>NC_050574.1:380176714-380505464 GCF_011100635.1 Trichosurus vulpecula
AGAGACAGAAAGAGAAATTCCACTTAAAATAACTACAGACAGTATAAAGTACTTGGGGAGTCTACCTGCCAAGACACATATAAGAACAACAGTTACAAAATGGTTTTTATACAATAAAGACACATCTAAATAACTGGAGAAATATTTATTGCCTATAGTTAGGCTAAAGCAATTTAATAAAAATAACAATATTAGCTAAATTAATTTACATATTCGATACCATACTAATCAAACCACCAAAGGATTACTTTGTAAAACTAGACAAAAATCAAAACAAAATTCATCTGGAGCAAAAAAAAAGATGAAGAATCTCAAGGGAATTGATTTTTTTTAAGTGGGATGAAAAGATCTCAAACCATATTACAAAACCATAATCATCAAAACAATTTGGTACTGGGTGAGACATATAGCAACTGATCAGTGGAACATATTAAGTATACTCTAAACAGAACAATAGCCTAGTGTTTAATTGGATCCCAAATATTTGGGGATGAATTCACTATTTGACAAAAATCTGTTGAGAAAATTATAGAGCAGTCTGGCAGAAACTCAGCATAAGCTGGCATCTCACAGTATATACTAAATGCCATACACTATATACTATATCCAAGTGGATACATGATTTAAAAATAAAGGGTGACATCATAAACAAATTAGAAGAACAAGGAAGAAATTACCTGTCAGATCTCTTGATAGAAGGCTAATGTTGTGACCAAACAAGAAGTAGAGAGGTTGGTGGGATAAAATGCACAATTTGGTTGCATAAAGTAGTTTGTGAGCAAACAAAAATAATGCAGCTAAAATTAGAAGATCAAGAAACTAGAAAAACTTTTGAAATAAATTTCTCTGATAGAAGTCTAATTTCTAAGATATATGGTGATTTATTTCATATTTATACGAATATGAGCCATTCCCTGATTGGTAAATGGTCAAAGAATATAAATAGGCAATTTTCAGAGAAGAAATCCAAGCTGTCATTAGTTATATTAAAAAGGCTCTAAGTCATGAAATATTAGAGACTTTAAACAGAATGTAAACCATTCTGAAGTTTCTCTTCAAAACCATCAAACTGACAAAGTCAACAAAAAGTAAAATAAATACTAGAGGAACTAAAGGAAAACTAATTTATTAATGCTCTACGGTAGAACTGTGAATTGGTCTGACCACTCTGGAAAATAATTTTGAATTATATTCCAAAACTATAAAACTATACATAGCCCTTGACTCAGTAATGTTACTACAATATCTGTACCCCCAAAGAGATCAAAGAAAGATGAACGGGACCCATATATTTATAATAGGTCTTTTTGTAGTGGAAACTGAGGGAGTGCCCATCAATTGAAGAATTACAGAATAAGTTATGGCATATGAAAATGATAGAATACTATTATGCTGTAAACAAAGAGGAAAAGGATGTTTTCAGAGAAACCTAGCGAAAATGTGTGAAATAAGTGAAGTAAGTAAAACCAGGAGAAATTTTTTTTTCCAATAAGAACAATATTTAAAAGACTCTAAAAACATTATAAAGAAATTTGAAAGAACTCTGTTCAACATGAATGAGAAACCATTGGCCTAGAGGACTCATGATGAAACATACTACTCACCTGATAGAGAGGTAATGGACTCAGAGGGCAGATTTAGTCATATATGATATATATACACAAATATACACATGTGTATATATCATATGTAGTCATATGTATATATTACACATGTAATATACATATGATACATGCACAATGTAAGAGTTTGTTTTGCAAGATTTTACAGGTTTGTAATGAGTTTTGTTTTTTTCCTTTCTCATTTATTGGGGAGGAGGGAGTTAGAAGGGGGGAATGTAGACCTGAAAATAAAATAAAATATTTTTAAAAAGCACAAAGATGTCTTGGCCTCTTCCAGTGTTGAACAATGAATGTTTCACCAGCCTTGGTTTCTTTCCTGGCTTCTGTCTTTGCTCCAAGTGACTTCTAGTGGGATAGAACTGACCTAAAATGCATGCTGGTTCCCTTTGCTTCAGGGCTGGTAGAGTTCTGTTAAGGTAATGGTATTTTCCCCTAGTTCTCTCTGCTCCTTAATACTTTAGCAAAGAGCTATTGTAGTAAAGAGTACTGTCATGCTTCTGCCCCAACTAGAATAATCTTCTGGTTTTTGGTTTTCCATAGTGCAAGAAAGAAGGGTTCAGAATTCTCCAGACAGCACTGCTTACTCATTTCCCTAAGGCTGTCTACCATGCCATAGAAACCTCTTTCATTTAGGAAGCTCACCCTACCCCTCAATCTATTACTCATATTAGAAGTATCCTTTGTCTCTGTAGCCTCTTCCTCTTATTGACTAGTTCCTCCAAGAACTTTCAACTTACAGAGAGGATTTAGCCCAACTATGTATTTTTTTCCACTCCAGGATGAACGGCTAACATTTTCCCCAGAATTTTTTCTACTATGCTCCCATTGAGTTCTGTCGCAAGGTCGTATTTGCACAGTTGTGGAGTATACTATCCAGTTAGGGAGGGAGTATTGAGTGAACATGTTATTGGTCAACCTTCTTTGCTGTTAGTTCATTGATTTGCCACCTTGCTATGTTTTTTTGTGGCCTAGACTATGGAGATAGTGGAAATTGCTTTATTTCTTGTAGGCAATTACTACTTTGGAGAGTTTGTGTGGACCGGAGAAAATCTTTAATATTCTATCTTACTGGTCATGTTGTCCTGAAAGGTGATGTATATTCGTAGGAAAATATGCCCCAGATTTGAGGAAGGAGGATACTGTTCTGTAGTTTCTCTCTTTACCATGCCATTTCAGTAAATGCTTTTGCTTTCAGCTAAGTATGCCATCTGGATGACCAGAGTTAAGGTAAGCGTGCTGGTTGGATCTTGTGAGATACAATTTTAGGAATGCAGACTCACATAGTACCTTGACTCTTAGATAGTGGTCCCCCAGAGAACCCAAATTATGATTGCGAGTTGGAGGATTGTCCAGAGGGGGGTCTCTACAAGGAGGAGGATAAGAAGTAACAATAATGGAAAGGATTATGAATTCATCTGAATAAAGGATCATACATAGAATAAAAGCATTGAATAAAGCACTTTCTGTGTACATGAGTAAAAATTCATGTTGTACTGGGATGTACAACTTATGTATTGTAAAGAACAGAAAATCTTTCTCATATTGGTGTGAGCTCAAAAAGAAATGAGGAAATGTAGTTCCTTAGCCTTGTAATAACCTGTGAAATATTAAAAATTCTTTCAAGTTTCCTTTTGAGAAAAAGACCTTCATTTTAAAATTTAAGCGTTATAATGACATCAAATGTCTAGATGCAAATGAGGTGAGGCAAACAAATGTGCATCTTATCAGGCCAAAGGACAAAATGCTTATTGACACCGACTGGTGATTATTGTCCTCCTTATAGGTATATTTCACTTTACGTTATTCTTTTCTTTCAAGAGATGAGTTCTTTGCAGCCATTTACTACTTCTTTTAGCCCTTCAAAAAGTAGACAAATGGATTATTCTGCATGAAAATTTGGATGAGGGGCTCATTTTAATGAGCATTTTTTCTGGAGGTAGGAGTCTTTTGGAAGTAACCCATTTAAGATCGAAGTTAGGCGGCATAGGTTGGGTGGCATAGTGCCTAGAGTACCAGCCTTGGAGTCAGGAAGACTAAGCTTCCTGAGTTCAAATCTAGACTCAGATACTTACTAGCTGTGTGACCCTTTCCCAAACTGAAAAAAGGAAATTAAAAAAACACACCATGCAGTAGTCCTATTTCCATGTCTTTGTCAATAAAAACGAGTTGTACATGTGGTCATATTTCAATACTGATCTAATTATGAAATCCTAGCAAAAACGACGAGCACAAGGCTTGTGTGAAATCCCCAAACTATATCTATGCGAGAAGCTCCTTTGATCAGTCTCCTGTAGTGACCCTGAAGTGACCTGACAGTATTTCTAATAGTATTTAAGCTAAGTAGGTATATTTTGGTCACAGACAATAAGATTTTAGTGATGCTTCTAGAGATTTTAGGTGAAACATGAAATAAATGAAATTTGTAAAATGTAAGCATTAATTCCCCTCCCGTTCTAGGGAGTTTCCTGTAAAGCACTCTGAATGTTAAATACTAAAGAACCAAGGAAAAAGATGAAGTATTGTCTTTTAAGTAGCCAAAAGTATACCCTTTCAGGCTGGAAGAGATTGGCAATATGAACAAATCCGATGTTCAGATAAACAATATCTGTTGTGATTAGTTTTTCCTTTGCGCACAATGTGGCCCATTTTTGACCCAATGCACTTAAAGTAAGATGAAATAGTATTTGGTTTATTTAAGACTCTGGTGCTATCTACCAGCGTCAAGGCTGTAGAAAATGAGGCAAATGTGGACTTCACTACAGAATAGGCTAGATCTTTGGAAGCTAGATGTTACTGAATCCTCAGCCGTTAACTGGTGACCAAGGCTGGAATGTGGGCAGGAGGAGTAAGGGATAGGAATATTGTTAGTAGTGAGGCTTCAGAATGTTGTTTAGGGGTTTCAGTTGTGTCTGACTCTTCAGGTTTCCATTGTTTTATTTTAGTGGAGTGCTTTTTCCACTTCCTTCTCCAGCTCATCTTACAGATGATAAAACTGAGGCAACAAGCATTAAGTGACTTGCCCAGGGTTATACACCTAGTAAGTGTCTGGGGCTGAGGCTTTGGAACACCTAATCATTATTGCTAAAACTAAGGGTAGGTGCAGTGAGGTGATACAGTGGATAGCGTACTGGCCCTGGAGTCAGGAGGACCTGAGTTCACATTTGGCCTCAGACACTTGACACACAAGCTGTGTGACCCTGGGAAAGTCACTTAAACCCAATAGTCTACTAAAAAACCAGGAACTAAGGGTAGCAAAAGCAACCCTGCGCCCAGAGAGCAATATGGCATGGTAAAAGAGAGGTCAATGAAGGATAATTTTAAATATTCGTATAAATGCACATTTTATTAATTCTAGGAAATTCTGCTCATCATGACATGATTTATTTTGTGATTAAATCAAATCACATTTGTTACAAAAAGATTCAAAGTCTCTGGTGTGCACACTCAGAGAGTGAGTAGTTTTGTGTTACACCTATGCGCAGATCTACACTTGCCTATGGTGCCCAACTGTCTTGTCTTGGCTCTTCTAATCCTCAAATGTGACAGGAGTTCAATACGGGGCCCTTTGGCCTGGTGCAAATTACTTGACATCAGGGATTGCATTTTCTCTGTGTTGTTTATAAATTGAAGTGGTGCCCAGAAGAGTGTATAATTAGTGTTGCTTTTCATTTTGCGTCACTAAATAAGATGCCAAATTTAGTCTTAATCATTTAAAATAGAAGCATAACTAGGAAATGCCAGCATACATCAGAACCAGACAACTTTTTTTTTGTTTATTTCATTTAGACAAAATGCAAAGTTTCTTGTTAAACTAAAAAACAAACAGAAAGGAAAAACAAATTAACACTTCCCCTCCCCCCCTTCACAGACAAGACTCATTCTAATTAACGGTAACAACGGCAACGACAACAACAAAAAGCTCAATTGAGGACCAATTTTCTAATTGGAAAAAAAAGTGTGCAAACATGATTAAAGACTTCCTGTTCCCCTAAAATCAATGTCCCTTAAAATCCACAAATAAGGTGATTACCCCCTGTTTTTCTTTAATCTTGTGTGATTGACTTCCAGTCAGAATGTTTTGTTTGTCCCCCATGCACTTTGTAGAAAAATCAGTAAAAATTCAACATCCTGTGAAGGTCAGAAAACCGGACTTCTTTTACCCAAAAACATCAGATGCCCAGTCAGATGAAGCTCACACTCAGACAGAAAAAAAGCAGGGGAGTCTTTGAAGTATCTGTGGTTTCTTTTTTTTTTCTTTTTACCTTTTTTTAAAATATTTTGACAATTTTCTTTAATTATAAATATCGGAATCCAGTTTTTTTTTAAAAAAGTAGCTTTAATTGAATTTGTTTTTTAATTGTATTTACAGCCACTGTCCAGCCATACTCTGCTTGTTATACCAAGGTGTAAGATTTGGCATAGGGGTTGTTGCCTTTTAAGTGGCCTCGAGAGTCTAGCAGTGATTCTTGAGAGCTGCTCATTTTAGCTGCCTGTCCCAGCTCTACTCCTTCTCTCTGAGGTAATGGGGCCACAGCACCAGCTTGCCATGACTGTCCTTCTCTTGTGGATGATGCCTCCATTGGAATGGGCTCCAGGACTGTGGAACACTTCAAGGTTCGACTTTTCTGAGGTTCCAAGCAAGCCTGTCCTAAGTTCTGCTCTCTGCTGATGCCTGGGGCACCTCGATTTAACAAAAAATCCATTCGAAGATAAGGAGGCAAATGAATGAGGTCACCTGAGAGCAAAAACAGAATAAACAGGATGTTAGCTCACAGTATAATTAAAGTTCCCAGATAGAATATCATTGGTGCCTCACAAAGTTGGGTGACATCAGTCCCATCTGCACAGATCAAGCGATATAGTGGTATTTCTCCACTATACACGTGAATAATAGATGCCTCTTTGCTACTGTTTAATCTCCCAAGACTTGTAATTTAACCCAGAAGATAGAGGCAGCCAGAGTCTTTGGAACATCACAGCAGAAAAGAAAAACGGATTCATCCTAAAGATTCAAAGACCTGCAGAACATAATAATTGATACTATTAACATCTGAGTCAATCAAAGGAGGGACAAAGGGTTGGGAATGATGAACCAACAAGATGCCAAATTCCTGAGACCTCGAAGAGTGCCAAAGCCTCATTTTACATCTACTTTATCTTTTTTAACACAGGTGTAAGAACAATGCTACTTGCAGCTGTGGTAGGGGTGTAAGACCAGTAACACCAGCACAGAGGAGGGCTGCTAGCACAGATTCTTTGATCTGCTTTTCTAAAGGAAAACAACTTTAAAGGGGTCAACGATCTTACTTTAATCAAACATATATATCTGTATATATCTATCTATCAATATATATCTATATCTATATCTATCTATATATATATGTATATAGCATTCACTTAGTTCAGGGGAAAAGTCAGCACCCTGAATTTCAGAGAAAATACAAACAGAAATTACAAGCAGAAATTATATAAACAGAGCAAATACAAACAGCAAAGACCAAGAGACAGGGTTTCCAATTATCTGACAAAAAGCAATACATACATAGCTACTAGAGAGAGAAGCACCAACATCTGGGTTTTTCAAAGCCTGGGGGCTCCTTAATGGCCACCCAGAATCTTATCTGGCTACATGTCACATGAACACTCTTCCAACAAGTAAACCCCAAAGCAAAACGCTAACCTCAGATTATATATACCCTTCTTTGAGATTGGATGGCATCATAACCCTTGTGACCCAGGCTCATGTGACTCAGGATTCCATGTGACTCAGGTTCAAAGCAGGTCACATAGGCCTATTAAGGGGTGAGGAAGATCTTCAAATTGCATTAACATTACAACAGGGAAGCTACAAAGTTGAGAGTAATAATAAGGATGATAATGAAAATGATAATAAAATAGTGGTTATATTTATATATGTCTTTGAAGGAAAGGGCATATATGTACATACATACTATATATATATATATACATACACATACATACATATGTGTATTTGTGCGTGTATATCTTTTGAGCCTCATGGCAACCCTATGATACTTCAGTATCATACATATTCTTTAGATGTAGAAACTGAGGTCCAGGTAGTAGTCACATAATCTATAGTCACATAGTAAGTACCAGGTCTTGGGATTTGAACTAATAGAGCTGTAGAAAGGAAGTCACACTAATGCACTATGGTCAAGCTATGGCTTATTCCAACTATTCTTGAAAACAATTTAGAATTATGTGAAAAAAGTCACTGAATTGTTCATAGCCTCTGATTACAGATTCCAGCATTGAGTACATACTACAGGGGAGATCAAAGAATGAAAAGTCCCATTCGTATCACAATATTAATAGCATCACTTTTTTTTAAAGCAGCAAAAAACCTAATAAACACAGAAGCCCTGGAAACAAAGTGGTTGCTCACTGATTGGGGAATGAACAAATTGAGACATAAAAATAATGAATCGTAAGAATCAACAAATGTAGAATTTTGAAATGCTGAAATGCTACAGAACTTTTAAAAAGAGAAGAACAAAACTGATCATCTGCAAAATGCATTTATGACTAAAGTGATGTAAATTAAGTATGAGACAAGCAGAAATAAAATTAAACACAATGATCAATCTTGATTACACAAAATTAATCCACCTCTCTCCTTTTATTTTTAGGACATCTGGTCATTTTCTTCTCTGCTTCTGGTTTCATGAGGATTTCTCAGATGAGGGGCCACTGCCTTCTCATTCAGAGTGAAATGGATTTTCTCATTACTCTTTTAGTTTAGGCTTTTCTGCTACAATTTTAGGACTTTCTCTTCACCTAGTTGAATTACATTTCCAATCCTTCAGCTCCACGTCTTTAGGAAATCCTGCCCCTTTGATGGAGTTTTGATTGTGAATAGTATTCTACCATCAAGTTCTCTTCTTGAAAACTTGTAGTAAAAGGTAGGGGTCTGCTTCTGCCCCAGTTAAACCCAGAAGGCCTAGACATGTTGATGGAATCAAAATAAAGTCAATATGAATAAGTCCTTGATCAACATGAAAGGATCCTAGGGGCTTCGGTCACTGAATGAAAATATCTCGTCATTGGCTGAAAGAGAATCAAGTAAACCAGCCAGTCAAGTGGTGGCCAAATCTAGCCCTTAAGGACTCCTGTGAGAGAATTTCTGTTGTGGTGAGGGGACAGGGAGGTGCGTAGGGAGATTTTGACTCTCTGTTTAATTAAGTTAGGTCAAGCAATGTGGAATTCAAATTTGTGGTGGTAGCAGTGTCCACTAAGACAGCAATGACTGATGGCAGTGCCTGTATTGGAGCTAAGTAGCACATCAAGAAAAAAACTTGCCATTCTGAGGAGTGGAAAATTCAGGGTTTGCTAATTCATGGCATTCAATAGGTACCTGCATCTAAAGAGAACATCATGAGGGCACCAGAAGGGGAGAAAAGGATATCCAGTAACCAAGAGATGTGACTTTACTCTTTAGCTACATTTGGCTACATATATTTCTAAGTCTGAGCTCATTCTTCCCAGGAACCTTATGCGTGCATGGGAAGAATGTGCCCCCTTGTTTGGGAAGTTATTTCTATACCAACTATTCTTGACAAACCTGCTTAGTAAATGCCCTTTTCAAATGCTAATTGTCTGAGTGATGGAGACTCATGAACAACAGTGCTAGAGATCCCATTGACTCTCAGGCTTACCACTTAGATCTGAGGGAGCAGAAGTAACTACTCTCTGGGGACATAATCCATCAATGTAAACCAGAGTTGGGAAAGTAGTCCTGGGGAGGTTCCTTTATTTCTAATGTTGCTCTTTATTCTTTCTTTTATTTCTTCCATTGAGCTTGTCAATCACCTTGATATTTTCCCTACAATTCTCCTCCTGTGGACAGTATGCCATCTTTTTTTGTTGCTTTATTTGTTCAGACTGTAACCAGGGCTATTGGTGGGCATGCTCATGGTGGGCTGTCTTTCCTGCACCTACCTGATCACATGTGTGTGACTCAGCAGTGATGTAATGGGGCACTTTGAGACAGCACTCTTATGGGCCATCAAGCAAGAAGCGAATTTGGAAAACATAATGGTGGTCACTGGATTGAAAAAGATCCCAATCCTAAAGAAGAGCAATGCCAAAAAATTACTGAACAGTTGCATTCATTTTACCACCAGCAGGATTCTGCAAGTTAGTCTTCAGCAACATGTGAACCTAGCTACCAGAAATGTAAGCTGGTTTTCAAAGAGGCAGAGGAACTAGAGGTCAAATTTCCAACATTTGCTGGATTTTGGAGACAGCAAGGAAGTTCCAGAAAACCGTCTACTTCTGCTTTATTGACTGCACTAAAAGCCTTTGACTGCATAAATCCTAACAAAATGTGGCAAGTCCTCAAGGAGATGGGAGAACCAGATCATCTTACTTGTCTCCTGAGGAAGGACCTGTATGTGAGTCAAGAAGTAATAGAACCAAACATACACAGCCGGTTGATTTAAGATTGGAAAAGGAGTACAACAAGGCTGTACATTGTCACCTTATTTATTTAACTTATGTGCATCATGCGAAATGCCAGGCTGGATGAACCAAAAGCTGGAATTAGGATTGTCAGGAGAAATATCCACAATATCAGCTATGCAGATAAGACCACTCTGATGGCAGAGAGTGAAGAAGAATTAAGAAGTCTCTTGATGAGGGTGAAAAAGGAGAGTCTAAAAACTAATTTGAAGCTTAACATCAAAAACACCTAAAACCTTGGCAACTGTTCCCATCGCTTCCTGGCTTCCTGGGCTCAAAGATCACTGCAGACGGTGACTGCAGTCATGAAATTAAAAGATGCTTACTCCTTGGAAGGAAAGCTACAGCAAAAAGCAGAGGCATCACCTTGCTGACAAAGCCTAGTCAAAAGCATAGTCAAAGAAAGCGATGGCTTTTCCAGTAGCAATGTATGTCTGTGACTGTTGGACTACAAGGAAAGCTGAGCACCACAGAATTGATGTTTTTTAAATGGTGGTACTGGAGAAGACTGTTGAGAGTCGCTTGACAATTAAAGTAACTAAATTATTCAAAAATTAATTAAGGACAAATACTGAAGCTGAAGCTTAAATAATTTAGCCACATAATGAGAAGACAGGACTCACTGGAAAAGACCCTGATGTCAGGGAAGGTTGAAGGCAAAAGGAGAAGGGGAAAGCAGAAGATGAGATGGATAGACAGATAAGGAGAGTATAACTATCACAATGTAGAAGAATTGGAAGGGACCTAAAAACCATCCAGTCTAAGCCAAACACACCAAAAAAGTCCCATCATCAAATATCCCCAAATGAAGTTAACTTACTGAGTTCTAATTTGAAGTCATTTTGTCAAATCATGCTGTCTTTTGCATCATTTAGCATTTCTTTTATTTACAGGAAATTAACATAGATTCCACATATGATTTATTTTGTAAATTTTTATTCCTCACCTCTGTGGATACTTCTAGGAGTCATAATGTAAGTTATAAGCGAATCATTCCTATAGTGTCAGTGTGAAGATGGGTCAAGCCATTACAGGATGGCTTTCCCAGGACTGAGCCTTAACTAGACCACATGTCTGGAGCAAATAGGACCCTTAATGGAAAGGGAATGAGCGAGAAGCTTCAGCACGTAGGTCTGAGCAGTATTATTGTTAGAAGTTTCTCTCATTCTGATGACCTAGAGGATTCTAGAGAATCAGCAAAGAAATTAATTGAGACAATTAATAGCTTCAACAAAGTTGCAGGCTATAAAATGAACATATAAAAATCACTTTCTATGTTATTGATACAAATAACAAAAGTTCAAGAGGTAATCATAGAAGGAGTAGCAAAATACTCTCAACATTTACATAGATTCAATTACATAATGTTCCTTAAAGAAACAAATCACAATGTAAATAACTGGAGTACTATTCAGTGCTTGTCATTGAGCAGTGCTAATATAATAAAAAGGTCAATATTACCACAGTTAATTTACAGAATCAATACTAAGGCAATCAAACCACCAAAGGGGAGCAGGATAAAAATAATAATATTCATTTGGAGGGACAACAAAATCTAGAATGTCAAGCGAAATAATGAATAAAGGAAGTAAAGAGAAATAGTGCTTCTAGACCTCAAACTATATTATAAAGCATAGATTGTCAAAACCACTTGGTATGTGATAATGAAATTTGGTAACCCAATGTTCAAAACCTCTGACCCCCAAATAAGTCACCTAGAAAAGAACTCCCTATTCTGGGAAAACTGGAAAGCAGTCTACCGTATTTTGACTTAGAAAAACATTTTAGATTATTCCTCAATAAATTAAAAATGGATGTATAAATTTAATATTAATGATTATATCATTAAAAATTATAAGACAAACAAGTCACTTACCTTTCACAACTATTGGTAGGGGCTGATTGTTAAGCAAACAAGGGATAAAGACATTTGAAAAGATAAAAGATAATTTTTATTAAAGCAAAAGGTTTTTGCAGAAACAAAATGTGCCTAGAATTGGAAGAAAAAACCAGGGGAAAAATTTGGGTCAATTATCCATGATAAAGGTTTACTATCTCAGATATATAGATTTTTTTTTGTCAACAGACATGTATTTATGAAATGCCATATGTTAGGTACTGGGGATACAAAGACAAACAGGAAGCTAATCCTTGCCTTCAAGGAAGTTACATTCAGTAAGTAGGATGAACATGGGTTTAGAGTCAGAGAACATGAATTCACCTGTCCGAATTGATAACATCATCAGCAGAAAGGTCTTTGGATACAATGACCATGTATGATGAAAATCTAGACTTTCTTGGGACCCTGCTGATGACAAATGATGTTGATGATGATGGTTGTGATAACTTGTGTGTCTTAGACTTCAGAAGAACCAATTGGGCTTGAATAGTAATTAAAGGGGGAGGGAAAGGAGAAAGGAACTGGGCTGGTTATCCTTTCTTTAACTCTCTCTCCTCCCCAACAACAAATCATTTATCCACAAAGCCAACCCTAATTTCCATCAAAGTATTCCCTTTGATGCTTACAACATCAATGTTCAAGTTATTTAAACTCTCTGTGACTCAATTTCCTCACCTATAAAATGAGAAAGTTGTCCACAATGGTCTCTAAGGTCTCTTCCAGCTATATATTTATGATTCTATGAAATTTCCTCTACCAATGAAGATAGGCACACCTGGGTCAGTGAGAGATTGAGTGATTTAGATAAATAGTGTGTTCCAGAGACAGATTCCGAACCCTCTTGAACAATTGCTAGTAGGGATGGTAGAAACTAGAGAGAATTTTTTAAAGGATGGAGTAGACTTGGTTGTGTTTATAGAAACCAGGGAAAGAACTACTATGTAGAGAAAGATTGAAGATTATAGAAAAAGGGGGATGAAAGTGGAGGCAATTCTAGCCTCTATGGGATAAAATTATAAGTGTGGTGTATACACACACCCTTCCAAAAGTCCCCCCATTCTTTCTCTCTACCCCACAAAATTCCAATCACACACCCCTCTAAAAGTCCCCCCCCACCTTGTTCCCCAGTTCTCCCTCCTCTTCACATCTTCAGAAGATCTTTATACTCTTCCAGATGCACACGTTTTTCTTCTTCAACCCAGATGAGAGTAAGGTTCCAGTATTACCAGCCCCTCACCCTCATCTGCTTCCTCTCTATTTAGCTATTCCTTTCACACCCTATTTTATAATGTAATTACTCCCTTTTACCTTTTCCTACCCAATTTTCTTTTTTTTTAGAATCATTCCATCATATACAAATATATGGAAATATAGATAGAAAATTAATAGACATATATAAACCCAAAAGCAATCTCTCAAGAGATAAGTGATGAAAGGATATGAACAGTTGGCAAAAAAACTCAAAATAATAGAAAACTATCAAGAACTATATGAAAAAAATATTCTACATTACTACTACTACTACTACTACTACTACTACTACTACTACTACTACTAGCAGTTGGGTAGCACAGTGGATAGTGCTGTGCAACCCTGGGCAAGTCTATAAAATGTGGGTAGCACCTACTTCCCAGGGTGGTTGTGAAGCATAAATGAGAAAATATTTGTAAAGTGCTTATGTAATGTTTATACAATTTGAAGATTTTCCCATAGGCCCATGTGACCTGAGTCACATGAGTCTGAGTCACACGGAGCCTGAGGAGCTTGCCTAACAGGTGGAGCAGGAAGGGTGGAGCAGAGCTGAGAGGGAGCAGTCAGAGCTGGGAGAGAGACAATGGGAGTTAGAGCTTGGAGAGGGAGGGGCAGTCACAGAACAGAGCAGCTAGCATGGGTGAGAGAGGGGCATTTTTGCCTAAGGGAGCTTGGTTTGTGGGAAGGCCTAACAGAGGGAAGGCTTGGGGATGTCAGTGCCCCCTGCATTGATAATGTGTATAGTTTCTTTGTTGCTATGATGGATTTGGCTTTCTGGTGTTTGAATAAATGTTTTGGTTCACCTTCAGTGGAGAGAGTCTATAATAGTTTAAGATTCAGAATTACACCAGCATATTCATAGCAGCTGTAGCAGCTGTGAGTATTGCATTGGCACTATATTTGGTGACGAGGATGGGATCATGAAATATAAAACCTCTACTTGGAGACAAGAAGGCTTTGGGGAAGGAAATGGATATCTCAGGATAGATTTACCTTCTTCCTCTCTGGCAAGAGAATGGGCTAAGAGCACAGGACTCTGTGAAAACTGGGAACCGAGGCTACAGATGGGAGCACCCAGAGATTTAGAAAGATGTTTGCAAGGAATGCCAATAGAACTGAGGAAAGAACTGGTAGGGGTGTGTAGGAGAGGCTGGGCCTTTGTAACAAGTTATCATATTAAGTGTAAAAGCAGAAATGAGTTACTGGAGGAAAAATTTCAGAAGCAAAAGGAGTTAGCTGGTTTGCAAGAGAAGCTTTCTGTGCTACAGCATTTGAGCAGAGAGCAAGCTAGAAAGTCTCATGTGGTAGAAGAGAAGGCAGCTGTTAATTTATTTCAGAAAAATAAGCAAAAAAAGCAACAAGAGGAAGGTACAGCCTGGACCTGATTGGGGCCCAAACACCTGCCAGGAGAATGCATGGGAGGAAAACAAAACAAAGAACAATGATAGATTTTGGAAGAATAGATGGTATTCCAACTAATGAGCCATATAAGATGTACAGAGAAAAGGAACTTAATATTAGACTGAATTGAGAAGCAGGAACTGCCCATACAGATCCTCCTGAATTCTTGTATCCAAGTTTGCCACACCTTAAGGGAGAATGGGAAATTGGCCAGGAAAGAGGTGCACAGCAGTGAGGAAGATAGGAAATGATGCGGTTTTGGTGGGTTAATGGACTCCAGAAACATGGCTGACCCTATATATTACTCTGCTTCTGGATATTGTCTCCTTATTTTTTTTTGGCTTTTCAACTTGTTTGCTAGGTTTGCTTCCTGCAGGTTTGGTGCCCTCTACATGTAGATGCCTGACTGCTTGAGCTGGATGTCACACTCTGTCCAAGGCTGTGCTGTGTCATCCCTGGACCTGGCATTGACCACACCCTGGATGCTGGCTAAAGAAATGACCCCTTGAATGGGACCTCTTGGGGCAGGGACAGCTCCACATCCCATTTCAGCAGGAAGTAGCTATAGAAGAAGAGTCCTTTGTCCCTTACCCCAAGGGATTTTGGACCCCATTCATTTGAGGGAGAATGATGGGGTGCTTGTGCTTAAGCCCCACCCTAAGATATTGTTTAATGTGCTTATTTTGTGTTATCTCTGTTATATTGTTGTACAATTCTGTTGATACCTGTTGCCCCTGAACTCCCATTGACTTATGTACTGTATGCAAAAGATCTTGGGGTGGAATATAATGTTAATACAATTTGAAGATTTCCCCATCCATTAATAGGCCCATTTAACCTGTCTGAGTCACATGGGAGTCTGAATCACATGGAGCCTGTGGTGGGAGGAGCTTGCCAAATGAGTGCTTAGCACAATGCTTGGCACATAGTAGACTAGCTATTAATAAGAGAAATGCAAATCAAAATAACTCTGAGGTTTCTTGAAAATTGGAAAAGATTGAGAAAGATGGGAATAGTCCATATTAGCAGGATTGTGGAAAGACAGGCACAGTAATGCATTGTTGATGGAGTTATGAATTGGCACAACTATTTCTGAAAACAATTTGAAATAAATCAAGTGACTGAAGTGTTTATGCCTTTCTATCCCAAGATTTCACTGCTAGGCATACATCCCAAGGAGGTCATTGACCTTAATAAAAGATATTTAAGTGTCTACTAGGTGCCAGGAGCTGTACTAGGTGCTAGAGATAAAGTACACATAATTTAAAAAACCCTTCTCCTAACATATATCAAAATATTTATAACAATACTTCTTATGGTAGTAGAGAACAAAGTAAATGCATATCATTTGGGGAATTATGAAATAAGTGCTGGTATATTAGTGTGATGTACTGTACTGCAATGCTACTCTGCTGTAAGAAATGATCATGATGAATACAGAGAACTACAGAAACATTTTCATGAACTGATGCAAAATTGGTGATAGGACAAATAGGTATCAATGTTGCCCTACTCAACGTCTTTCCCCCCACTCACAACATAGGTTCCTCCTTCTTCCCTCTTCCAACATAGATTAGCTTTCTCTAAAAGGAGGCAAAATAGCTGTAAATATGGGTGTGATAACTTTATTAAGTTTAGGTGCCATCTGCCTTTCTCACAGGTTGTTGTAAGGAATTGTTGTAAAGGGACCTGATATAAGGAAGTATTTCAGCTTCTTTCATCTCCATCACCAGAGAAGAAATCTTTCATCTCCCTGGGTACCTGGGAGGCTAGCTAGGAATCTGCTTTAAGGAAACCAGGTCTCAGGGACAGTTTTGTCTCCTTTTAGGCCCAGCATGAATAATATGGGTTATCAGCCTTGCCAATGCTTCCTCCCCTTTATTTCTCAGGCTGAGATTAATGAGGAACAGTTTGTTTCCACCAAGAAGGAGTCTAATATACCTTCCCTGTCCTTCCCTTGGTCTATCTGAATCTTCTTTCATATTTCCACATTATCGTAGAGAGAGAACTAAGAAAGTTCTCTCTTCCTGAGGACTTTGATGTATATCATTTATATTGTTATAAATGTTGTAAATGGGCCAGATGAGGCCATGCTGTCAGTCCTTGGATAAGATGGTGGCCTATATGAAAGTCTTAGATTGGCAATCAAGCCAAGAAATCTAGGGTCCAGCCTGCTCAGTCAAGTTTTGGATAATATCATGGATGTGTAAAACCCACAGGATTCCAGGCACAGTTCAGAACGAACTACTGATACTCACTCTAATAAGGAAGCCCAGTGTAGCTTATTGGATTCTTCGTGTTTTGGAGAATTTTCATTGCCTCCTTTGTTCTCAAGTTGGACCCAGAACAGGGTATAGCCATGGAAGATAAAGCAGGCTGTCTAGCAGTGCTAGACATAAAGCCTCATTGGACCCTTATGGTCCTGAAAGGCCCTTGAGGTCTCTGTCCATAAAGACCAGACTGAGTGGAACTTTGGGCAGGTCACAAGAGGTGGCCAAGAATAGATGATTCTTAGGCTTCTGGAGCTCCAAGTTCCTCAGAGTAGCCACTTGGTTTGTATTTTATCCCTAGCACTTAGCCTATCGCCCGGCATTTGTAAGTGTTTAATAAATGTTTGTTACATTGTCTTGTCTTATATTGCTAAATGGAAAGAGTACATTAAATGTTATGCTTTGCTAGATATCTCTGGTGTTAAATTTGTGCCCTTCACAAATAGCTGATGACTGAGAACTCCATTTCAGGGCCCAGAACCCTGACCCCCTCACTGGCCCAGTGGGCCCTCACTTAATGGACTCCTGAGGATGATTATTTTTCCTAGGTTTGATGATGGTTCTATTCAGCTACACATGACTGGACTTCAGTAGCTACTTTTTTGGTAACAGGGTATACTCTAAGGAATGTGGGTGCTGCCAGGAGGTCCTTCTCTCCTACTAGAAGGGGTTCCTTTCAATTGGTTTAGCTCCAGGCTGTATGGATGGCATGTGTCAGAGACTTGAGGGATGAAGCAAAGAAGATCTTCATCTATACTAATTCCTGGGTGGGACTTGTTTGACCGGGCTAATCTGATAGAGCTTCATGGCCATCTAAGGCACACAAGTCCCACCTATGTGGAGTATAATGGACTTGATGGATTCTTGAAGACCATGGGAGTCATCATAGCCTTTACCATAGCCTTCCCTGATGACTACACATGTTTCCATAGGTAGATAAAGAAGACTAAGTACAGAGAAGTTGGATTTCCACTGTGTCCTTAATGGATAACATTTTTGTGTTAGGACAAAGCAAACCTTTTGTTAATTGTTCAAGGTCTTTAAAGTGACTCATTTTGTCCCAACATGAAACCTGAATTAAGACGATGGTGGCATTAAAAGCAAGCAGAGTTAGGAAAATAATATACTCCATGATTACAACAATGTGGATGGAAAGAACCACAACAAAATTAAAACCGAAGTCTGAAATATTATAATAAATAAGCTTAATCTCAAAAAAGAGATTATAGGAAGCCACTTCTTCCTGCTCCTTTGCAGAGGTTGGGGTCTATGCAAGGCTGTGAAGGCAAATATTTAACAATTGGCTATTCTCAATTTTTTTCACGTGATAGACTTTTGAGATTATTTTATATTATTGACATTTTCTCCATCACTTTTTTTAAACCATAGAGATCAATAAAACAGTAAATTAAATGCTGATTTATAGTTTTTCAATTTCTAAGGCGAAAATTTAACAATGGGCTTTCAAGAGTTGGTTGGAGCAACACTACTGGGAATATGGGCAAAAAATATGCATACATTGCCAGACTTTTTTGATATGTTGATTTTTGAAACTTTTTTTTCCAAATATTTCCCTTAAATACATGATATAAAAATAAAAGGTATCAACATACATCTATTTTTTTAAAGTCTATCTGATTTTTTCCCTGTGGAATTTTCCTTCTGAAGTTTTATTTTCTTTCTCTTTTTTATTGTTACTCTAAATTTTTTTTGGAATATTACTTGTGTGAGATGGCAAAGGGAAATCAATTGCTTACTCATCTTGTGCTTTCACAACACTTAAGTGGAATTAGTAGTTGTAACTCTTAGGGTGGGTGTGGGGGGATACACAAAAGCTCTCTTCTTTTTGTCAAAATATATGTTTCTAATAAAGTCCATAACTATGAACAGATGGGACTTCATAACTATACATGAACAGGTGAATATTTTTCCTTTATATGATATTAAGAGAGAGACCAAAACAGAGAGAGACAGAGAGAGGCAGAAATGGAGAGTAAGAGAGATGCAGTAACATTTAACTATCAAAGGATTAGTTACTAGTATGTCTGTAATTTCATGTTGGAATTAGATTTAACATTTTTCTAATTTAATATTAATGTTGCAGTGTGGTAACAAACGTTTTTAGGTATTTCATTCTTCACCCTCAAACTGTAACTTCGAAACATTTTAAATAAATAATAGGAACTGGATAGAGGTGGCTTGTGTACAAGAATCGTATTTCTATTCCTGGCTTGTTATATGAGATGCTTTATATATTTTTAAAGTACAAAGACATGATGATTTTTCCACCTTATTGGAAGCCTTAACATCTGTTCTGTCATCATTGTTTGTCACCTCTCGCTGAAAACGTTTAGCATTTATTTATGACACATCTAAAGGAAAACAATATAAAACTAACTAGTAACATTTCTTCTCCAGTAGAGATTCTCAAAATTTTCTTGGGGATTCTGTAGATCTTCTCTTATGTAAAAGACACACTGTAGGTAAACATATATTCACAATATATTCACATATATTCACAATTCACAGTACCTGAAGTGGTACTGACTTAAGGTAAGTATAATACATACATACATATATACATGCATTTATACATATACATATTCTTAAAAGGAGTTTTGTTTTGAGAAGAGGTTTCAGGTCTTCTAATAGTAGAAATACATCAATATCTTGGGAAGCTGTCAGCACTATCTAAGCTATCATTCCCATCCCAAATGATCTAATAAGAGGAAGGAGCAGGTAACAGAGGTAATAAATTGGTAACATATTAAATGAAGTCCAAAAAAGTATTTTCACTTTTTATAAATTTATGATGAATGAAAAACTGGTCTTGACTGGAATTAGTGGGATAGCTTAAAATGGCTGCATCAAAGTCAGCTATCTAGGACACAACTGAGGCAAGAAGGAATTTCAAGAAGTACAACCCCCATTTGGTGAAGTAGAGAAGCACTCAGCTGAGTTCTCCCAAATTCCCCTCCAAACAACTCTAAATAATAACTCAAATAGAATGCTGGAGTGGCAGGACCAACAAAAAATTCAGCTGAAACAAATTTCCAGCCTTAGAAGGTTTAGGAGGTTGATAGGAAATGTCTTTCTCTCCAGTGTGGTGGTCAAGCTGTAGTGCAGTGCAGACAACTCTCTGACAAGCCAGGAGTGGACATTAGAGGTGATGGCATTGGCTGAAGCAGTTTTGGGAACTCTCAGCCAATAGATAGTGGTGGTGGGGTGGTGGGGATGGGACCTTGAAGATAGAACCTGATCATAACAAATTATTATGGTGACAATAAGAGAGAAGATCAAGACACAAACCCAGAAGAAGACAACAGTTTCAAACTACAAGAAGAGCCTTAAAGAAAAAATGTAAATTGAACAAGAACTCCTGGAAGAACTCAAAAAGGAGTTTAAAAATCCAATAAGAGAGGTAGAAGAAAAATTGAGCAAGGAAATGAAAGAGATGCAAGAAAAATTATGAAAAAAGATTGAACAGCCTAATAAGAGAGGCACAAAAAATATACTGAAGGAAATAATACTTTAGAAAACAGAACTGGCCAATAGTAAAAGAGACAAAAAATCCACCAAAGAGAAGAAAATCTCAAGAAGAAGAATCAGTCAAATGGAAAAAAGGTACAAAAGCTTACTGAAGCAAATAATTCTCTAAAAATTAGAACTGGACAAGTAACTCCATAAGACACCAAGAAACAATAAAACAAAATAAAAAAGTAGAGGAACATGTGAAATAACTCATAAAAAAACTGACCTGGAAAACAGTTTGAGGAGAGATAGTTTAAGAATTATCGAACTACCTGAAATCCCTGAGCAAAAAATAACTTAGATATCATATTTCAAGAAATTATCAAGGAAAACTGCCTGCTGTAGTAGAACCAGATGGTAAAATAGAAATTTAAAGAATACACTAATCATTTCCTGAAAGAGATCCAAAAATGAAAACTCCCTCCTGGGAGTTTTATATTATATCCAAAGTCCAGAGCTCCTGGGTCAAGGAGAAAATATTGTAAGCAGCAAGAAAGAAATAATTTAAATATAATTGAGCAACAAGTTCTATCAGCTTTCACATTAAAGGATTGGAGGTCTTGAAATATGAGATTTTAGGAGGCATAGAAGCTAGAATTACAACCAAGGAGAAAATATTGTAAGCAGCAAGAAAGAAATAATTTAAATATAATTGAGCAACAAGTTCTATCAGCTTTCACATTAAAGGATTGGAGGTCTTGAAATATGAGATTTTAGGAGGCATAGAAGCTAGAATTACAACCAAGAATAACCTATTCAGCAAAACTGAATATAATCTTTTGGAGGAAAAATGGATATTTAATGAAATAGAAGACTTTCAAGCATTTTTGATGAACAAGTCAGATCTAAATACAAAACTCAAGTGAAGCACAAAACTGAAAACATGAAAGAGAAATCATAAGGGAATTGATAAGGTTAAAATGTTTACAATCCTCTATGGGAAGATGATAATTGCAACTCTTAAGCACTTGATCATTATTAGGGCAGTTAGAAAGAGTAGACAGAAATAGATGGAGGGTACAGATGTGAGATAAAAAATAAGTTTAAGGGATGAGAAAGATGCATGCCCTAGAAGAAGGAGGAAGGAAGAAAAAGAATGGGGAAAATTATTTTACATAAAAGAGACACAAAAGGAAGAGTCTTAACAATGGAGGAGAAGATGATGGGTTGGTCAGCACTTTAACTTTATCAGAATCAGTTCAAAGAGGGAATAACATATATACTGAGTAGGGTATTACCCTACAGGGAATTAGGAGGGAAAGGTGAAAAAAGTGGTAGGGGGCTGAAAGAAGGGAGGGTGGATTAAGGAAGGTAGTGGACAGAAGCTAAACAATCATTTGAGGAGTCAGGGAAAAAGAGACAGAGGGAAGGATAAATAAGGAAAAATAGGATGGAGGGAAATACATAGTTAATAATCATAACTGTGAATATTAATGGGATGAACTCACCCATAAAATGGAAGTAAACAGAATGGATTAAAAACCAGAATTCAACAATATGTTGCTTACAAGAAACACATTTGAAACTGAGAAACACACAGAATAAAAATAATAGACTGGAGCAGAATCTATTATGCTTTAGCTAAGATTAAAAAAAAGCAGCAGTAGCAATCAGGATCTTAGACAGAGCAAAAATAGACCCAGTTAAAAAATAAGGAAGGAAACTACATCTTGCTAAAAGGTGCCATAGACAATGAAGTAGTATCAGTACTAAATATATATGCACCAAATGGCATAGCATCCATATTCTTAAAGGAAAAGTTAAATGAGTTAAAGAAGGAAATAGATAGTGAGACTATATTAGTGTGGGACCTCAACTTTCCCCTCTCAGAACTAGATACATTTAATCATGAAATAAACAAGAAAGAAGTTAAGGAAATGAATAGAATTTTAGAAAAGTTAGATATGATAGACCTCTAGAGAAAACTCATTGAGAATAGAAAGTAGGATACCTTTTTCTCAGTGGTACATGACACCTACACAAAAATGGACCATATACTAGGGCATAACAATTTCATAATCAAATGCAGAAAGACAGAAATATTAAATGCATTCTTTTCATATCATGATGCAATAAAAATTATATTCAATAAAGGACCATGGAAAGATGATTAAAAATTAATTGGAAACTAAATAATCCAATCCTAAATAATAAGTGGGTCAAAGAACAAATCATACAATCAATAATTTCATTAAAGAGAATGACAACAATGAGACAACATACCAAATTAATGGGATGCAACCAAAGCAGTACTTAAAAGGGAAATTTATATTTCTAAATGGTTATATCAATAAAATAGAGAAAGAGTGGATCAATGAATTGGGCAGGTTAGTCACATTTATTTCATAATTCCAAGCTGCAATTCTGAATGGTTGTTCCATTTGTATCTTCCTATACCAAGCCCAACATTGACCCTTCCTCATGTTTTATTATCTTTTAAAATTTGTATTGTGTGAGGTGAAACATCCATGCTCTTGTAATTAATATTTCTCTATTAATGATTTTGACTCTGCTTTCAAATGATCATTTATTTCATGTAAATTTAAAAAAATGTTCATATCATTTAACAGCTCTCTGGGAAAATGGCTTTTTGTGTTATATCTTTTTGTAAATTCTTTGCATATTTTGGAATCAAACTATTAACAATATTTGATGTGAACATTTTCCTCAGTCTGATGTCTCTTTTCTTTCCATTAAAAAGCTTTTTAATTTTGTGAGTCAAAAATGTCTATTTTATCTTTTATAGGATTTTCTATATCTTTCAAAGTTAGGAATTCTTCTTTGAGTAATAGTTGTGAAAAGAATCTGATATTTCTCTCTGTCTTCCTGTTCTGACCTTTTATGTCCAAGTCAAATATTCATTTTTCAGTTTATTTTGGTATTTAGTAAGATTTTGGTCTTATACTAGACTATAACAAATTATATTCCCAGCATTAATTATTAAAATGGACTTTTCCCTCCAGTCATTTATATCCTTGGATCTTCTTCTTCCTCTCCTCCACCTCCTCCTCCTCCTCTTTTTTTTTTCTCCTCCTCCTCCTCCTCTTTCTTCTCCTCTTCTTGCTCCTCCTCCTCCTCCTCCTTATTTATTCTGTTTCAGTGATCAATTATTTCTGGTATTTTTAAACTAATACTAAATAGTTCTCATGATTACTGCTTTATAATACTATTTGAGTTTTGAAAAAGCTATAACTGAATAAAGAATTTATTAAGTGCTAACTATGTACAAAACAGTGAGCTAAGCACTGAGGATGACAACAGAAAAGTAATACAGTTATGTTGTCAAGCAGCTCATTTTCTAATGGAGAAACAATATATATAGTATATATATATAAAATTATATATGTTATATATATGTTATATATATGTTATGTATATATCTATATCTATATCTATATATCTATATCTATATATATATCTATATAACAGATACAATGTTCCCATAGTCCTTGTCGTGCTGTGGCAAATGAGATGGCAATTCCTCTTCTTTAATGCCATTTCCACTCATAAAATCATATAAATTTCTGTTGTTGAACTATTTGACACTGGGCTGGAAGCATTGTTATTCCAAAATTCTTAGGTTTTATGATTTTTTTGGGGAAAATAATGTCCAGACTTACTTTTTGATCACGGCTGTCAGGTAGGACATTGATTCTTAAACTATCTTGCTTAAATCTATTTTCCAGGTCAGTAGCTTTTGCTATGATAAGCTTTCTATATTTCTTAGTTTTTGACTTTGTTTTTAACATTCTTGTAGTCTCATTAAGTCAGTTTCTACTTGGTCAATTGTAATTTTCAGGGATTTTCCCCCCTTGGGTGAGGTTTTGTAAAGCTCTTAATTTTTTCTAACTGGTGTATGTGTGTGCATGTATGCGCATGCGTGTGTGTGTGTGTGAAAGTGTTTTATCATACAGTTTCTTTCAAGTTATGACTATAATTTATAATTTTGAAATATTAACTTTTGACTTGTGTGTATTGTATGTGTATGCGTGTGTTATTCTTTCTGTTTACACTGTTGTAGTCATGTGTATATTGTTTTCTTCACTCTGTTCATACCACTCTACATTAATTTATAGAAATAGTTCCATGTTTCTTTGTATTTATCATTTTTATACTTTCTTAAAGCACAATTATATCCCATTATATTCATGTATTACAATTTGTTTAGCAATTCCCCAACTGGCAGGCATCTACTTTGTTCCTAGTTCTTTACCATTGCAAAAAAAGAGTTTCTATTTGGTATGTATGGGGCATTTCTTCTTATCAATGGCCTTCTTGGGGCTTAAATCCAGTAATGAGATCTCTGTCAGAGGATATGGGCATTTTAGTGACTTTATGTGCATAATTTCAAATTGTTTCCCCAAATAAGTTTACTCTTTATCAGTGCCTAGAGCACACTCTAGTGTCTAGTGAACACCCTACAGAACTGACTATTCCACTTTTTTGTCATGTTTCTTAATTTTCAGGGTGTGAAGCATTTCAGGGTCGTTTTGATTTGAATTTTTCTAATTATTAGTGATTTGGAGCATTCTTTCATATGTTTGTTTATAATTTGTAGTTCTTCCTTTGAGAACCGTTTATTCATATAAGTTGACCACTCATCTATTGAGGAATGGCCTTTGTATTTTATAACACATGCACACACTATATATATGTGCGTATATATATATATGTATATATACACACACATTATATATATATACATAACATGCACAAACACATACACATATATGTGTGTATATATAAGTATATATACACACATATACATTATATGTTAGTTGTTTATCTATGTTGAATAGCAAACCTTTGAAAAATTTTATACAAAATTTTCCCCATTGAACTTCTTCTCTTTTTATCCTAGGTGCATTGATTTTGATTGTGCCAACGCTTTTCAGTTTCATGTAATCAAAGTTATCTATCTTTAATCTTTTGTAATTGTTTCTATCTCTTCTTTGGTTAAGAATACATGTCCTACTCATATCTGTGAGAGAGGTATGTGATCTAATTTTCTTCTAATTTTTACTACAGTATGATCTTTAACTTAAGATTATATATGCACTTAAATATTAATATCATATATTTTGAATGTATTGTAGAATACACTACTACTCTTTTTAATTTTGTTGGGTTGTTTAGTCCACTCACATTTGAAGTTATCAATCCTAGGTTTTTATTTTCCTCTATTTGTTTCCAATATTTTTTTTTGTAAATTAGGATTTGCCTTCCTTTCTCTGCAAATATAGTACTATTTAATTTCAAATATTTTAGCTTAATATATTTTAGGGCAAATTTATTCTCACCAGCTCTCTTCCCTTTATCCTCAAACTCCTCCCTTCCCTTTTGTCTACAGGTGAATAAATATTTTCTACAAGTGAATAATTCCCTAATTTTGGAGTTTTGTTTATTTTCTTTTTGTTTTTTGCTTGTGGTTATTACATTGTTCTTCCCTCCTTTCCCTCTTCATTTAATCCAGTAAAATTCTTGCCTTCTGCTAGTTTTGTCAATTAATGTGCCTTTTTTCTGAAAATGTTTTCTTTTATTCTCTTCATCCTTTATTTTCCTCTTTGGACTTTTATTTTTTAATCCATGACTAAAATAACTTATAACTTATTTAGTTATACTTTAATGTCTGTATTCCTCATGGAACTAAAATTTTTGAGGTATCTATTTTTTGTTCTGTCTTCTAAAAACTTCCTGTTATTGCTTTATATATCTTGATCTCTTTCTCCCTTCTTTAATGCTGTCCCTGACTCTTAGAAAGGCCAGTTCCTACAGGTTATAGGATATTGCCCCATGGTAGGAATTTTTGTATATTTCTAGTTGCCCGGTTCATTATTGACCTATGGTTTTCTCTTGGTCATTTTTTCCTATTTTCTTAAAATGTCTTCCCTACATCCATGCCCTCCCATTCTTCTGGATATTAGTTGCCCCAAAGAGTTCTAAATCTCCTTCTCATGGGTCGGGATGAGTGACCTAAGTCCCAAATTCCTGAAGATAATACCCACTGTAAGATCCCCATCTCCTTTGATGGCATATCACTCCTCTTTTATGGGAGCATTCATCAGTATTATCCCCTCCAACTTCTGAATGAAGATTTTCCTCCTTTTTTTCCTCTTTTTAAAATCCTTCCCTTTGTCTTCTGGTTCATTCCCCTTTAAGTTTGTTTATGATTTGATTACATTACATGAGTTGTTGTCCTCTATCTTTTCCCCTCCCCTCCCTTTTTTATATGCCTTCTTACTGTAATTCAGTCCCACAATAAACATTCATTCACTTTTAGACAGTTTTATGAGGTTCGGTCCATTATATTTCAGGCTTTTTTCTCTACCATCACTTCCATTTACTTGTGCTTTCACTCTTGCCTCCTTATGCGCCTTTAGAAAGAAATCTGTTAATATTCTCTTTGTTGTCATTTTGTTTTTGTTGTTATTGTTTGCTGTGTTTACTTATTCTTCATCTATTTATTTTGTTTTTGAGAAACTAATGATTTCTTCAAGTATGTTTTTCTTTCTAGAAATGTTTCAAACACCTCTATTTTATTCAAAATCAATGTTTTTTTTTCATTTATGGTTAGGACCAGACTTGCAGAGTAGGTTACCTTGGTCTGCATCTTGAACTTGTTTGCTCTTTAGAGCACAATTTCCAATTCTGCAATGTATGGTGAGATAATCTTGTTTTAATTGAATTTTCTTCACTTTATATTTTAATTTATTTCTACTGATGGCTTGCAGAATTTGTATTTGGTAGAATTGTTCCATTTAATTACTATGTGCCTTAGAGCTTATGGCATAGGGTTTTTTCCCTGTGGATTTTTTTAATTGAGATTTAATTTTATACATCCAAAAGTTACAGGCAGTAATATGGAGAGCTATGACACTGTTATCTTAGCCCAAGCAAATTTCTTTAATTTGGAGTTTGAATCATCAGGTAAGTTGATTTTTGTTGCAAGTGTAGGCACACATTCTCTCTGTTCCTCAGTTTTGCAGTCCAGTTCTATTGAAGGACAGAGTGTTACCATGCTGCTGTTACAGTCAGAACTTTTTACTGTTTGGATCTCAGGTCTCTGGGAGGGGTGGGAAGATGGAGTGTTTAGCTCTCTTTCAAGTGTATTGGTCAGCTTGTACATTCCCCATGCTTGGTGGGCAGTGGGGGAAGCGGTACTAAGTGAGTCTGCACAAGGGATTATTTGCCTTTTGTGCTGTTAGTTCATTAAATTTCTACCTTATTTTGGTTTTTGGTGTCCTAGACAGCTTGATCTCTTATTTTGGAAGAAAGGTTTGAGAGATTGTGAGGATCAGAAAATGTCTAATCCTTCATCTTGTAGGTCTTCTAAATGGAGAAGGTGATCTGTGTGTGATGGTGTTTTGGGCAGCTGTTCCAGTAACAAGAGGATTGAAAGAAACAAGTCAGAGGAGAGAAATGGGTGGCCACTCCCTCTGCCTTAGTTTCACTTGTTTGTATGAGTTTGAGTATGTTTTTATTCATCTTGTTAAAGAATACATTTATTAGATTTAATATTATTTCTCTTAAACATCCATGGTCGAACGTGTCCTCCTGTTGCTTGGGGTCTTTTTGTGTCAGGAGGACACAAGCGACCTTTTTGGTAATTCTACTCCCAGAGAACTGTGATTTCTAAATGGGAGTGGCAGCAGAAACCACTTCCTAACTACCCTCCTAAGTATAAAATTACTATGAATATGGGTCATATTTTAAAATCTATCTCAAATGTTTGCTAATGTTACACATTCAGGGACAATTTGATTTTTATATTTGTATCCATAGCATCTAAATACAAAGTCTGGCACTGAACAAGTATTTAATGAATTCTTAATTAATTGGCTGATTAAGTGATTGCCATTACATTAAGTAAAGTTGAAGGAGAAGAACTGACTTAGTGGAGGTGAATAATGAGCATATCTAGGCACCTCACTACTATCTTTATACCTTTTATAAATCCAGAAAAATATAGAGCACATCTGGCTTGCTTGTCCTCTCATGAGTGCTGACAATCTACTCTTCTCAGCTTCATCCTCCCCAAACCCCCTCTCTAAAGCATAGGGACTTTTGATGCCTGTATAGCTTTCTACATGTATAGATTAAGAAAAAAGTATTAAGCATCTGACACTTACTAGGGGTCTCCCTCACACGTTTAATGTAAATAGAACATGGGCTCTTTACATTTATGTAAAGTACTTCACAAATCATGAAGCGTACGTTATCATCATGAATAGTTTATAGTCCAGATTATGATTTCATTAGGATAGGGAATTTGTTTAGAGGAAATTCTCTCTATCAATAAAGCTTGAGAATTGTTTAGCAACTTAAGACTAAGGTCTTAAAAAGGTGAGTAAGGTAAGTAGCTCGCCCAGTCTAGCACTGCCAGTAGATGTCAAAGGTGGGTCTTAAACCCAGGCCTTCTTGAATTTAAGAATGTTCATTTCTATGTGCTGCCTCCCTCCCCGCCCCACCCCCCCTCTCTATATATATATACATATATAATTTATTAATACTGTTATTACTATTGTTTCTGTCATATTTAAAGAATCTGAATTTTATGACAGTTTGATTATCTCTCTCTATTTTGCAGGCATACTACCAATGTCCCATACTTACATATAATGCCATGTTAAGCAATGTCAGCTATGCATTTGCATTAAAAATTCCTGAAAATATATAGCCACTCTCAAATCTCAAATAATCCATCCTTTACCTGAGAGGCACATAAATAAGAAAATACGAGAAGCCATCTTCCTTTACCTTTTATGGGCATGTATCTTTAGTCATTTAGGATTGCTATTTGCTCAATTAGTAAAATATGTTTTTGTCATTATGTTTCTATAGGGTTCATTAAGATGACCTTTATGTCATCAAAACAGAAAGAACAATAGTTATTTAAAAGAAAGGATACATTTTTGAAACATAACCAGCAAAACTTTTTAAAATGAGCAACAGGTGAAATAAAAGTGTATTCAACAGCATAGTCTAGGTGTAGCGACTAAAGTAATATAGATTAATCTCTGTCTCTGTTTTTCTCTGTCTCTGTGTTTTGGTTTTGTCTGCTTGCCCTCCTGCCTCTCTCTCCAAACCCCCATTACACACACACACACACACACACACACACACACACACAGGTGCATGTGTATATAATATATACATACATATACATATGCGTGTATATAATATATACATACATATACATATGCGTGTATATTGTCAATGCCCAAATTAGAGTCAGGTATTTATACAACTAGGGATTTTAAGCTTTGACCCACTCAACAAAGTGGTCATTCCAAATACTAAATAACCAAGAATGTACTTCTCTCCTTGACTGTTAATTTGATCAATGACAAAAGATTTCACAAGCAAGATGTAATACACCTCACTCCTGATGAATCTGCTGGATTTGTTCATTCATTCGTTTGGTTTGTTTGTTTGTTTGCTTGTTTGTTATGGAACAGCCTATCCTGAACATCCAAAGTCACCATGAAATAGGAAACAAAAATCCAGGTTCCCCCAAGAATGGCTGAGTACATTTCTTACCTGGTCGATGTGCCTTTGGAACTGCCATATTCATTACTCTTCCTCCATCCTGAGGTTTAGGGGGAGATGCAGTAAACCTGCAGATCCCTGATTCTGAAGGGGTGCTGGAGGTCAGACTGTCTGTGTACTCATTAGTCCCTGCCGTTAACTGTTCTGAAGATGTGTCTGATATGAAGCACTCCGTAATAGTGAACTTTGCATGTCTTAATTGTTCTTCCATCTTGGCATGTTCATAGGCTCTGGCTAGTTCTTCATAGGTAGAGGAGGCACTTTCTGTGGAGACCATACTACTTCTTGCTCGATCTAGGCAAAATATAACATAATACAATATCTCATATTATGGATAACATATTAATCTCATAGAAATGCAGAGGTACAGGAGTGGCAGGAAACATGGAAATAATTTCTGATGCTTTTCATGGCAGGCTTAATAAGCTGTAGTGAATTAATGAATAATTTCACTCACCTAATGCATATTTCAATAGAGTCTAATTCTTCTATGGTCAGAAGATTCAATGCTAAAAATTTCCTCAAATTAATGATTATTGATTCCTTTAGTACCTACCTTTTATTTTATAAATCCAAATCTGATGCCTAATCATGGCATAGAAGTAATCATGGGTTCTTGAAGGCTGTCACAGCAAAACAAAACTCTGGCACGGTCAGTGACAGATTATGCCTATATTCCAGAAGACTGACATAGCTAAATTTGGAGAGATTTTTCACTAGGGTGGCTGAAACATAATGATTTTTGTTTTCCTTTTTGTTATAGCAAATCTTCAAATAATGCATGAAAATGAAGAGTGACTGTAATGTAGATAGATGGAGGGATCAAATCATAGATTTTTGAAGTATTGAAGTTAGAAGGATGGCTCCTGTCCACACTATATTTCTCCTGAATTGACACCAAGGAGATACTTTTTAACTAGCATGAACAATAAGAGGGCTATGGATTTTCTTTCCGAGAGTCTTGGGTAGGGAAGGAAGAAGTGAATATGGTTAGAAATAAGTTTCTGATCTTGAATAATATGCTTGAGTGTTTCAGATAGTTTTTTTTTTTCTGCAAAAGCTGATCATTATACTCATGGATTTATCATCATATTATTGCACTCATTTTACTGGTTAGATTGCAAAAAAGGGAAAATGCCTTCATTTTTAAATAAAAGAATTTCTGACTATTCACCGAATCTACATATTTTTAATTCAATTTTGAATCCACTTCCATAAAGTTCTAAGAAAATCACTTAAGAAGAATAAGCTTTTATAAAAGAAAATTTCATGGTGAGGTTCCTCTCTGTTCTTTTTACCTTTGTTGTACTCTATTTCTGAAGATTATTATAAAATGAAAATTGTCCATCCAAATTACCTTTGACTATTTTATGTATATATATATATATATATATTATATATATATATATATATATATATATATATTTTAAAATTTTAAAGGAACTACCTAGCAAAAAAATCTTATGCCTAGTAGGTACTATTCTTAGATGTTATTTCCTGTAAGTAAATGAATTCTCAGGGAAAATTGACTATAGGCAGGATGGTTTATTGAAGAACCAAACTATTTTTAAATTTGGTCACTTTCTGAGTTGATCAAACTGCCTATATATATATTCGGAAGGTTTGCCCTAAATGTCGCAAATAGATAAGCAGTCTCAGAGATCAAATATTAGATTCCTGGGTTAGCTTTCACTGTAGGCAGGTTCAGGAAATTTAAGAAGACCAACAGAACAATGTTTAGTGGTGTGCGTGGCAACCTTTTTTTTTTTAAAGTTTCCTTTTGTTTATAATGCCACTGTCTTTACTCCTTAAACTAGAAACCCATCTCTACTTCCTCGTGAAAAACATTTAAGCAAAATAGCAAATGTATCTTCATTCCATATTCAAAATCCTGAGCCTCTTCTGAGAAGAGGGTGTTATTTTTCCTTATTTGTTCCTATGGGTAGTTTTAATTTTATTTTATAGTTCCAGAGAAAAGGACTTTAAATAGGAAGAGGAGGAATAGTGACCATTCTTGTACTTTTGGCAAAGCTATATGACACCCATAGTTCTTTGATTGGTCTGTTTTGTGGTGGTTGTTCAGCCCTAACTACGAGTATGCAGAATTGTAGTAGTAGTAAATAAGCTAGAAACTTCTTTGAAATTTTCAGGGTTCTCTTTAAGATGATATGATGAAAAAGAGGAACAGTTCATGGATCCAGTATTGTGATTTCAGTTTGGTTGCAATAATACTGTGGCCACAGAGAGTCAGAGAGCAGCAAAGCAGTGTTATTCATACCTGTATCTTGTGAGGGACTGACACTGTAACTGTCACTTTCTTTGTCCACTGATCCTGTGACCCTTGGAGTTGGTAATCTCCAGTCTGTAGTGAGAGTGTGTGCTGAGATGGTGGGGTGGGGCCTATTGAGTGTCCATTGACTGGCATATCTGTTCCGAGTTGTGGTTCCACCCTTTGCATTCCTCCTAGTTGTGGGATCTGTAAAGAGCAAAACACAAAATCTGTCTTTACTACATAATGAGAAATCAGCCAAGCCAGAGCAGTGTTGGCAGAAAGACTAAACTGAATTGCTTCTGTCAGTCTTCATCTAAATCATACTTATCATTTGAGGCTCCACTTGTCATATTTTCTCTATAAAGCCTTTCTTGACTGTTAGAGCCATGGATGGTGGTGTCTGAATTTAGATAGCACTATATTTTTTGCACTCTCATTGGCCACATAACTCATACTTCCTTGTGACATTCAATTCAATTTGCTTAGCATTTACTAAGTACCTGTTATGAGCAAAGGTACTAAATTAGGCTAAGAGGATACAAAGAAAAAAGAATGACTGCCCATATTCTCAAAGAAAGTCTAATCTGTTTAGTGGAAGCCATGATACATAGGTGGATGTGATTAGAATAAAGACACAGTGTTATTGAGAAATTTGAGGAAGAGGAAAAGCTCCTTTTAGCTTTGAGGGTATGGGTGTGTGAAAGAAGAGTGTGAAGGCTTCAAAATGAAGCTGATCTGTGACTATTCTTTGTTTTCACTAAAATATCAAAAGTAAAGGAAGACAGAATGTTAGAACTTGAAGGGATCATCAGGGGCCACCTAATCCTACCCTCTTCATCTGAAGTCCAGAAAGGTGTCTTGCTGTGTGATTATACGGTTGTAGAGATGAGGAATTAGAACCCAGCTTTCCATATATGTAGCCCAGTGCTTTTTACAATTCAACGTCAGCTACTGCAGACTATGCTGTTATAAATATTTTGATGTATACAAGGACCCTATTCTAATCAATGGCCTCCTTGGGTTATATGCTTATTAGAGGAATCTCTGGGGCCAAGGGTATATACATTTTAGTTACTTTAATTACATACAAAATAAATGTACTCTGGGAGGCAAGATGGCGAAGTAAGCAGTAACTCTTCCATATTCACCTCCAAACAACCATAAAATAGCATCCTAAAACAAATTCTGGAACAGCAGAACCAGCAAAAAGATGGGGTGAAAGAATATTTTAGCCCAAGGCACTTGGAAGATTGGCAGGAAAGGTCTGTCTCTCTTGGGTAAAAGGGTAGTATGATCCAGGAGAGAAGACATCCCAGCAGGCCAACAGCAAATCCCACCTCAGCAAACCAGTGGGAAATCCTGTGCTTCGGTGTGGTGGAGCAGGCAAACACCAACACCAGGACCCACCACATGTCTCAGCATATCAGGGGAATGGGCAGACTCCAGGTTCAAAAACTGCCACAGTCCAGCATAGGCTTGGGCAAATAGGCAACGTCCAGCAGCCAGACCACCATGTGCTTTCGTGTAGCTCTAGGAAAATGCAGAGACACCCCACCAGCCTCAGCACATGCCAGACAGCAACATTAGGACCCCAGCTCAGCACCAAGTAAGCTGCCAGACCCTTAAGACCTCCAGTAGCACAAGCCATCTCCCGCACAGCACCAGACATGAGGGTCTCCTGTGGGCCTCAGGGCAACATTAGTGTAGCACCAGGAAAATAGTCAGGGACTGCAGCCTCTGGCACAAGGAGACTGAGACAGTGCTCCTTCCACCTTAGGAGCAGAACTCAAATTTAAAAGAATGGAAAAAGGCCAAAAAGATGAGTGAAAAACAACAACAATAAAAGAGTGTGACCATGACTTGACAGCTGCAGCATTAAAAGAGGTCATGGAGCATGATATTCTGAAAAGCAAAGGAGCTAGGACTATTATTTATAGCAGGTCCTTTTGTGGTGGCAAAATATTGGAAATTGAGGGGATGTCTATAAATTGGGGAATGGCTGAACAAGCTGTGGTATATGATTGTAATAGAATACTACTGTGCAATAAGAAATGATGAGCAGGTGCATTTCAGAAAAACATACATGAACTGATGCATACTGAAGTGAACAGAACCAGGAGAACATTGTACAAAGTAACAGCAGTATTATTCAATGAAGAATTATGAATGACTTAGATATTCTCAGCAAAACAATTATCCAAGATAATCCCAAAGAATTGATGATGGATTATTTTTGGAATATCATATTCCATGAAGGGAGGGAGGGGGGTGAGGGCTAGAATTTAGAACTTACAACTTTAAATAAAAATATTTAAAAATTAAAAAAAAATGATGAACAGGCAGATTTCAGAAAAAACCTGGAAAGACTTGTACAAACCGATGCAAAGTGAAATTAGCAGAACCAGGAAAACATCAGCAACATTGTGTGATGATCAACTCTGAATGATTCACCTTTTCTCAGCAACATAATGACTCAAGACAAGTACAAAGGACTTATGAAGGAAAATGCTATCCACATCCAGATAAAGAACTGATGGACTCTGAATGTACATTGAAACATACTTTTTTCACTTTGTTCTTTTTCATGGTTTTAATAGTATTTTTTTTCCCCAATTACATGTCAAGGCAATTTTTAGCATTCATTTTTATAAGATTTTGTGTTCCAAAATTTTCTTTCTCTCCCTCTCTCTCCCTCCCTTTCCTTCTTCCAAAAATGGCAGGCAATTTGATATAGATTATACATGTGCCATCACATAAAACACATTTCTATATTAGTCATAGGTGAGAAATAAGAAATAGATTAAAAAGAAAAAAAACATGAAAAAGAATCAAGTGAAAAAGCTCCAAGTAAATGTACTAGTGGGCCTATTTTCCCATAGCCCTTCCAACACTAACCATTCACATCTTCTGTCATTTTTGCCACCTTGCTGGGTGTGAAATGAAATTTTAGAGTTATTTTGATCTGCATTTCTCTAATTTTGAGCATTATTTCAAGTGGTTGTTAATAGTTTGCAATAATTTCTTTGACAACTGTTTGTTTATATCCTTTGATATTCTTTTTTTTTATCAGGGAATGGCTTTTGGTCATATATGTATGTATAAATAGACACATACATTTACATATATAATACATGTACACATGGATTTGTTAGGTAATCTTGGATACCAAAACTTTATCTGTGAAATTTGATAAAAATACTGTTTTCTCTGTTCACTTGCTTCTCTTCTTATCCTACATATATTAATTTTATTTGTGCAGAAGCTTTGCAATTTCATGGAAAAAAACTGTCCACATTATCTTGCTTCTACCATTTCTTCTACCCATATCTGGGGAAGGTATATGATCTGCTTTCTTTTTTACAGTATGATCTTTAATGTTTGGTTAACATATCCATTTGAATTTATTGTATGTACGGCATAAGGGTAAAACTAGCTCTAATTCTAAGAGACTACTTTGTCATTTTCCCTGTCATTCTTGTCAAATAAGCAACTCTTTCATAGGTGATGTTCATCAAACAATGTATTACTCAGTTCCATTGTTTCTGATTCTCTCTAGTCTGACCAGTTCAACCAGTAAGTCAACACGCACCTACTGTGAGGCACTGGGCTAAGTACTGTGGACACAAAAAAATCCCCAATAACAGGACCTACTTCAAAAAGCAAATAGGGAAACATCATTCAAACAACTATGTACAACATGTATATGCAGATGCATGTGCATGTATGAGTATATACAAACACATATATGTGAACATACATGTATATGCATATGCATGCACATAGAACAAACAGAAGATTATCTCAGAGGGAAGACATTAACATTCTGGGAGACTGGGAAAGGTTTCTTGACGAAGACAGATTTTGTGTTAAACTTGGAGGAAGCTGAGAAGGCCATGAGGCAGAAAACAGGAAGAATCTGCACTATTTTTTAACCCGTACAAAATGGATTTAATGACTGCTTTTTTTTTTAAATTATAATTTGTGGTCTGGAAATGCAGTTCTATTTTATCTCTACTGTTCTTTATGATTTCTCTTGATAGTTTAGATCTTTTGTTTCTTCGAATGAATGTTATTATTTTATTGAATTGAAGAAAGTATTCCTTTTGAGCATAGCATTGGTATAGCATCAAAACTGTGTATTAACTTTATTAGTTTTGCTATTTTTATTATATTGATATGACAATTATATTATATTGGCACCACAGAACAATAACCACAGAATATTCCCTCTAGATATTTAAATTAATCATTATTTTCTTAAGGACTACTTTGGTGTTGAATCCATAGAGGAACTTCATGTGTTTTGGTGGCCATTTCATGCATTTTGTAATTTGCAATGGTGTTTTCCTTTTTATTTTTTAGCTTCTTGGATTTGTTATTTTTATAGAGAACTTATTTTGGTTTTTGTGGGTTGTTTTGTAACCTGACACTTAGTTCAAGTTTTTAATTGTGTAAATTAGTATCCTATTATCCAGGATTTTCTAAGGATACTATCATGTCTTCAAGAAATAAGGATAGTTTTTATTGTTCATTTGCCTATATTTACATTTTAAACTTTTTTTCTTGTATTATTGCTAGAATTATATCAAATAATAGTGGGGACAGTTGCCATCCTCTCCTAATTGAGAAAGCTTTTAGGGTATTCACATTGTATATGATGTTTACTTTTGGTTTTAGATAGAAATTGTTCATGGGCAGCTAGGTGGTATAGCGTTGAGGTGCTGGACCTGGAGTCGGGAAGGCTCATCTTCATTAGTTCAACTCTGGCCTCAGACACTTACTAGTTGTGTGACCCTGGGCAAATCATTTAACCCTGTCCACCTCAGTTTCCTTATCTGTAAAATGAGCTGGAAAAAGAAATGGAATACCACACCAGTAACTTTGCCAAAAAAAAAACCCCAAACTAATCCCAATCCAAATGAGGTCATAAAGAGTCAGATATGACTGAAAAAAATGGCTGAACAACAATATCAACATTGTTCATGATAACAAAAATTTCCATGCTTATATTTTGTAGGAATTTTTTTGCATGACCAAGTATTGTATTTTTTTCTAAATGCATTTTCATTTTCTAAAAATATTCAGAAAATCATATGGTTTGGCATTTTTTTTGTTTGTAATATGATTATGTTGAAAATTTTTCTAATGCTGAAATATCTTTCTATCACTTATATGCATCCAACTTAGTCATACTGATTTTTGGATAAATTGCTGTAATCTGATAGCATTTACATTTTTTTGAATTAATATTCATTAATGATATTGGTCTATAGTTCTCTTTGCTTCATCCTTTTCTGGTTTAGCTATTAGGACTATATTTGTCTCATAAAAGGACTCTATTAGAGTACTTTATTTCTCAATTTTCGGGAATAATTTGTGCAGCATTGCTTTTAATTTTTTTAAACAATTTGATAGAATTCATATCAGGATAGCTCAGGACCTAGAATGTTTTTTTTTTTTAAAAAAAGATTCTTCTATTTCCTTTTCTGAGATTGGATTTTCCATTTGGCCTTCTGTTTGGGGACTTTAGATTTTTGTAGGCATTCCTTTCTTTTGCATACTCATTTTTGTTGTCATATGCATAATAGATTCAGACAATTCTTTCTATTTTTTCCCTGTTTTATTGTTCTCATGTTTTTCATTTGTTGTTTTGTTGATATGATTTTTTGCCCTCTTCATTTTAATCAAATTGGTTTATCAATTTTGTTAGTTTTTTCAAAGAGCCAAATTTTATTTTTATCATTTCTATGGTCTTTTTGATGTTCAATTTATCCATTTCCCCTATTTTCAATACTTTATTTTTTTATTCTGATTTTTTGATCATTTATTGGTTTTCTAATTTTAAAATGCATCTTCACTTCATAAATCCTTTTCCATTTTGTTAATATCTCCTTTTAGGGATACAATCCACTGCCATTTATATGCCCTGACCACTTAAGCTCCATCCTAGCAATTTTTGTATGCTTTTTTCATCATTTGTAATTTTCCATCACACAGTTATAATTATTTTTATGATTTATTTGGTATTTCTTTGTTAGGTCTTCAATTTGGGCCTGTCTTGTTTCTGCTCCTTGGATTGATTTAATTTTTATTGTGTTATGGTATGTAAAGGATTTGTTTCTTATATCTACCTTTTAAGATTTATTTGTGGAAGTGAATGTTGAAAACTAAAAATAAATTAATTCATTAAAATGATTTATTTGCAATAGCTCTGTGCCCAAGGCATTGTCAAATTTTTGTAAAAGTTCTATATGGTTCTGAGAAATACATACATATATATGTATGTATATATATATATACACACACACATATGTGTGTGTGTGTATGTGTGTGTGTGTGTGTGTGTGTATGTATTCCCATATAGAAGACATCGTAAGTCTTTAAGCTAAATTTCTCAAGCAGTTTGTTCAATTCTATATTTTCTGTTTTGTTGACCTTTCTATTGTTGTTGTTCAGCTGTTTCAGTGATGTCTGACTCTTTGTGACCTCACTTAGGGTTTTCTTGGCAAAGATAATGTAGTAGTTTTCCATTTCCTTCTCCATCTCATTTTATAGATGAGATAACTGAGATAAACAGGGTTAAGTGACTTGTTCAGGCTCACACAGCCAGTAAGTGACTGAGTCGGAATTTGAGCACAGGTCTTCCTGACTCAAGGCCTGGAGCTCTGTCCACTGTCTCACCTGTTGACCTTTCTGTTACATTTGTCCAAATTTTAGAGAATATTAAGGTCCCTACTTAGTGTGTTACTGTCTATTTGTTTGTAATTTAGTTAATGTTTTTCTTTAAGAAATAAGATTCTAGAGCATTTGGGGCATATAAATATAATATTGATGTGTTTGGTATTTTTTAGTTCCTTTCAGAATAATGTAATTTCTTTTTTTAATCTCTCTTTAAATCGTGACCTTTTTGTTTTTACTTCATCCGATAGAATGATTGGAACTCCTGCTTTTTTTGGTTTCACCTAATGCATAGTCAATTTTACTCTAGTGCTTCATTTTTTTTTCTGTATGTTTTCTTTACTCTTTAGGCATGACTCTTCTAAGCAAGAGATTGTTTTCTTATCCAATATATCACTGTCTTTCATTGTGTTAGATTTTTAAATCCTTTCACATTTAAAGTTAAGAAAACTATGTTTTCACTTTCATTCATTTTTCTCAATTTTTTTAAATGAATTAGAATTGTTTTGTATTTGCTTAATCTACTTTAAAGTAACCTTATTCTGAAAGGCTCTCTTCCCCTTACTCTCAAACTTTCCCTCCTGTTTGTTATGTTTCCATGCTTTTGTAGTTTCTTAAATTATTAATTCTTTTCTTTCCCCTCCTTTTATCTAGTTGTCAAATTCCTCCCATCTTTTTATCCTCTCAGCTAGAAGTCATGTAAAATCTCCCCTCCTTTCTTCCCCTTCAACTGGTTTTGTTTATTAATTTTTTCTTCTTGTGCACTTGTTACTAAAAAAGGTATTTTACCTCATTTTCTTAATGAATTCTTTTTCCTTTTTAGTCTAAACATTTTTTGCTCATGATCCTTATGCTTTTTGTTCTTTCTTTTGTCTCTGAATCCATCATGGAATTAGAGTTTCTAAATTACCTATTTTGATTTTCCTCTTCAAAGTAATTTCATTATTATGCCCTTGTAGATCTTGGTACTTTCCATTTTTCTGTTTGAAAGTGTCAGAGGATTGAAGTATTTCTGTATATGATAGAAATTTAACTGACATTCCTGATCATGTGGTCCAATTTTACACTACCTTATCTGTGATAATTTTCTTTCTTATTTACTATGAAGTTTTCTCTGTATTCATGCCCTCTTGCACTTCTAGATGCTGGTTGAATAAAGATCTCTGGTTCCCCTTCTCCTGAGGCAGGATGCTATCCATTGAAGCACACCACTTTCTCAGAAGTGGTGTTCTTTCTGGGCACCAAAATCCCTGTGGATCCATCCTATTGTAAGGTCTCTACCTCTCATTTTAGAGTACCTCTTTCTTACCATGGGAGTATGTAGCAACAACGTGGCTAGTAGCTACTGTGACTGTGTAAGACCAATAGCAACAGCACACAGAAGGGCTGCCAACACAGATTCTTTGATCTGCTTTTCTAAGGAAAGCAACTTTAAGGGATTAACAATCTCATTTTAATTAAACATACATATATCATTTCCTTAGTTCAAGGAGAAAAGATCAGCCCTCTGAACTTCAGGCAAATACAAACAGAAATTACAAGCATACATTATAAACAGATCAACTAACACAAACCAGTCTATCCATAGCAGTACGTAGTTACCAGAAAAGCACCGACATCTATCTATCTGGGTTACAAAGTCAGGGGGCTGTTTCAACAGCTTGCCCAGAATCTGGTCACTCTTTCAATGAGTGTATCCCCCAAAATCAAATGCTAACCTTACAGTACATACACCCTGTTCAGGACCCTGGGGATTGAGGCCAATTTAGCATTTAGAATGTGGGAAAGCTCCAACCACCAGCACCATATCATATACAAGTCAATGACTCTCAACCTCCTCAGTGCTGAGAGGTGCTCCAGGACAAAAGATCCCACTTTATTACCTTATCCATTCAAACAAAGGCCAGACTCACTAAAGGCACTTAAGAGAAGAACAGCAAAAAATCCTGCCTTGATTACCATTACAGAGTACAGCCTTCTCTCTGCACTTAATTAAAATTCTGATTTCTCTTTGGAATCAAAGGAGCTAGTGTGGTTCCATATTCTCTTGGGAACATGTGACATCTTATGTCTCAACAGGTGTTAGCACAATTTCCTTTGTCTTCCAATACTTACCTAGTGATGTCTTGGTGGTCATTGTCCTTTTTTTTTTTTTTTAAATCTTCCTTGTTGATTTATTAGCTTGTGCCAATAAATTAAGTTTTTAACTAAATTTTCTTCCTCCTTTGCTAATTTTCTAATTTCAGTCTCTCCCCACCACCATATTCCACCATTGCTCACTTTCTGCCACCTTCCTCTTTGATGATGATTTCTTCTGGGCCTAGATCTCAAAGGTTTAGTTTTCTCTTACATTTGGGAATTCATATTTCATTTGACCTCAGTCTCTGCCCCATGTGACTTCTGGGACAAGAGAACTGCTATTAACTGGGTTAGGGTCCTCTTTCCTTAAGGTCCATTGCAGCCTTTCTCTGTGCCTACCTCCCCTCTCAACACCTCCAATTTCTCCAGCCGAGTACTACTTCAGCATACTACTTCCACAAGTACTTTAATTTTCTGCTTTCTTATTCTTCTCCCTCCTTTGCAAGACGGCAGAGTTAATGTTTGTTGCTTGTTGCCACAGAATCATAGGACTGAGGAATAGGGCAGAATGTACTGGCAGAGACTACAGCAGTATCAACAAGAAAGTTGCTGAGTAGATCCAGATTATAAGCCATTGGATCTAATTGTGCCACCCTACCAGAGCTGAGTCAGTATGTTAGAAATTCACCTTCACAATTACTATTAATTCACCCATCATGTTGTTACCTTGTTAGATGACTTTGCCTACAGAGGTACCTCCAGTTGCTTTACTTCTTGATCATAGTTCCTATTTTAGAGAGTTTTTGATAGTTTATAAGAAAGGTATAAAATATTCACTTCTTCAAACACATTCCTTCCTGCTATAATATAGTGTGTGTACACACGTACACACATACACATATGTGTGTATATAGATATATACTAGGGCAGCATATGTAGTACGTGTATGCATATGTGTATATATACATGTGTGTGTATGTGTGTGTGTGTGTGTGTGCATGTGTGTGCTGGGGTGATACACAGACACATACATACATACATACTGGGGCAGCTAGGTGGCACACTGGACAGAGTGCCGGGTCTGGAGTCAGGAAGATACATATTCTTGAGTTCAAATCTAGCCTCATACAGTTATTAGCTTGTGTGACCTTGAGCAAGTCACTTAACCCTGTTTGCCTCAATTTATTCATTTGTAAAAAATGACCTAGAGAATGAAATGGTAAACAACTCTAGCATTTTTGCCAAGAAAACCCCCAAATGAGATCTCAAGGAGTTGGACATTACTGAAAGGATTGAACAACAACATAAATACACACGGTCACATATATACATATATAAATATGGGGGTTATGCTTGTGTCAGGGGCTGAATAATTTTCTAGAACAAATTCTTTGGCTTTTACTTAATGTAACCCAAATTATTTAGGTTCTTTGACTCTGAATTCCTTTATTCATAAAATGAGGGTTTTAATGCTACTTCACACGGGGTTGGTGTGAGTATAAAATAAGAGAGCAATATTTGTAGGATAGAAAATCACTGGATTTGGATGCAGAGGCCCTGGTCTGATATTTATTATCCATATTACCATGGAAAAGTCATTTATCTTCTTTGGGCTTCCTATCTGTAAATGAGAGGGTTGGATGAAATGATCTCTAAGATCTTGTCCAGAGCTAAATCTATTTGAATAAATACAAATAATACAAGCAAAAACATTCTACATTCATAAAGGGCTGCATAAATGTGAGCTACCTTCATAATCGCTCCTGTTGCTGGAAATGTTCCATTTTTTGTTGTATGGGATATATGGAAAAATAAGTTGCAGAAGAGTTATGTCTGCTTTTTGCCTAAATCTAAAAATCCATGCATAATATTCATAACTATGGCCTAACAACAAAATTTTAGATAATTATTCTGGCTTCCTTGAGTTAGAGGTATCAGTACACTATGAGATGCTCTAAGGCTAGCAATAACCCTCTATTTTTTCCCTCTTGAGCTGCTATAAGAGTAACCAAAATTACAGATAAGAGGTATTCTCTTTTGCTTAGAAGACTACTTTGCATAAATGAGTAGCTAGTCCATCATGCAAACAAATATTTGAATTTACTATCATTTCATGAAAGATATTTTGCATGGTCTCATAATATTTTAATATAAAACAATGATGAAGTATTTTGTTCATCATGCAGCCTATTATGTTCATCAAGGAGCATATAGGTTAAAGGCTATAAACAGTTCACTGATCTTTTTGTGTCACTACTGGACCCTGAATTTCATGGATTTAAATAAAAAGTGTAAGTGTACAATATTTCTCCTTATGGTATCAACCTCTATACTATAATTATTCTGGTTTTTATATGAAGGACGATTGTTGTGGATCAGAGGTTATGAAACTAAAGCCATGTCATGTGAAATGGAATTCTGGTTTGCCTTTTATGTCATTGATTTCTACTTCCTATAGTTGCCGAAGCCTCAGTTTTGTGGAAATACTAAATTTCCTGTTAAGTATAGAAAGGAGTAGGTCTGAGTTCACCACCATTTAGTTATCAGGTGCTTTTTTCTCATTTATTGTATGTATCTTGGAAGCTTTAGTGTCAATATGTATGATTCAATCAGTTTACAAAATGTACTTAAATAATCATATAGAATGTTAGATTTCTAAGAAATCTTCATGATCCAGCTTAACCTCCACATTTTACAGGTGAAGAAATTGAGGCTCAGAGGAAGGTGATTAGTAAGAAACCAGGATTCTAAAAACCCTATTATAGAGGTACTCATTAATCTCTGCATATCCCACACATAAACAAAATGTCTGTAATGATCCTGATGGTGAGCCCATAGCATTTACTAGAAGAGGGCTAAGAGAAAAGAAAATAGTGAGTGAAAAGGAAAATAAAACCATCACACCAATTACTAGACTAATATGACATTACAAGTCAACCTGAAGACCTATGTCAAGGTAAAAGTACTGGATAATGCCCATGTGAAATGTGCCTAACGTAATTACATATGTATATTGCTATACATCTTGATTACTGCATGTTTGAGTATACTTGTTTATTATTTAGCTGTTATGTTCATTTCACAATGTTCTGTTATATAATCATGGCTATTATACATAAAGGTACAAGTCCAGTTTCTTAGGAAATGTGGGGTGGGGCACCTCTAAAAAAACCCGCTACATGTAGGTCTCTGTTACATAGAAATATGTGTGTATGTATGTACAGGGTTCCCAAAAAGTCAGTGAAGTTTTATGCTATCAAAATTTTAAAAGATGTTAAAGCTAGTTCAGTTTTAAGATGTGAAAACTTTAATAGCTTAAAATTGCACTAAGACTTTTAGGATACCTTCCATAAATGTTTTTGTTTGTCTTTCATGCTCATAGAGGAAACAAAGTGAAATCATGGTGTCAAGGTCAAGGTACAGTGTGGCTATGGCTGCTCATACGAATACAAAGGTGGAAGGGTCTACCACAAGTCAAGCACAAATAGTCTGTATGACAAATAGTCTCTATATTTGTTCATCTCATATTTCTTTTGAGCTGCCATAATTATGCTTTGCTCATAGCACTGTGCCTTCTTTGATGTGGGCATGCCGTGCTAGACAACCCTCTGCCACTGTCTCCCATGTCTCATAATCAATATCACAGTTCTTCAGAGAGACCTTGAGAGTATCTCTGTATTACTTTTGACCACTATGTGAGCACTTGCCTTCTGTGAGTTCTCCACAAAATACAAAACACAGGCAAAACATAAGTTTGGCATTCTCACAATGTGAGCAGCCATACTTGAGTTGCGTTCTCTGTAGTAGAGTTTGGATGCTTGGCAGTTCAGCTCAAGAAAGGACCTCAGTGTCTAGTGCTTTATCTTGCCAGGTCATCTTCAGAATCTTCCTAGGACAATTCAAATAGCAGTAGTTCAATTTTCTGGCATAATGCTGATAAACATACAATAATGGCAGCACAACAGCCCCATAGACTTATAGTTTTGTAGGCAGTCTAATACCTTTTCTCTCTCACACATTCTTTCAGAGCCTCCTAAATGCTGAGCTAGCTCTGGCAATGTATGCACTAGCCTCATCTATATGAATATCCCTTGAAAGTATACTGCCAGCATACGTGAACTTATCCACAGCATTCAAAATTTCTCCATTTGCTATCATCAATGGTTCCATGTATGGATGGTGTAGTGCTGGTTGGTAGAGAATCTGTTTTCTTCGTGTTAATTTTTAGGCCAAAATTAGCACAAGCAGCAGAGAGCTGATCTATACTTTGCTGCATCTCACCTGGGAGCCTGCATTTAGTGAAAAATCACCTGCAGACAAAAAGTTGTATAGCAGCTCTTCCCTTACTTTAGTCTTGGTTTGCAGCCCTTTCAAATTAAATAATTTATTGTAAATGCGGTAGTTGACCTTGAAGATGTTTTCATTCTTGTCGGAGGCATCTGACAACACTGTTGAAAACATTATGCACCGGAGCAAGCATGTAGCCCTGCTTCACTTCATTAGTAATGGGGAAAGTGATAGAACATCATTCATCATCCAACAAACGCAAGCATTCCATCATGAAACTGGCATACGATACCGATGAATTAATTCTAGGCAACCAAATTTTGCCCTATCTCCCATAGGCCGACCCCATCAAACGCCTTGGTTAAACCAACAAATGTGTACAGGTCTCTGGTTTGCTCCTGGCATTTTTTCTGGAGTTGTCAGGCAGGAAAGACCATGTTGACCATTCCTCAGCCCTTTTTGAAGCCACGTTGGTTCTCAGGTAGATGACCATCTTACAGGTGAAGGATCAGCTGATTAAGAAGGACTCTGGCAAGAATCTTGTTGAGTGACTAAGAGAGAGACCCTACCATGATTGTCACAGGACAACTTATTTCTTCTTCCTTGGACAATGGAGATATCCTTGAACTCCAGGGGGATAACTTCCTCTTGCCATATAACCTGGAAGATTTCAGTCAGCTTTTATACGAGTAGTGGACTCCCTGCCTTATCAGTCTCAGCTAGAACAGAGTCAGCACCAGACTCTTTGTCGCATGAGAGGCACCTAATAACATTCAAAACCTCTTCTGTAGTTGGAAGTTTGGCTAGTGAGGGATTGATTTCAATCTGAAGTAAAGAGTCGATGGCTTCAGCATTGGTTAAAGATGGTCTGTTGAGAACACCATGGAAATGTTCAGCCCAGTTTTCTAGGATCGTTATCACTGATCAGTGTGGCTGCATCAGTGCTGAATAGCTGAGATGCACTAAAGGTCTTTGGCCCATAAGTAGCCTTCAGGGTATTGTAAAAATGCTTTGGATTGTTGCTATCAGCATGAAACTGAATTTTATCTTTTTTCTTACTGAGCCAAGAATCGTGCATCTCTCTAAACTTTGCTTGTATGTTACTTTTGAAGGAGTTAAATGTTGCCTTTTTAGAGATGGATGACCTATCCTTCTGGTAGATCCTGTAGAGTTGTTGTTTTTTATTTAATACCTTTTAAATTTCCTCATTATTTTCATCAAATTGGTTCTGATGCTTGCCAGTGTTCTGGTCCTGAGGAGTAAATGTGGTGCTGTACACTGAATCTCTGAAGGTTGTTCACTCCTCTTCTGCTTCACTGTTACCAAGACTGTGTTGGCTCAGCTCTCCCTCCACCTTAGCAACAAACCCCATGCTTGGAGAGGTGCTCTGATCTGTTGTCACTGAGTCTTTCTATAGTCATAATGCTTTGGGGCTGCTGCTTTTGTTGAGTGTGAATGGTTAGCTTGGAAGGGGTAAATCTATGATCTGTCCAGCACTCTGTGGCACACATCTCCTTTATTCCTTTATCACTCTCACTTCCTGTCTGTTTTTTTCTCCTTATAAGGACATAGTCTATTAAATGTAAATATTTGCTGTAAGGGTGCATCCACGAAATTTTGTTCTGTTTAGGTAAATGGCAGACAGTATTGGTGATAAGAAGGTCATGAGACACACAAGTCTTCAGCTGTAAGTGACTGTTGCTGTTGCTATTTCCAATACTATTCCTCCCGTGGATCCTTGCCATGTATGCTAATCTGATAGTCTGTGCCAACTCTAGTGTTAAAGTCATCCCGGAATTACAGAATTACAATGGTCCTCTTTTTGCACATTGATGATGAACATCTCTATGTCTTCCTAAGTTTTTCTTTGAACTCATCAGGGTTCATCACGGTGGGAGTGTACACACTGATCATAGTGGCATGGTGCTTTCTTATAAGTGGCAATCACATTGTCACGAGCCTATCATTCATTCCTTTTGGGAGGCATGTAAGCTTGACGAGTACATTAGATGTGACTGTGAAACCTATGCCAGCTTCATGGTGCTCTGCATATCCATGGCCACTCCATAAAAATATGTATCCAGCTCTTAATTTTGAAATCCTTACATAAAGTTACCAGGAAGAAATATTAATTTGATTTGGGACTTGAACAGAGTAAAGCTTTTGAAGAAGCTAAATCTGTTGTACAATTGGTTCTGGATTTATAGCCTATGCAAAGTAGTCCAGTGGAATTACAAGTGACTGTACAAGATGACTATGTGAATTGGAGTTTATGGCAGAAACAACAAAGCTGAAATGTACCCTTAGGATTTTGGTCAAGGAAACTACCTTCATCTGGATTACAGTATACACCTTTTGGAAAGCAGTTGTGAGTCACATATTGGGCTTTGGTAGAGACTGAACAACTGACTCTGGGCCATGAAGTGATATTAAGGCCTGGAATCCCAATTATGACTTGGGTAACAAGTACCCCAGCATCTCACATAATTGGACGTGTCAAAGAGGCTAGCATAATTCAATTGAAATAGTATATTCAGAATAGATCAAAAATAGGCAAAAGTGGAGTTTCTGCTCTACATGTATCTATTGCAAGCATTGACAATGATGGAAAAGACAAACCCTCTGAACCAAGGCAACAGTTGGTACAATCCTTGGTAAAATGGAATGATGGATATGATGGGTTCACTGAAGAACAGAAGAAACATGCATGGCTTACTGATGGGACCACAAAATATTTGTGCCATAAAAGACATTGGAAAGCAGTAGCCTATAACCCATGTACTAAGAGAACTTTGGAAAGCACTGGGATAGTTGGAAAGAGTCAATATACTGAACTTATGGCAGTACATCAAGCTATTAAAACAGAGAAAGGAGGACAGTGTCATATATTCGCTGACTCATGGGTAGTAGCTAATGGGTTAGCCACATGGATGCCTATGTGGAAAAATCAAAATTGGGAAACTCACGGTAAACATGTTTGGGGCAAAGAACTATGGGAAGATATATGGGACATGTCTTTGGTTACTAATTTGTCAATTTTTCACACAGATGCTCATGTGCCCCTCACTACGCCAGAACATGAATACAATGCACATGTTGATCGACTAGCAAAGATTGCTACTGAACATATTGTCCCTACTTCAACACCAACTGATGATCTGGTACTAGCAAAATGGGTCCACCAAACGGCCAGCCATTTAGGGATCCAGGCCACACACTGGTGGGCACAAGAGCAAGGTATTAGTATCCCTTATTCACTGTTAAAGCAAGTAGCAGAGGAATGCCATATATGTCAATTGGAAAAGGAACAAACTGTTCTTCAGGTAGTAACTGGAGAAATAGCAAGGGGAAAAGTTCCAGTCCAGATCTGGCAGATAGATTATATTGGACCACTACCCCAAGATAAAGGATGCAAATATATATATGTATATATATATATATATATATATACACATACATACATACATACACACACACACATATATGTGTATATATATATATGTATGTATATATATATTTGTGTTGACACCTATTCAGGTTTACTAGTGACTTGTCCTCATAAGAATGCAACCCAGAAAAACACCTGTAAAACTCTATATTATAGAACTCCAATGCAGATTCAAAGTGACAATGGGTCATGTTTCAAAGGTAATGAGATAAAGAGATGTTGTGTATTGAACAATATAAAGTGGACATATCATATTCCATATTACCCACAAGCATCTGGGTTGATAGAAAGAATGAATGGGGCTTAGAAAGAACAGTTAAGAATAAGTTCTAATAATTCATATCAACAATGGAAGGATAATTTGTTCGCTGTTTTACGTATTTTGAATAATAGACCATTAGGAGGAAGTACACTTCTAGCCAGAATGATGACCCTGAATCTGCAAATTAGAAAACAGCAAACACATAAGATCCAAAATATTGAGTATTGGACTGTGAGGGAAGATGTCCCATCACTGTATCCAGGAATACCTGGTTTGGCAGGATATGATTTACACTGTTTAGAGAACTTTTGATTGGATAGACAAGAGATAAGAAAAATCTCTACTGGGATATGTATGAGAATCCCTAAGAATCATTTTTGATGAATATTACCTAAACCAGGATTAGCAGCTCAATGAATACCTGTATTGGCTAGAGTGATAGATTCTAGTTGTCAAGGAGAAATTATTGTGACACTCCAGAACTTATACAGTTGTGTAAAAATGATAGAATGGTTCAATTGATTATTATTCCTTGTGAAACAATGACTCTTGTGAAAATTGACCCTCCTTCCAAAATAACTATCAGAGGAAAGGAAGGAATTGGTTCTACTGATAGAATAAAATTGGGAGCTAAAGCACGGGTAAAACAGAAGATGGATGATGTTTCAAAGGCTGCGGAAATTATAGCACATGGGAAAGATAATACTGTAATAGTAGTTTATGCAGGAGAAAATAGTTATGAAATTCTACCCTTGACTCATGTATTCTAATGTTAATGAGGCTATGACAGTCTCTTTGTTTCCTTTTGGCTTTTATCTATTAAATTTGTTGGTGAGATTTGCTTCCTGCAGGCTTAGTACCATCCACCAGCAGATGCCTGATGACTTAAGCCAGGTGTCACCCTCTGATGTGTTTGGATGTCACTTGTGGACCTGTCCATGATAGTGATGTGTCATCCCTGGACCTGACATCAACTGAGTTCCAGATGCCGGCTTGCTAAAGAACTGACCTCTCGAATAGGACTCTTTATCTTTTGGGGCAGGGACAGGTCTACAGCCAATTTCAGCAAGAAGAAGCTTTGGAGGACGAGACCTTCACCCTTTACCTCAAGATTTTGAGCCCCATTCATTCGAGGGGGGAATGATGACATTGTTTTATATGCTCATCTTGTGCTATCCCTGTTACATTGTTATGTAAAGTTCTGTTGACACCAGTTATCTCAGAATTCCCATTGCCCTATGAAATTCATAAGAAAGATCATGGGGCCAAATTTAATCACAATTTAGATTTGAAGATGTTTCCCTCCCATTAATAGGTCATGTGACCTGCTTACATCACAGGAAGCCTAGGACACATGTGGTGGGAAGAGCTTACTGCCAGGAAAAGGAAGTTATGTCACAGGAAATGCAGAGAGAGAGAGGGAGAGAGAGAGAGAGAGAGAGAGAGAGAGAGAGAGAGAGAGAGAGCGAGAGCAGTTATGGCTGCTAATGGCTGGTAATGGCTGATGTCATGATGGTTTGAACTGAATAGGCTGACCTAGCTGTACTGTGAGTTTGTTTCTGGGGAAGACCCCAGCAGGGGTGTCAGAGAGGTTTTGGGATGGAGAGGCTCCATGTTGTGATACTATGTATTGAATGCTTTAGTGCTGTGATAGATTGGATAAATGGCTTGTGGGATCTGGTTCTCTGGTTTAAATGATTTACTTCTTCTACCTTCTATGTGGAGAGTCTCATATACTTTGCGATACAGAACCACATAGGCATTTTGACAATTATCATCTACATTGTTATTATTGCCTTACTGATGTAGCTGCCGGTGCGCAGGGTTATGGCTTTGGCTTCCAGTATATCCGCACCACAAGACTTCAAGGTAGGCAAAATAGTAAAATAGGGACATAGTAAAATAATAAATGAGATAGTAAAATAGTTGAATAGTAAAATAATAATATAGTAAAAATGGTATGAGTGATGCCTTTTGACTTGCTCATAAATTTGATTTAATTGAGGCAGAGTTGTGCAAAACTGTCAGCCTCACACTGTCTTCCAGAGAACCAGTGGAACCCAGAGGCAAGACAAAAGTCAAGATGACTGGTTATGGCTCTGGATGCAGTGGATGACCTTGGTGTCTTTGCTATCTGACCAAATGCTAAGTGCTCTACAGGTGCCTCGCTTCTACTATCTTCATGGTCTGTTGAAACAAAATCCCAGTATTTTCACATGAAGGATAACATTTCCTTCTTATCCTTTTAAAAAATTGTATTTGTTGTTGCTCCTTTATTCTCTTTTTTTTAAAATTCTTATTTAGTATTTTATTTTTCCCCAGTTACATGCAAAAACAATTTTTGACATTTGTTCTTAAAAGTTTGAGTTCCAAATTCTGTCCCTTTCTCCTTCCCCACTCCCCATTGAGAAGGCAAGCAACTAGATATAGCTTATATACGTGTAGTCATGCAAAAATACAATGTCTTCTGCAATAATAATATTTTACCCACACAGATACTGTGTTTTATTTAGTACTTACTAGTTCCTGGTCGGGCATCAGAAACATCCACTAATGGCCCAGTGGCCTGAGACACAGACTGGTAATGGACTGTGTGAGTCACTGTCAGTGATTTCTGCTTGGATGCCTCACCAAAGTCAGCATCAGTCAATAGGACTGTTGATCTGTCATCTATAAAACAACGTTTAAAATGTTTATGCTTTACATATGCATGCTTTTACTCCTCTTTGGTCCAATGTTAACATTTGTGCAAATATGAGAAATTAAATGAGCCCTCTTTTTTAAAGTAAGTTCTTATTATGCCGTAATGAAAAAGCCCACCAACAACATACATAGCCATCAATAAATTTCTGTCGATTTTTCTAAAATTCTTATGAAAATAAACAGATGTTACCACTTTATAGCTGGCTGTAAGCAATAGGAGTAAATGAAATTTTAAGCTCTTCTTTTCCCTTTGGGATTTCTTCCTTTCTGATTAAGTAAGCATTGAGTTTTTTTGTCTCCTGTTCTAGACGGCCATTTAATGCAGCCATGAATTTATAGATTTGTCAAAATCATCACTGATTATCCAGATACCATCAGTTAACATGATATTGGGATGCATTAAGAGAAGCATAGCTCCAAGAAATAAGCAGGCGCCAATTTCTTTGTACTCTGCCTTCATATCAAGTGGTAAGGTAAAGTGTGTCTAGTGGAATGTAACCAAGATAACCTATGTCATTTCAAATTTGGTCGAAGGAACGGGATAATGTTTATTCTCAATAAGAGAAAACTCAAGGTAGGTATGATTGGTATTTTAGGGAATTTGAAGAGCTGTCATGGGGAAGAGGGATCAAATTTAATCCACTTGACCTTAGAGGGCAGAACCAAGAACAACAGATGGACAGTGAAAAAAAAGGCAAATTTTGGGTGATACCCAGAAAATGAATATATAGAATCTACATGTGAAAACTTCTGTGAATTGGATTATTAGTTAGTCGTGGTAGAAATATTTAGCAAATGTTACGTGCCATACTGGAAGTCTAAGTAGCTACATTTTTATTTTTGACCCAGGGCAATAAAAAAAGATTCAGAGGAAACTTCATTTCAAAGATTAGAATCAAAATACAACAAAAATTGAAGTTTTCCTGTTATGAACAAGCTTGTAAAAAGTACCTAATGAGATATAAGGTATGTTGGGAAATGTATTAACCCTTTCAGGCCACCCGAGAATCATTTAACAAATGATTGAGTTATGGGCTAGACTTGATCAGTATTTCTCCAACATTTCTGTCAACATGACAATTAATCAAAGCTTGTTAGGGTAGTTGTGGTGATAAATAATTTTATTCCTGGTCTAATCCCAGATCTTCTGAAGGAGAAAACCAGGAGAGTCAAAGGTTCCTGAAATATCACATGGTGAAGTCAAGGATAAGATTATAAAATCATTTTGCCATTTCCCCATTCCATTGGGATTTTCAAATGGCATCAAGAGAAAAGGAACAGAAATACCATAAATTCATTTATAGCTATGCTAAGGTTATTCCAAAGGAGCTCCAATGATAAATCCTCCAATTCATCATGAAGTTAAGCTCAAGAAAGAGTCTCAGGAACTTGCTGGTTCAGGCGATTTTGGACTCTAGGATGATAGGAAGTTTATAGTCCATTTCCAAGTCAGCTGTGGCTCTCTAGCAATCACCTGAATGTACAATTATGCTAAGAGTGAACTATGAGGGTTCTGGTTCAGAGATGAGTTAAAATCATTTGTATTCTGTCTTTTTGGGTAAGCGTTCTACTTGTCAATTTTCCTCTTTCATGCCACAACACCACTGATTATTTTCTGAAGTGGTATTTAAATTGAAATATTCTCCCCTATTCTGAAGTAGGCACTGTATGAGTAGAATATTTATATCTTCTAAAGTTGAATAACCAGTATATTGATACTTTACCAATGGTCTCCATTGTGTCTCTCTCTTCAATTAGAAGCTGTGCACGGGGGATATCAATGTGCATTCTCAGGGTCTGTTGTTTGTTCAAAGTATCCGAGGTTCTGGTATTCTTACTAGAAACGAAATTGGAGACAGACATTAACAAACAACAAAATAGCTTAATAATGAATGGGTTAAATATGCTTTTGATTCTGAATAATGGAAGCTAATGAAATGAGTCTTTCAAAAATAGTTTCTCTATTATCTAGCACAGTTACTGGCATATAGAAGGGGTTTAATAAATACTTGTTGGTTGATGGGCTTGCAGTACATAAATCATGTTAATTTCAAGCTGTAACCAAGGGGTTAGAAAAATACAAATTGTGCCATGGTAATCTATTTAAAAATCTTGAAATGATTCCAGTTTATTTTGTAAAATCTAAACAAAACTGCTATTTTGATAAATGCTAAGGAAAGATAACGTATAGCAACTAGTCATTCGGTAGGTGGTTACATGGACAAATTTATAACAAGTTAATTTATATTTAGATTAAGATAATAAACCCTAATTTCTTATCTGGCACTGTTTTAGTTCTCTTAAAATATAGTGCATAATTATCGTATCATATTGGCAATGATCCTCAACATTTGTATGTTAGAAAATTAATCTCAGAACCTAACTAGATAATTATTTAGTAAAAACAAATAAAAATATGCAATAAGGAGTGTGTATGTGTGTGTGTGTGTAATCATTCAGTAAAAACTGCAATAGATACAACCTCATTATACAAATTAAAGTAAATTAGTTACCCGTAAAATATGTCAATAAAGACTAGCAATCCTAATTAGAAAAGTGACTGTTCAATCTTTGACAGAATTATAAGTATTAGATAGCTGCTTTTTTTTTTACAACATTAACAGAGATATCTTAAAAGAAGCAACAAAGAGTCAAGCTAAAGAAATTTGAAATGTGTTAAACTGTTGTAGTTATGATCCCAGCTCATGAGTGAGGAATTGAGAGGTATTGAGAAAGGTTGTCCAAATATTGATACACTAACATGAAGAAGATTCCTTACCACTTCAGGAGATAACATTAATGAGAATGTATTGGGTCAAGTTTGAGGTGCTTTTTTGATGATATCACGTAACTCTTTGGACATTGTAATCATATCCGATATATATAAATATATATGTATACGAATATGTGTATGCCTATATCTTTTTGCCTATATTATTTCTTCCTATATTTTGTTGCTGAAGAATACATTTTTTTATTATTTTTCTTTTTCAACAAGAGTAGTGTCAACACATACTAATTATAAACTTCTAATAGCAAAATTCTGAAAATATTTTCTGACATATTTCAAATTAATAGTTTGAATATTTTCTACTACCATCTACTACCCAAATAGAATAAGATTTTTTTAAAAAGTATGTAACTTCTGAGGAAGTATAGCTTTCTAATTTTTGAACTTAGACTAGATCTATTCCAAAGACCGTAGATAGATCATTTAACTCAACAAAGATTTATCATTAGGCAATTTAACTGAATAATTATGAACCTTTTGACTACATGTTACACAAACCAGATGTAAGAACTCCATTTTTTTTAAAATAAAAAAGATGCAAAGTAATTCTGTATGTGTATAAAATTCAGAGCACTTCAGTTTCTTGGGTCTCAGTCATATTTTGCTTAGAACCATTATTTTCCTACTACATATATATGAGAAACTGCAAACAGATCCCTTTAGAAATTTCTCCATGGGATTGGGTTTTATTGTTGCACAAGAAATAAAACAGATCTAGTTCTATTCTCACTGTGAATAGTTTAAAAGCAGTCACCTCTCCTGATTTATTAAATAGTCATTAAGAAGGCATATAGGCCACACTTAAACAATAATAAAGGTTATATTATCAGATTGATTTAGGAATAAAGCTGAACAACCTCCCTGTAATAGTGGAACTCATACAGAACAGTTTGACTACCCTTTACCAATAAGGATAAACAAAGCTCATGGAAAACTCAATTGATTTCCCAAAAGTTGAGAGACCAAGTAAGTGGTCATCCAACATAATTGACAATATCAAAAATCTGAGCATAAAGCAATAAAAACTTAAAGAAAAACCTCATGGTCAGTTTGAATGTTGTTATCCAAATATCATATCAGTAGACATTTGTCTACTACTGAAAGATATTATTCATAAATATTTCTTTGGGGCATAATATTTTCATTTTCTGTTCAATAGACCATAACTTATCTGGTATCATTATATTGAACTCTGGTGTTATATTTCATAGATAAGCTAAGAAAAATTCTAAAAAAATAAAAAGTAAGAACATATAGGAACAGTTGCTAATTAAAAAATTAAAACTGAATCCTCAGAAACTGTGTAGTCATATTTTTATAGATAGCACATGGCTCATCGGCTATCAAACCATCAAATATATTTTGTAACTTCAGAGGATGTGTGATTTCATCATTGCAAATACTGTCTTTGATGGAACAAATATACCCTATCCTTCTCATCCTGTATGACGGATATCCTGTGTGACATTGACGCCTTTTCATAAATCCTCTGGTGTGGGTGGCATACAATGTTTTGGAGATCTTCCTCTAGAATTTCTGACACAGCAGGGATACCACAGGGCACATATATTCTCTACTGGTTATCCCTCAATACCTCTACATGATTAATCCACCTTTATGAGGGTATTTTTACCATGTAAGCAAAGGTAACTTTTTTATATGATCATTTTTTCAAATGATCAAATAGCATGCTGCAGCAAATTATGACTGATTATTAATGAACTATAATCATCTTTTACCTGTTGACCAAATTTCTAATAATGTGTCTTTCTGAACTTAACTAGGCTAGTCTTTAGACAACAAGCACTGCTTGACTATTTCTGAAATGTTTCTGGTCTCCTGGATTTCCTGGCACAGCCCTCAAGAAACCAGAGTCACCTTCATGCCATGAATAATTATCTATTAAAGAGCATGTATATGTGCCTAAGGAAAATATTGGTTTGTTTAGGCATGTGAATGAATGCTCATTCATTTAGGATATGTTGTATTTCTAAATTGTAAAACTAACCAAATATATGTGTAGATAGTTAGGTACAGATTTAGATATACTTTTCAAGATCGTACCAAAGGTTATTTATCTGATCTTGCTTCTTTCTGAGTCATAATGATGCTGAAATATTCAGATGCTTTGTATTTCAAAAATGCCTTGTGAAGCAATTATTAATCTCATCCTTCAATTATACCACAGGATTTTGGAGCTGGAAGGAACTCTAGAAATCATTTTGTAAGAAATATGTCTAAAGAAGTGAAATAAAGTGCCCATTGTCACTTGAAAGTTAGTGGAAGTCTAGTGCCTAGTCCTGCTATGTCTCATTCTGGTATTGTCTTCATTTATCCAGGGAAATGCAATTCTTCAGAAGTAAAAGTTTGGATGATATTCAAATGAGCTCATTACAGATTAAAAGGAACTTTATGACTAGTATTGTTGTTTTCCCTTTGAAACCCTTAACAAATGGTTTGTTCAACTTTGTGATTAGATGAATTGCTTTCTCTTATAAATGAATCACACCAATCGAAAGATCTTCTAAAAAGATCATCAGCTTTATTTTCAGTATAAACTGAAATAAACACTTATTATCATCATGGATGGGAGCAATGTCTTTGATGGTAGTACAAATCTCCCCTCATCCATGCTTTCTTGTCTTATGTGACTTTGGTATGACATCCATGTTCCCACACAATCAATATTGTATTAAGTACCTGCTATGTGCAAGGCACTGGTCTAGGCACTGGGGATATAAGTGCTAAGAAATAAACAATACCTACTTTCAAGAAGCTTACATTCAAATAGGAAAGAAAAAAAAGACAAATGTACCTGTATATACACATATGAATTTATAGCATTAATATAAAGTGAATAAATACAAATATATAAGAAGTAGTTACATAGGAAGGAGTTTAGAGAAAGCTTTATGAAGAAGATGTTGCTTGAGTTGCCTCTTGAAAGAAGAGGACTCTCTGAGACAGAGGCAAGCATGGAGTACATTCCAGGAATGAGGGATGAATGGCCAAATCAAAGGTATGGAGACAGGAGCGAGATAAGCGAGGAACAGAAAAAAGGCAAGTTCGTCTGGATTGAAGATTGTAGAGAGCAAGGTAGTATACAACAAGACTGGAAAAATACATTGCAACCAGGTTGTGTAGGGTTTTAAAAGCTTAATAGAAGATTTTGTATTTTACATTATAGGCAAGAAGAAGTCATTGGAGTTGATTGACTCAGGTAGTCATATGGTCAGATCCATATTTAAGAAAAATTTACTTTGGCAGTGTGTAGTATAGACAAGTGGTGAGAGATCTGAGGCAGAGACACCAATTAGATTATCGTAATAGGCAAGAAATTATGAGGGCTGCCACCAAAGTGGCAGTCGTTTAAATGGAGGGATGAAGTTGGATGCTAGGGATGCTGTGAAGGTAGAAACAGCAAGATTTGGAAATTGATTAGATAGTCTGGATGAGAGAGAGTGATGAGTCCAGGATAATGCCCTGGTCACAAACCTGGAAGGATAGGGGTGACTTCATCAGTAGTGAGGAAGTTTGGAAGAGGAGAAGGTTTAGAGGGAAGTTTATGAGTTCAGGTGGAAGCAGGCTGAATTTGAGAGGCCTCCAGGACATGCAGTTTGAAGAGTCCAATAGGCAATTGGTGATTTGAGACTGAGACTCAGAGGAGAGTTGAAGGTTAGACTTCTAGATCTGTGACTCATCAGCATGCAGGTGATAGTTAAACTTATAGGAGCTGATGAGCTTATTAAGAGAGAAAGTGTAGAGGGAAAAGAGAAGAAAGTGTAGAATAGAGCTTGATGAGCACCAACAGTTAGGGGATATGATAAAGATGGTGAGCCAGCAAAAAAGACAGAGGAATAGCTCTCCAGGTAGATGGAGAACCAGGAGACAGCAGGGTCACAAAAACCGAGAGAGGAAAGAATGCATACTAGGAGAGGGTGTTCAGTGATGTCAAATGCAGCTGATAGCTTGAAAAAGATGGAGACAAAGAAAAGATCATTTGATTTAGCAATTAAGAGATCACTAGTTACTTTGGAGAGAGCAGTTTTGCTTGAGTGCTGAGATTGGAAGCCAGACCGCAAAGGGTTGAGGAATGAGAGGAAAAGAAAAGGGGCAGTGGATATAGATAGCTTTTTCAATGAGTTTATCTGAAAAGGGGTAGAGAGCTATCAGATAATAGTTTCAGGGAATGGAAATGATTCCATATTTTTTAAAGGATGGGGAGACACACATCTTAGAGGGCAAGCGAGAATGAGCTGTTACGAAGAAAGAACAGATTGAATCTACTGGAGAAAATGAGAGGGTAGTGGGATCAAGCACATCTGTAGAAGAGTCATCCTTGGCAAGGATTGTGGCTGCCTCTTTGTCAGAGAATGGGGAAAAGAAGGAAAATGGGGATGTCATGTCAAAAGGTTTTGAGATGAAGAGGATGGGAGAAGAAGGAATTCAGTCAAATTGGCCAGTCAACCAATAAACGTGCCTGCTACGTGACAGGCATTATGACAAGTGCCACAATACAAAGAAAGGAAAGAGATAGCATCTGTTCTCAAGGAGCCAATAGTCTAATGGAGGAGACAACATGTAAACAACTACATACAAATAAACTATATACAGGATAAATAGAAAATAATCAAGAGAGGGAAGGCAGAAGAATGAAGGGGAATTGAGAAACACTTCCTTTAGAAATCTATCTGGTGCTTGAGGGAATACAGAAGGCAGAGATGAGGAGGGAGAACATTCCAGGCATGAGGGACAACCAGTGAAAATAGTCAGAAGGAGTGTCCTGTGAGAGGAAAAGCAAGGAGGCCAGTGTTACTGGATAGCAGAGTACCTGGTGGAGGTGGAGAGGAGGCGTAAGGTATAAGAAAAAGACTGGAAAAGTAGAAAGTCAGGTTATGAAGGACTTTCAAAGCCAAGTAAATAATTTTATATTTGATCCTGGAGGAGATAGGGAGCCACTGGAGCTTAGTGAATGAAGGGGAGGGGAGCAGCATGGTGATATGGTTGGATGTGCCCTTTGGGAAGATCTCTTTGACAACTTAGTAGAGGATGGAATGAAATGGGGAGAATCTTGCGGCAGGGAAAACAAACAATTGGTCGTTAACATAGTTCAGAAATTAGAGGTTGGTTGAGGTGTCAGGAGGAAAGAGGGTATATTTGAGGTATATTTGAGAAATATTACAAGGGTAAACTTGAGAGTCCTTGGCAATAGATTGGACAATGGGAGGCAGGACAGAGTCAGAATGACATCTAGGTTGCAAGCCTAGATAACTGGAAGGATGGTGACACCCTCATTTATTGTTGTTGTTCAGTTACTTAGTCACGTCCAACTCTTCATGACACCATGACACACCCGGCCCTTCTATACTCCACTACCTCTTGAAGTCTTTCCAAGTCCATGTTCATTGCACCCATTTCATCCTCTGCCACCCCCTTTTCCTTCTGCCTTCAATTTTTCCCACCATCATTGTCTTTTCCAAAGATGCAGCCTCAATCCTTGCCAAGGATGACTCTTCTAGAGATGTACTCGATCCCACTACCCTCTCATCTTCTCCAGTAGATTGAATCTGTTCTTTCTTCATTACAATTCCTTTACTATTACCCTCTAAGATGTGTGTCTCCCCATCCTTTTCCTGTCTTTTCATTATGTGGCCAAATTATTTAAGCTTCAGCTTCAGTATTTGACCATTCAGTGAATAACCTGAATTAATTTGTTTAAAGTATTGAGTGATTTTATCTCCTTGTTGTCCAAGGTACTTTCAAGGTACTCTTCTCTAGCATCACAATTCAAAAGTATCTATTCTATGATGCTCAGCTTTCCTTATAGTCCAACTTTCTCAGCCATACATTGCTTCTGGAAAAATATGGTTTTGACTATATGGATTTTTGCTGGAAAGGTGGTATCTCTGCTTGTCCATATTCAACATAGTTTTCCTTCTAAGGAGCAAGATTTTTTTTTTATTTCATGGCTGCAGCTGCCATCTGCAGCAATCTTTGAGCCCCAAAATATAAAATCTAACACTTGGTTCCATTTCCTCTCCTTCATATTTGTCAGGAAGTGATGGGACCAATCTTAGTTTTTTTTTTTTTGATGTTAAGCTTCAAGTCAGCTTTTACACTCTCCTCTTTCACCCTCATCAAGAGGCTTCTTAGTTTTTCAATTTCTGCTGTCAGAGTGGTATCATCTGGATATCTGAGACTGTTGATATTTCTACCAGTGACCTTTATTTTGTCTTTTGATTCATCCAGCCTGGCACTTTGAATGATGTACTCTGCGTATAAGTTAAATAAATAAGGTGACAGTATATAGCTTTGCTGCAGTCCTTTCCCAATCTTAAACCAAGAAGTTGTTCCACGTTCAAATCTAATAGTTGCTTCTTGGTCTGCATACAGGTTCCTGAGGAGACAAGTAAGATGAGATGGTATTCCCATTTCTTTGAGGACTTGCACATTTTATTGTGATCCGCACAGCCAAAGGCCTCTGATTCTTTAGAAACTAGTCTGCTCTTCTGGTAACTTTTAGTTCACATATTGCTGAAGCCTAATTTGTAGAATATTTTTAAATATTTATTTATTTAATTTATTTGATATATTTAGTTTTCAGCATTGATTTTCACAGGAGTTTGTATTATAAATCTATTCCCCATTTTTACCATTACGCCCACTCCAAGATGGTGTATATTCCGGTTGCCCCGTTCCCCAGTGAGACCTTCCTTCTGTCATCCCACTCCCCTCCTATCCCCTTTTTCCTTCCTTTCTTGTAGGGCAAGATAAATTTCTACACCCCATTGCCTGTGTATCTTATTTCCTAGTTGCATGCAAAAACTTTTTTTTTGTTTTTGAAAATGTTTTTAAAATTTTGAGTTCCAAATTCTCTCCCCTCTTCCCTCCCCATCGACCCTCCCTAAGAAGGCAAGCAATTTAACATAGGCCACATGTGTATCATTATGTAAAACCCTTCCACAATACTCATGTTGTGAAAGACTAACTATATTTTGCTCCTTCCTAACCTATCCCTCTTTATTGAATTTTCTCCCTTGACCCTGTCCCTTTTCAACAGTGTTTGTTTTTGGTTACCTCCTCCACCTATCTGCCCTCCCTTCTATTGTCCCCCCCCCCTTTTTATCTCCTTCCTCCTTTTTTCCTGTGGGGTAAGATAACCAATTGAGTGTGTATGGTATTCCCTCCTCAGGTCAAATCTGATGAGAGCAAGATTCACTCATTCCCCCTCACCTGCCCCCTCTTCCCTTCCTACAGAACTGCTTTTTCTTGATACTTTTATGCAAGATAATTTTCCCCATTCTATCTCTCCCTTTCTCCCTCTCTCAATATATTCCTCTCTCATCCCTTAATTTGATTTTTTTTTAGATATCATCCCTTCATATTCAACTCACCCTGTGCCCTCTGTCTATATATATATATACACACACATACATACATACATACATACACACACATATGTATATCTTTATGTATATGCATACACACACACACACACACACACACATATATATATATATGTATATTCCCTTCAGCTACCCTAATACTGAGGTCTCATGAATCATAAACATCATCTTTCCATGTAGGAATGTAAACAAAACAGTTCAACTTTAGTGAATCCCTTGTGATTTCTCTTTCTTGTTTACCTTTTCATGCTTCTCTTGATTCTTGTGTTTGAAAGTCAAATTTTCTATTCAGCTCTGGCCTTTTCACTGAGAAAGCTTGAAAGTCCTCTATTTTATTGAAAATTCATATTTTGCCTTGGAGCATAATACTCAGTTTTGCTAAGTGATTCTTGGTTTTAATCCTATCTCCACTGACCTCCAGAATATCATATTCCAAGCCCTTTGATCCTTTAATGTAGAAGTTGCTAGATCTTGTGTTATTCTGATTGTTTTCCCACAATACTCAAATTGTTTCTTTTTGGCTGCTTGCAGTATTTTCTCCTTGATCTGGGAGCTCTGGAATTTGGCGACAATATTCCTAGGAATTTTCTTTTTGGGATCTTTTTGAGGAGGCAATCGGTGGATTCTTTCAATTTCTATTTTACCCTCTGGCTCTAGAATATCAGGGCAGTTCTCCTTGATAATTTCTTGAAAGATGAGATCTAGGCTCTTTTTTTGATCATGGCTTTCAGGTAGTCCAATAATTTTTAAATGATCTCTCCTGGATCTATTTTCCAGGTCAGTGGTTTTTCCACTGAGATATTTCACATTGTCTTCCAGTTTTTCATTCCTTTGATTCTGTTTTATAATATTTTGATTTCTCCTAAAGTCACTAGCTTCCACTTGCTCCAATCTCATTTTTAAGGTAGTATTTTCTTCAGTGGTCTTTTGGACCTCTTTTTCCATTTGGGTAATTCTGCCTTTCAAGGCATTCTTCTCCTCATTGGCTTTTTGGACCTCTTTTGCCATTTGAGTTAGTCTGTTTTTTAAGGTTTTGTTTTCTTCAGTATTTTTTTCAGTAGTTTTTTGGGTCTTCTTTAGCAAGTCATTGACTTGTTTTTCATGGTTTTCTCACATCATTCTCATTTCTCGTCTCAATTTTTCCTCTACTTCTCTAACTTGCTTTTCCAAATCCTTTTCGAGCTCTTCCATGGCCTGAGACAAGTTCATGTTTTTCTTGGAGGCTTTTGATGTAGGCTCTTTGACTTTGTTGACTTCTTCTGGCTGTATGTTTTGGTCTTATTTGTCACCAAAGAAAGATTCCAAAGTCTGAGACTGAATCTGAGTCCGTTTTCGCTGCCTGGCCATGTTCCCAGCCAACTTACTTGACCCTTGAGTTTTTTTGTCAGGGTGTGACTGCTTGTAGAGTAAAGAGTGCTTTGTTAGAAGCTTGAGGGGATGCGCTGTTGTTTTCAGAGTTATTTCTATACAGCCAGCTCTGCCACAACAGCACTCCCCCTCCCCCTAGAACCACCAACCTGGATCCGAATCAGATCTTAAGCAGGCTCTGCACTCCTGCTCTGATCCACCACTTAATTCCTCCCATCAGGTGGGCCTGGGGCAGGAAGCAACTGCAGCTGTAGTTCTGTAACTGCCCACCTCCGCTGTCCCCCGGGGTGGTGGCCGAACTGGGAACTCTTTTCACTCTGTCCCAGCAGCTTTGCCCATTAACCTTCTCTGTTGTCTTTGGTGTTTGTGGGTTGAGAAGTCTGGTAACTGCCACACCTCACTGATTCAGTGCACTAGGGCCTGTTCTGCCTGGCTCCTGGTCTGGTTGGTCCTGCTGCCACCCATTCTGGGCTCTGCTTTGCTGTGCTCCCAGCTTTGTGAACGATAGACCTCACCCAGCAACCATCCAGGCTGTCCTGGGCTGGAGCCCTGCTTCCCTCTGCTATTCTGTGGGTTCTGCAGTTCTCGAATTTGTTCAGAGCCATTTTTATAGGTTTTTGGAGGACCTGGGTGGGAGCTCACGCAAGTCCCTGCTTTCCAGCAGCCATCTTGGCTCCACTCCTAACTTGTAGAATCTTAAGAATAACTTTGCTGGCATGTGAAATGAGTGCAATTGCTTGGCAATTTGAACATTCCTTGGCATTGCTGTTCTTTAGGATTACCTTTTCCAATCCAGTAGTCATTATTGAGTTTTCCAAATTTGCTGATATATTGCATGCAGCAGTTAATGGCATCATCTTTTAGGATTTTAAATAGTTCAGCTGGAATTCCATCATCTCCACTAATTTTATTGTTAGCAATGCTTCCTAAGGTGTACTTGACTTCATTCTCTAGGATATCTGGCTCTAGATCAATAACTACCCCCTCATTAGTGATGGGAAAATTGGAAGGAGGGAGAAAAAGATAATGGGGAAAAGGTAATGAGCTCAGTTTTGAATATGTTGAGTTTCAGACATCTATAGCCCATCTAGTATGAGATATGCAATAAACAGCTGGAAATACATAAGTGGAAGTCAGCAGAGAGGTCAGACTGGACAAGAATCATTAGTGTAGAGATGAAAATTAAATCTATAGAAGTTGATGAAATTATCAAGTGAAATAATATAAAGGAAGAATAGAAAAGGTCTAGGATATAGTAGAAAATGAGACTGAGTACGAGTCAGGTAGAAGAAAAGCAGGAGAGTAAAGCATCATGAAAACCTAGAGAGAAGAGTGTCAAAGAGAAATGAGTAATCAGCAGTGCCCAAAGCTACAGAGAAGTCAAGCAGAATGAAGATTGAGAAAAGGCAATTAGATTTGGCCGTTAAGAGATCACTGGTAACTACAGCAGATACAGTTGTATGATGAAGTCATAAGACAGACTGTAGCGATTTAGGAAGAGAGTGAGAGGAAAAGAAATGGAGGCACCTATTATAGATGGCTTTATCAGAGAATTTAGCCACAAAATGGAGGAAAGATAAGGGAGGATAGTTAGCAGGATTGGACAGATTAAGTGAGGGTTTTTTGTTTTGTTTTGTTTTGCAGATAGGGAGGCATGGGCATGTTGTAGGCAGAATAACTAGTTTTCTCAGAATGTAAGAGGCTGAAGAAAAGGAGAGAGGTGGTGGTGTGGGAGACTTGAGCAGAAAATAAGATTTGGAATAATTTCTGCAGAGAACGAGATAGGATGATGGAGGAATAAAAGGACTACTTTGAGACAGAGGGCAAAGTTGAGGTTGGATAACATTTAATTTATAATCTAATAAGTTAGCAAAGCTGTGTGATCTGCTCTAGATGCTTTCAATGGGTCTTAAGTAGGAGCAGAGGAGAAGGTAGATGGTAGGATGAGGCCTCTCAAAATACTGCAATCATTCCTTTATTATTTAGCATTCCTTTTTCTCCTTGTGAATAAAAGTAGCTGCTCCACATGGATTTGTGTTTGTATTCTAGGTACCATTTAAAAATTATTTATTTTATTCATAATTTATGAAATAAAACAAGAATTTTCATAACACAGCAGAACAAAAAAAGATGATTGTACATGAAACTGCAAATCTATTATACACAATTGTTATTCATTCTAAACATATAATAAAGTTATAATATAAAATTCTTTTCTTCTTCCCTCCCCTCTCACCTTAGAGATGGCTACCATTACACACACACACACACACACACACACACACACACACACACACTCATTCTGTACAAACTTCTATTTATCATTCTTTCTCTGGGTACAGATAGTGGATTCCTTCATAGGTCCTTTGTAGTTAATTTGGGTATTTATAATAGTCAAGATGACCTAGTCACTCAAAGTTGTTCTTAAAACAATATTGTTATAACTGTATACAACAATCTCTTGATTCAGCTCATTTCACTCTTCATTATTTCATGCAACTCTATCTATGTTTCTCTAAGATTCTAGAGCTCTTATAACAGCATAGTATTCCATCACAATCACATACCACAACTTGATCAGGCATTCCTCAATTGATGGGCATCCCCACAATTTCCAGTTCTTTGTCATCACAAAGAGAGCTGCTATAAATATTTTAGAACACATAGCTTCTTTTCCTTTTTCTTATCTTTGGAAATAGACCTAGTACTAGTATTTCTGGGTCAAAGGATATAGGCAATTTCATAACTCCTTAGGCATAATACCAAATTGCTCTCCAAAATGGTTAAATCAGTTCACAACTCTGCCAAAGGTGACTTAGTGTCTCAATTTTTCCACATTCCCTTGAACATTTGTCACTTTCTCCTTCAATCATTTTAGATGATCTGATAGGTGTAAAATGATATCTCAAGATTGTTTTAAAGTGCATATCTCTAATCCATAATGATTTGGAGCATTTTTTCATAGGACTAGAAATTGTTTTGATCTTTTCATCGCAAAACTGCCTGTTCATATCCTCTGAAAATTTATTGAGGAATGACTCATTTTCTTATAGGTTTTATAAAGTTTTTTTTATGTATTTGAGATATAAGACCTTTATCTGAGAAAATGTCTAAATTTTCTCCTGCAATTTTCTGCTTGCTTTCTGATCTTGGCTACATTTGTTTTATTTGTACAAAAATTTTTAAATTTAATGTAAAAGAACTTATCCATTTCATACATCACACTACTCTCTATATCTTTTTTATTCATAAATTGTTCACCTATCCATAACTCTGACAGGTAATATGTTCCATGTTCTTCAAATTTTCTTGTAATAACTCTCTTTATATCTAGGTCATGTATCCATTTTGACCTTACCTTGGTAAGTGTTGTAAGATATTGGTCTATGCTCCTCTTCTGCCAGGCTGCTTTTCAGCTTTCCTAACAATTTTTTACAAAATAATGAAATCTTATCCCCAAAATTTAAGTCTCTACACTTTCGAAACATAGGGTTACTATATTCATTTTCTGCTATAAATTGTATGTCTACTCTGTTCCATTAATCTACTTTTTCATTTCTTAGCCAGTACCAGGTAGTTTTGGTAATTACTTCCTTATAATATAGTTTAAGACCTGATATTACTAAATCTCCCTTTTCATTTTTTTCATTAATTCCCTTGATTTTCTTGACTTTTTGTTCTTCCAAATGAATTTTGTTATTATTATTTATAATTCAGGAAAATTTTTGGTAATTTAATTGAGATGGCATTAGTTGAGGTAAAATTATATTTTGTTATTACATTTGTCCTGTCTACCCATGAACAATCAATATTTCTTGAATTATTTAACCTGATTTTATTCCTATAAAAAGTTTATTAAATAATTTTGTTCACATAGTTCCTGAGTTTGTTTTGGCAGGTGTCCTCCCAGGTATTCTATGCTGTCTAGAGTTATTTTAAATGTGGTATATCTTACTATCTGTTCTTGCAGGGTTTTGTTTGCAATATATAGGAATGCTGATGATTTATGTGGATTTACTTTATATCTGCTACTTTGCTAAAATTATTAAATGTTTCAACTAATATTTTAATTGAGTCTTTGGGCTTTTCTAAGTATATCTTCTGCAAAAGAGATAATTTTATTATCTCATTGCCCATTCTGATTCTTTGTTTTTCTTTTTTCATTGCTATTGTTAGGATTTCCAATAGAATAATAAATAATATTGGTGATGATGGCCATCCTTGTTTCATGCCTGATCTTATTGGGAAGGCTTCTAGCTTATCCCTATTACAAATATTGCTTGATGATGGGTTTAGGTAAATACTTTTTATCAATTTAAAGAAAAATCCATTTGTACCTATACTTTCAAGGGTTTTTTTAAATAGAAATGAGTGTTGTGCTTTATCAAGAATTTTTCTGCATCTATTGATATAATCATATGATTTCTTTTTAAAAAAAACTTTAAGTATTGATACAATTACATCAATAGTTTTCTTTATGTAAAACCATCTCTGCATTCCTGGCATATATCCCACTTGGTAATAATATATAATCTTTGTAATATATTGTTGTAATCTTTTAGCTAACATTTTATTTAGGATCTTTGCATCCATATTCATTAATGAAACTGGTCTGTAACTTTCTTCCTCTGTTTTTACTATTCCTGGTTTAGGTATCAGTATCATATTTATTTCATAAAAGGAGTTAGGTAGAACCCTTTCTTTGCCTATTATTCCAAATAATTTATTTAATATTGGAATTAGTTTATCTTTAAATGTTTGATAGAATTCACTTGTAAATTTGTCAGCTCCAGGTGTTTTTTTTTTCCTAAGAAAACTCACTTATGGTTAGTTCAATTTCTTTTTCTAAAATAGATCAATTTAGATATTCTATTTCTTCTGCTACTCCAGGGAATGTATACCTTTGTACATATTCTTCCATTTCACTTAAATTGTTAAATTTATTGGCATATAATAGGTCAAAATAACTCCTTATCATTGCTTTAATTTCATCTTTGTTATTGTTATATTTACCTTTTCACTTTTAATACTAGTGATTTGCTTTTTCTTCTCTTTTTAAAAATCAAATTAACCAAATGGTTTATCTATTTTATTGGCTTTTCTGTAAAACCAATGCCTAGTTTTATTTATTAATTCAATGCTTTTTTGCACTCAATTTTATTAATCTCACCTTTAATTTTTAGTATTTCCAGGTTAGTGTTTAATTGGGATTTTTATTTTTTTTTCTAGTCTTTTAAATTGTGTATCCAACTCATTGGTCTGCTCTTTCTCTATTTTATTGATGTAAGAATTTAGAGATAAAATTTTTCCTCTGCTTTTGCTCTATTCCATATGTTTTGATATGTTATTGTCATTCTGATTAATAAAATCATTGATTAGTTGGTTCTTTAACCAGCTCATTCTTTAAGATTAGGTTGTTTAATCTCTAGTTTTTAATTTATATTTCTGTGGTCCCTTATTAAACATGATTTTTGTTGCATTGTGATCTGAAAAGTTTATTTTAATATTTCTGCTTTCCTGCTTTTAACTATAAATATTTCATGCACTAATATATTCAATCTTTGTAAAGGTACCATAAACCATTGGGGAAAAGGTATATTCCTTTCTATTCCCATTCAGTTCTCTCCAGATAGCTATCATATCTAGATTATCTAAGATTCTCTTCATCTCCTTGACTTCTTATCTATCTAGTTCTTAGAGGGGAAGATTAAAGTCCCCACTATTAATGTACTATAGTACTGTAATTCATTTAACTTTTCTTTAAAAATTTGGAAGATACAGTATTTTGGTGCACACAGGTTTGGTACTGATATTGTTTCATTGTCTATGGTACCTTTTATCAAAATAGAATTACCCTGTTTATTTCTTTTAATTAAATCTATTTTAGCCTTAACTTTGTCTGACATGATTATTGCTACACTGCCTTTTTTGGCATCAGCAGAAGCATAATAAATTCTACTCCAAATCATCCATTTTAACTCTGTGTGTATCTATGATTCTTTATTTGTGTTTCTTACAAACAGCATATTGTTGGGTTCTTATTTTTAGTCCATTGTATATGTGTATGCATACATCTATATTAATATTGTAATAAATCTGCACTTAATTGTAGCCTTCTTTAGGGTGGTGGGGGGAGGAAGGGTGAAAAAAGAACAAAGTAAAAAGTGCAAAGCAGACAGCAAAAGAAAACTTACAAGGAAGCAAAGAATGGCTCTCAACACAATGTATAGTATTTGTCATACAGGCTTTCTTGAAATGAAAATTTATTGTTACATATTTTGAATCCTCTCTTATGTCCTGATATGCATATGACATGCTTTCTTTTTTATTTTGTATTTTAGTCCCAATATTTAAATTTGTGATTTTTCAGTTTTATTCTGTATTTGGGTTCTGGTGTTTGAGTCTAAAATAAAATTAGAAAACATATTTTAAAAAATGGCCTTGAGATGCTTGTCATTTGGCCTGATTAAAAAAAATGAAAAAATTTTAAAATTGTAAAAAAAAATATGAATTGGCACAAGGCCATGGCAGAACTTAAAAAGGATTTTAAAAATCAAGTAAGAGAGATAGAGGAAAAATTGTGAAGAGAAATGAGAGTGATGCAAGAAAATAATGAAAAAAGAGTCACTATCTTGGTAAAGGAGGCACAAAAAATACTGAAGAAAACAACACCTTAAAAAGATAGTATAAGCCAAATGGTAAAGGGGGAACTAATATCTAGTGAAGAAAAGAATGCTTTGAAAAGCCAAATTGGCCAAATGGAAAAAGAGATACAAAAGCTCACTGAGGAAAATAATTCCTTAAAAATTAAAATTGGGGAAGCAAAAGCTAATTATTTTATGAGTCATCAAGACACAAAAAACAAAATCAAAAGAATAAAAAAATAGAAGAAAAATATAGAATATCTCATTGGAAAAACAACTGCCCTAGAAAATAGATCCAGGAGAGATAATTTAAGAATTATTGGACTACCTGAAAGCCACAATAAAAAAACAAAAACAAAAAACAATAGCCTAGGCATAATCTTTTAAGAAATTGTTGTGGCAAACAGCCCTGATTTCCTCCCAAAATGAAAACTCCCAGGAATATTGTAGCCAAATTCCAGAGCTCCCAGGTCAAGGAGACAATACTGCAAACAGCCAGAAGGAAATAATTCAAATATTGTAGAGCCACAGTCAGGATAACACAAGATTTAGCAGATGCTACATTGAAGGATCAGAGGGCTTGGAATATGATATTCCAAAGAGCAAAAGAGCTAGGATTACAACCAAGAATCACCTACCAAGGAATACTGAGTATAATTCTTGAGATGAAATGACCAGAGCTGAATAGAAAATTGACTTTCAAAGACAAGACTCAAGAGAAGCATAAAAAAGTAAGCAGGAAAGAGAAATCATAAGGGATTCATTAAAGTTAAATTTTTAATGTTCCTACATGGAAAATGATACTTGTAACTCCTAAAAACTTTTTCATTATTAGGGCAGTTAGAAGAAGTATACATAGAAATATGTGTTTGAGTTGGATATGAAGGGGCAATAGCTAACAAATTTAAAAATAATGGGTGAGAGAGGAATGTACTGGGAGAAAGGGGAAGAGAGAGGTAGAATGGGGTAAATTATCTAACATAAAAGAGGCCCCAAAGGGATTTTACAGTGGAGGAGAAGATAGGGAAAGTTGGGAAACTGTGTGAACCTTACTGTCCTCAGGATTGCCCTAAAGAGGGAGTATCTCAGTAGGGTATAGAAATCTATCTTACCACACAGGAAAATAGGAGGGGAAGGGAATGGGGAGGGGTGAGAGAAGAGAGGGCAGATTGGGGGAGGTAAAAGTCAGAAGCAAAACACTTTTGAGAATGGATAGGGTGAAAGGAGAGAGAGAATAGGATAAACAGGAGAAAAATAGGATGGAGGGAAATATACAATTGGTAATCATTACTGTGAAAAAAAATTTACAGCAAGTTTCTCTGATAAAGACCTCATTTCTCAAATATATAGAAAATAAGTCAAATTTATAGAAATGAGTCATTCCTAATTAAATATTCAAAAGCTATGAACAGGCAGTTTTCAAACAAAGCAATCAAAGCTATCTATAGTCACATAAAAATATTCTAAATCACTATTGTTTAGAGAAATGCAAATTAAAACAATTCTGAACTACCATCACTCACCTATCAGATTGGCTATTATGATAGAAAAGGAAAATGACAAATGTTGGAGGGGATGTGGAAAAATTAAAACATCAATACACTGTTGGTGAAGTTGTATAGTGATTCAACCATTCTGGAGAGCAATTTGGAACTATGTCCAAAAGGCTATAAAACCATGAATACCCTTTGATCAAGAAATAGCACTACTACGTCTGTATCTCAAAGATATATAAAACAAAAAGGAAGAGGACACACGTGCACAAAAAATATTTATAGTAGCTATTTTAGTGGTGGCAAAGAACTGGAAATTGAGGGGATGTCCATTGATTAAGGAATGACTGAACAAGTTGTTGAATATGATTGTGAGGGAATGCTATTGTGCTATAAGAAATGCTGAGCAGGATGCTCTGAGAAAAACCTGGAAAGACTTACATGAACTGATACAAAGTGAAACGAGCAGAACTAGGAGAACACTGTATACAGTAATACCAATGTACTAGGATGATTTACTGTGAATAACTTAGCTATTTTCAGCAATACAATGGTCCGAGACAGTTCTGAAGGACTTGTGATAAAAGTTGCTGTCCATCTCCAGAGGAAAAAACTGGTCAAACCTGAATGTAATTCAAGGATACTTTCTCTTTACTTTTATTATTTTTCTTGTTATTTTTTGTGTGTGTTTTCTTTCACTGCATAATTTACACGGAAAGATGTTTTGCATTACTGTGCAAGTAAAAATATGCCAAATTGCTTGCCTTCTCAATAAAGATGGGGGGAAAGAATTTGAAACTCAAAATTAAAAAAAAAGAATGTAAAAATTGTTTTTACATGTAATTGGGAAAAATATTAAATTATTTTATAAGAGCCCTCAAGAAATGTACCGAAGGATGGTTGACTTAATTGCTTCTATGGAGATAACTAAGAGGAGAAGTACACAAGGGGGAGCTTGAGGAGATGGCATTAGAAAATCACTAGAAACTCTCAGGGATACCCTTAGAACTCTGAAGGACAATGTAGTCTTACTGCAGGACTAGAGATTTGCTTATGAGAGGGGGAGTCAGGATAAGGATTCTCAGAGTTTTTATTCAATACACTAAATTAAGAAGTTGATCTAATCCAAACAGGAAGAGGGTTTATGAATTAATATCTCCATATTTTGAACCCTGCCAAATGGGGCAATCAAACTAAGCACACTTCAGAGAAAAAGTATATTAAAAGTATTTCCCTTTAGCATTTATTTAGTTTTTTAAACTTACAGTGGATCCTCAACAGGAAAATTCAGGTAAATATACTTGTATGGGAAATTATATGATAAATGAAAAAATATCTAAACCACTTTAGATATATATATGTATATATATATATGTATATACACATATATTTAAATGTCATTATTTAAAATTCAAATTATCACAGTAACTTGGAAAACATCATTAAAATTAAGCCTGTGGACGATAATTTTTGTTCTTACCTCATAAGCATTTCAGCTAAACTCTTTGCATCTGGGGAACAAAGAAAATCCAAATAACAGTTAATGTCAGCAAAAGACAAACAACTCATTAACATTTTTTTCTATTTAGAATATGCATTTTGTGTTGACTAATTTCTACAATTTCTCCAATCCATACTAGGCAATTAAAAATGGAATTGTTCCTTGTTCAGACCACTGTCAATAACAAAGCAGTTCTATAACCACTTTAGGTCTCTCTACACTTGACTGTCATATACCTTTTATTAAAAGTTTTTAAGGTGTAGGAAAACTCAAAAATATAATAAAGTTTTAATCATAAACTAATCTTTTGGCCTATGTAGAAAATTCAATTTTATTTTGCACAGATTATAACTTAGAGCAGTTTATCAATAGGCAAAAACATTACTTTTTCTTTTTTAAAATAAATTTTTATTAATATTTTTACATCCCCATAATTTCCTCCTGTATCACTCCTCCATCCCTCACCTTCCCAGAGAGTTATTCCATAAAGCAAGTAATATCTTGTAATGAAACAGAAAGAATGAGGGAAAATCAGTTTAAATGAAAAATACATCAAAAAGTCTGAAAATATGCTCAATATTAATTTGTAGACCTCTCTCTATTGCTAAGGAATGAGGTAGGGATGCTTTTTCTTCTGAGTCATGCTTGTTCTTTATAATTTTGCAACATTCATTTATGATTTTTTGGGGGGTGGGGGGTTGTAGTCATTGTGAATATTGCTTTCTTCATTCTGCTCTGAATTAGTACATGTAGCTTTCCCCATGCTTCTCTGTATTCATCGCATTTACTATCTTTTACAATACAATCAAATTCCATTCCATTATTGTCCCATAGTTTGTTTAGTCATTCCCAACTGATGGATGTTTACTTTGATTCCAATTATTTGTGACCAATATTCGCAAATATGAACCTGCTAAGTATAGGAACAAAATGCAATTCAATTTTTTTGCATACATAAAAGAAAGACAGTTTTATAAACATTGTAAGGTACTTCAACACAGTGTATTTTATAGACCAAGGAGTAATTCAGTTCCATTATTCAGCTTTCTGATAGTTATATATTGTTATCAGACCATATGAGTATTAGTAAGCTAACATTAGATCATAATGTTCAGACATATATTCAGGAATATTATTTCTCCCCCCATAAAATAAAATCAAAGTAAACTACAATGATTATTAGTTCTTGTTTGAGTATCTAAGGTATCACAGTATTGGTTATACTTATAAGGGAAAAGAAACCTAGACTTCCCCTTAAACAGCACATTCATGCCGCATATATATATATATATTTAAATATATATATTTAAAATGTGATTTAACAAAAATAAAGAGTATGTTTTGGAAAATATACATCAGAGTATCTCACTTTCTTCCCTATAATCCCTTCTTTCCTTTAAAACTTGGCTTATCATATTTTATACACAAAGCCCCAGCTTCTAAGAACTCTCTCCCTCAAATTTATTTTGTATCTATTTTGTACCTACTTATTGATATATCTGTTGTCTTCCCCTTAGCCCCCAGGTCCCAGAAAAAGCAAAGAGGGCTGCTATGGAGGAGTATTCAGGTCATGGGAAAAGATTTTGTATGATACCAGAGGTGTAATGGTTAACACAAGTTTTAAAGACTGAATAGGTAGCCACTGGAACGAATTAGAGAAAGATGGAAGAGAATCCTGATTCCACTGGTTCCTCGGAGTGAGGTAAGGTCTTGGGGATCGTCACTACTTTTATACCAAGCTCTGGGGTCAGCATAGGGACTGAAGAAAGGCAGTCTCAGAATAAACCAAGAAGAGTAAGAATTCCTTTATGACTTCTACTCCTATTCTTCTTTAGAGTTGCTGTTATTGCTACTTGCTCATACCCAGCACACCTCCATTGTTCTCAGTGTGATATATATATATTTTTTATTTTTTTGCACACTGCTATAATCCATGTCTCACAGCCATATAGCAACACTGGTGGGATGTTGGTACTAAAATATAGGTTTTTTACTTCTATGAGAGGAAACTTGCCACCATAAACGAAGCATTGTAATTCTCTGAAGATAATCACTCATTTTCTTCCTCCTTCTATTCAACTGTGGCCCCACCTCATTCTTTATTTGTACCCTCTGACCCAGTCATACTTTACTCTATAGCTCTACAGAACATTTATCCAAAGGCGTGCTATGATCTGGAGAACAGATATTCTTCCTCCACTTGGTCTTTTTCTGTGTCGAAGGTCAGGTCAAACTCCTTTGAATGATTACAGATCTTTTCCAGGAGACTGTAATATTCTGGGGCTTGATGCAAAAAAAATCACAATGTCATTCACAGACAGCAACACCCAGAAGATCTCACCATTTACTAGAGGTTTTCTTCAACCTGAACTCTTTTCGGGACCTCCTTCATCACACTGATGAATAGCATCGTCAAGCATTCATCTCTGTTTCAAACTGCTCCTGACGTTTACGATTAGCACATCCCTAAATAGGTGCTGTTATATCAATCTTGAACGATTTTGGTCAATGGATGAGAAATACCATATTCAAAAAGAACACATAAGGCAGAATTTTGGTCTAACAAATCAAATGGTGTTTTTCATAATCAACAAACAATAAGAATAATGAGATTTTATGTTCTGCATGTCTTTCAGTTAATTGTGAAATAACTCGTACTGTTCAGAGTATAGAAGACTCCTAAAGATGTTGAAGTTCTGTCACCTTGTTTTGGTATTAAGAAGGTTTAGGTAACTTTTATATTGATTATTCAATGCCCATGTACGTCTCCTCTATATATCCTTGCTCCAGGCTAACTTTTTCCCATTTTGTTCTCTTTAGTACCATTTCTACCTACTCTTTCAGCATATTTGGAAGCATGATCCTATACTCTATGTAATTCTTCTCCATTTATTAACTTGTGTTTGTCCTTTGTTTTTGAAAAGAACCATAACATCAGGGAAATGATGACATGACTTGCACTTGACCAATTTGAGTGAGGGAGGGCTGTGCAAGGTCACCAGCCTCACTTTCTCCTCCAGAGCCATCTAGGTTCAGTGACCAGATATTCATCAAGATCACTAGAGACGACCCAGAATGCAATGGGAGACCCTGGCCTTTTTAGGCTCGGGCCCTTTCATGTAGTCACTTAGAGTGATGTAATGCCCTTTTAGTGAATAGGCCTCTTTAAGAAGTGAGTCAAGGGATGGCCCCTTTAACTAGACACTTTGAGAAAGTTATCTGTTCTAGATACTTTCACTTACTCTCCTCTTTCTCCCTTCTGAGTCTTCTGCAAGTTGGCTTCTAACCTCATTATTCAACTGAAATTGCTCTCTCTTACGTGGCAAATCCAATGGCATTTTCTCAGTGCTTATCCTTCTTCACCTTTGATCATTATCTCTTCTTGGACACTCTCTTCAATCTAGGTGTCCATGCCACTGTCTTCTTTTGATTCCCCTCCTAGTTGTCTGAATACCCTATCTCAGTATTCTTTGCCAGGTCTTCATCCATGTTATGCCCCTAACTGTGACTGTGGGCAACCCCAAGGTTTTGTCCTGGTCCTTCTCCTCCCGCTCTTCTATCTACTTGGTGATTTCATCAGACACATGGATGTAATCATTATCTTGATGCAGATGTTTTCCAGGTCTGTATATCCAGCTCTAGTATCTCTCCTTAGATCAAGTCCTCTATCACTACCTGTCTTCTTGATATCTTATACTGTGTATTCTGTAGGCATCTCAATTTCAACAAGTACTGTACAAATTAAATCTCATTATTCCCCCTCCTCCAAAAATAATATTTTCCTTCCACACCATTCTCTCAGACTTATACTACTGTGATGCTGATCTCAAGTTCTCACTTATATACATACCACATATCGAATATGTTGTCCAGCTTTTTTTTTGTTTTAGCGTTATGACATTTCCTGAATATGTCTCTGTTCATTCACAAAGCCATGACCTTTGTGTTTGCCCTTATTACCTCATGCATTACTGGATTACCTTTATGTTTACAGAATATAAATATTATTTTATTAGTATCCTTGACCACTAATCCATGATCCACTCAGGTGCCAAAGTGATTTTCCTAAAGGTTAGGTTTAAACACATCACTCTCTACTCAATGAACTCTAATTGAAGTAGCTTTGTTACCTTCAGGATCAAATACAAATTCATCTATTTGTCATTTTAAGCCCTGCACAACCTTTTTTCTATTTTTTTTCTATTCTCAAACTTCACTCTATAATGCAATTATACTGTCTTACTTGCTGTTCCTCTTCTAGTTATACTATTTCTCAATGCATCCTTTCTCTCCTCACCTCTAACTCCGAGCTTCTCTGGCTTTCTTCAACACTCACCTCAAGGGCCCTTTCTACAGGAGTCCTTATCCTGCCATTTTTTTGTTATAGTTCAAATTGCTCTCTAGAATGATGGAATAATTTCATAGCTTCACCAAGAGGGTATCAGTATGTCTACCTTTTTGAGGCATTTACAGCATTGACTATTGCCATATGTGTCATTTTTTCCACTTATTGTCTGTCGTTTGAAATTCCAGAGCTATGTTGCTGTAAATTTCTCTTATTAATAGTGATTTCGAGCAATCTACTAATGATTTGGAAAAGTCATATTACTACCAATGGTTTTTATTCTTCTGAGAACTGTTCGTTCATATCCTTTGATCACTTATTCTTTGGAGAATGATTTTTGAACTTACAATTTTGCATTAGTTTTTTATATGTCTTTGATATCACATATGCAGCAATGTATAAGAAATTATTTTCAGAGAAAATCTGGCAGGTGTTCAAAACAAAACTGATTATCTTTCCCTCAATCCTATCCCTTTTACACATTTTTCTATTTTTGTCTGAGGTAGCAACATTCTTCTAATCTCCCAGATTTATAACTTGGTATTATCCTCAACTCCTTTTTCTCTTTCATGTCACCTATCTAATAAGTTAGCAAATCTTGCCCTTTCTAGCTCAACAACATCTTTCAAACTGGAACCATTTTTACTACTCATACAGCTACCATAATATTTCAGTTTCTCATCACCTCTCACCTAGATTATTATGACATCCTCCTAATTACTCTCTATACATCTCCACTTTAGTATACTCTATGCCCAGTTGCCCACTTAATTTTCCTTAAATACAGATCAGAATAAGTCACTCATCTACTCAGTAACCTTCAGTAGTGGTTCTTTATTGCCTCTAGAATTGAATAAAAACTCCTCTTTTTAGCTTCTAAAGCCTTCTACAATTTGGCCTCAGCTATCTTTCCACTCTCTTTGGACTCTCCCTCTGTCACTTTGTGATCCAGCCAAATTGTCCTTTCTATTCTTCATACTTGACACTTCATCTCCTGTCTTCATGTCCTTTCAGTGGCTGTCCTATAGGCTTGAAATGCACTTCTTCCGTACCTCTGCCTTATAGAGCACTTTTCTTTCAAGACACAACTCAAGCACCGTCTACTTCAGGCAGCCTTTCCTGATCTCCCATGGGCAGTTATTTTCTTTATTCTGTACACACTTGTATATGTTCTTCTTGTCTCCCTCTTTAGAAGGCAAGCTCTTTGGGAGTATGAATTGTTTCATGTATTGTATTTTTACCTGGTACCTAGTATCTTTGCATTTGTATCCCAGGCACACAGTTTTTGGCACATAGTAGGTGCTTAACAAATGTGTCTTCTTTTATTGAGGTGGTGACAATGGGATTGAATATATATAACCAATTCAGTTTTAAATAGTTTTTGATCTCATTGTAATTTCATACTACATTTTTGATGTCAAGGGACAGTGAAAATATACTAGATAATACATGGGAATGAACGGTTGAATTCTCTTACCTCTCAACCTCTTCAATCTCTGCTCTCTCCTCCTCCTCCGTACAACCAAGAGCAGTACAAATAACAGCAAGACTCCAACCAAAATGCAGGAAATGGTCACTAGCATCTTTAACCCTTCATTAGTTGCCAGCCCCTCCTCACTTTGGACAACTGACTTAATAAGTGGAGGAATTGTGCCTGAAAATAGGTTCATGAAGTTAGATTACTATGAAGAGATAATGATGTAATCTTTAGCAATAATAAGTTATTAGAAAAAAGCAAAACACTGCTACCTGCGATGTCTTATAAAATTACTTACCAGACAAATGATGAATTCATTTACTAAACCTACTTCTCCCTCCTAAATATAGTACTATTTACTTTTTAACTCATCCTTTAGTAGAACAAATTCAGGTCTCTGTAACAGATCAACAGTGTTTGTGTCAAATGGATTTCATTTTGCAAAGTATTAGTGGGTGTAGGCAATGTCCTACTTGAAATTTTACATATGTGAATGACAAAGGATTGATTTGGAATTCAACATTTTTTAGACTATTCCCAACTGTATAATTGGTAGACTGTTCCAAAAATAGCATAATCAAAAAGGAGCAATAAATTGAGCAGGCAGATAGTTTGGAGGGAGACTTTAACATAAATGTCTGCCTATGGGGAAAAGAGAGCCCTTGAAACCAATTTTCATGATTTCAGGATTCAACCTGTATTTGAGCTAAAGTAGAAAAAAATTTGACTTTTCTTAATGCCTTATTTTTATGGGCTGTCAGTTAACTTTTCAAAAGGGACCTGATAGTTTTGCAAAGCTACCTTTGTATTTCTAGTTGTTATTAACCTAAATTGTAAAATGTGGATTGATTAGAATCATAAAGAAAAACAAGTAAGAAATATGAAGTATGAACTCATAGAAAATAATTTTACTGCCCATAGGTGCTGGGATAAAAGAAAAGAAGTCTGCTTTTTCATGGAGTTCTGTATTTTTTGCAACTTCATGAAAAATGCTTTCTTATACTCTATATTTTAATTTTCCCCAGAAGAAATATGTCCTTAGTGTTTGGTTTAATATTAGTAAGGAGATTGAGGGAAAAAGGTTTTGTTTTTTTTCTCCCTGACTTGAAAGTGTTTTTTGTTGAAATGGCATCCCATCAAAATGTATAAGAACTCTGTTAATAGGTACTTGCAGAGATTGAAAGAAAAAAATAGTATATGCAACAAGGGAAAATCATAAGAAGGATGAAAACTTTTAGCTAAGGATCTGGCAGAAGGAATAAATCAATAGAAGCCGCAGGGCTTAATTGGGCATAAGCTCTGAAGTCAGGACCTTCATTCAAAATTGTGGCTGATGCTTTCTCTCTGAGTGTCTGGAAAAGTCACGTGACCTCTCTAAGTCTGTTTCCTCATCTCTAAAATGAAAGGGTTGTACTAGATAATCTCTGAGGTTCCTTCCAGCCCTAGACATATGATTTTTATGAATTCTGAATGACTCTTGCCCCTATTAAGTACAAAACTTGTCAAATATACATGACAAATATTGCTTGCTGTCATGTACTACACAAAGTTTTAATAGCTTAAAACTGAACTCAGACTTTGAGGGATACTCTCTACTATTTATCATGTTTCAGTAAAATCCTTCTTTCCATATAAAATTTCTAATTGAAATGTAAACATAAATTTTGCTACTCCTAAGTTTACTGAAATGCATACTCTATGTGGTGCAGTGGGTAGAGTTCTGGGCCTGGAGTCAAGAAGACTCATCTTCCTGAGTTCAAATCTGGTCTCAGACACTATCTGTGTGACCTGATGCAAGTCACTTAACCTGTTTCCCTCAGTTTTCTCATCTGTAAAATAAGCTAGAGAAGGAAATGTTGAACTACTTCAATATCTTTGCCAAGAAAACCCAAATGGGCATCATAAAGAGTCAGACATGATTTAAAATGACTGAACGATGACATGTTTCATAGAACAAACTTCAGTTCACAGAATGTATTCATTGTTAACATTTATACTGGGTAAATTTATAGCATCATTTCCCTAATAAGGACACTGTCGATCATAATCAATAATACAAAACACAGTTATAATTTGTGCGCGTGAGGGAGACCTCTGATTTCACTGGTATAGAGAACTAGCATACTAATAAACTCCCTCTACTAATGCAGATCAGCATCTTTCCTGCAATTTAAAGTCTTAGAAAATTGCCTAAAACACTAAGATGTTAAGTGACTTGCTCAAGGTCACATAGCCAGGATGTTTTAGAGGCAGGATCTGAACCCATACCTTCTTGATGCTGAGGGAACCTCCTCTCGTACACACAATATACATATGTAACAAACATATATTACTAAAAGATGATTATTTGGTATCTCCAGGTCATAGATAATCACTTTTAAGAGCCATGCTTTGTTTTGACTTTCATAGAAGACAGTGACAGCAGAGCACAGTTAATGAAAGTGAGTAACTTATACATAAGAGACCATTTAACAATCAAGATGTGTAAGATTTCCCCAGAAATTTATTTTGAATAGGTAATATCTAAGTAACACTATTTAACAACTATGAAAATTCTGTATTTTTTTCATGACAAAGACCATTCAATGGGGTGTCTAGGTGATGCAATGGAGAGAGCTCTGGGCTTGGAGTCAGGAAGACCTGAATTCAAATTCAGTCTCAAACACTTACTCCCTGTGTGACCCCGGGCAAGTCACTTAACCTTTTTTGCCTTAGTTTCCTCATCTATAAAATGAGGTGGAGAAGGAAATGGAAACCATTCCAGTGTCTTTCCCAAGGAAACCCCTCATATGGTCATGAAGAATCAGCCATAACTGAAATAACTGAACAACAACAAAGCCCATTCAATGAATTACAAAACAAAATCAACTTTTTTTTGCCTTTGAGACATTCTGATGGGAAGGGGAGAGCCTAAAGATAGAGCCAGCAGTGACAGAGTAGAATAAAAAATAAAATTAAAACCATGCACAATAGTCCATATTAGTCAGAGAAGATACATCAATGACAGAGTGTTTACAGAAGTATTTCTCTTTTTTTTGTAGTGGGGAAGGCAGGGCAATTGGGGTTAAGTGACTTGCCCAATGTCACACAGCTAGTAAGTGTGTCAAGTATCTGAGGCCGGATTTGAACTCAGGTCCTCCTGACTCCAGGGCCAGTGCTCTACTTACTGCAGCACCTAGCTGCCCCTACAGAAGTATTTCTAGGAATATGGACCACAGCTTAGAACTAAAGCATGCAGACTTGAATACTGCATAATTCTATATTAGTACTATTTTGTTTAAGAGGTTCCTAAACTCTTAGGGTCAAGAAAAACTGGAGGCTTCAAACCTTTGTGGAATGTATTTATGTGACATTGGACTGAATTTTCTCAATAATCACATTCAGGAGAAAGCAAGAAATAAGATTATTAGATTTTATATTTGAAGACAATTAGTAAGATTATTGTCTTTTTAAAAGGCTTTTTATTATTACTGTTAATTAACTTCTCATCTTTTTGTGGTATGTCTTTGAAAATGTTGCTACCCTACTATTTTTTCATATTTAATATTCTGCTTGCTATTCCCCCACAGATAAAACAACTGATTTTGCAGCAGAATAAAAGTGGTAAGGTACATTTCTCTGTAGGCTCACTGAAAGCATCTTCAGTACAACTCCAGTAGCAGGACAGGACGACAAGGTTAATATTCATCCAATCTTGTTCTGGTATGATTTTTGTCAAACTTCAATAGGTTCCTATATTTTGAATGCTTTTCATTCCATATAACTTAGACATTTTAAATATTTGGGATGGTGACAGAATAATAAAAGTATTTATGTACATATGCTTAAATATGAGTATTTGGGATTATGACATCATAATATTGGGATTGTAACATCTATAATGAAGAAAGCAATTATCATTTTACATAATCAATTATATTATGGAAGGTTTGGCTGTTTAACTTTTCATAAAGTAATAAAATACCAAATTTAGCCAATCAGTGGAAGAAAAACATAAATTATACTGACTTAATCAATAATTATTCTGCTATTTGCTACAGTAAAAAACATTGAGGGGATGTTCCTAACACCACTGCTATGTTACCAGGCCTAATAATAGGCAACTGTTAATGACACAACAGTAAAACTATTGTATGGTTTCTTTGGTATATCAACCAGTTCAACCACTCTATTTTGTATTGTTAGAAACAATGTTAGAAGAATCAACACAGCAAAACATATTATTAATTATATATTTTAAAAGTTTTCTAACCAGTAAAATCAGTGCCATGTGGTTGTTAAAACTATGTACATCTTGCTAACATAATTTATTTCATTAATTCGAATGTCACCAAACTCTCTATTACAATAAATAAATGGACAAAAGGAAAAGAATTTATGTTTCAATATGAGCTCCTATTTTCTACTGATCTCAAATGGTACAGTTGTTTTGTTCTCTTTTTAAACAGCAGATGAAATGAATTTATTTTTTACTAGAATCCTACTCCTGCCTAGGATATAACATCTACACATCCACTACAATGAATATCCTTTTTATATATGTGTTATTTAATGGAAAGCATTCTTCTTTTTTTTTAGAAAAAAAGCTATTGCTCGTATGTCACAGGGAAAAGAATTAAGGGGAAAACAAACTATCATCATTAGTAATTGTTTACACAAAACCCTTTAAAAAGAATCTTTCAGTATTAATGGAGTTATCACCCAAAGGAGATTTGTCACCTCTTAGCTTTATAACAAGATAGTAGACTCTTTCCCTTAAGTATATAGAGGGCCAGTGAGGTCAAGAATCTATCAGCAAAGAACTTAAAAAATGACATTAAAGCCCAATAGTAATTATGGCACTTGTTCCAGCTATGGAAATGAAAGTAGAGAATGACAATCAATATATGTTCCAGGTTCTGACACTGAAATATAAAGGAACAGATATAAAATTAGGATGCTTACTGCCATCATAGTTAAGTGTAGCAAATTTGGCCTGTTTCTCTGCACAACCAGCACTGTTGCACACTCTCATTTGCAGCTCATACCAGGTAGCCTCTTGCAAATCATACAAAATGTATGACTTGGAAAGTGATGTTCGCTGAGCTGTTGTCCACACTGTGGTCCCAAATGGCCTATACTCCAGAATAAAAGAAGTGATTGGACAACCACCGTCATTCCAACCAATGAGGTTCAACCTCACTCGAGTGGTGTTAATGCTGGCAAACAGTTCTTGCTCCTTTGAAAATTGTGGCTCTGGAAAACAGTATATATTTTAATATTAGTATTTCAGATGAAGAAAACAAAAGCAAAAATAAAAGAGGAAGAGATATTTTTGTACTTTCCTTTAAATTTTCTCTTTGAAAAAGTATCTTTATTTAATTGCTACAGAATTTGAATGATAGGAATGTGGCACCTATCATATTCATCCTATGGGAGAGCAGCATATTGAGATTTTATTGGCAGCAAAATTATATTTCTACAATAATATCAAACCAGAGACCAATTTTTAAAAATTCAGTTTAATGTCATTTAAAATAATTCTAAAAGGAACAAAATCATTACTTCTGGGTTTCGGCTGACTTGACCCAATAAACTGACTTGACCAAAACGTTCTGTCTTAGTTTGCATTGAGATTAAACTTAATGTGTGTTGTAGCACATGGTTCTTAATTTGGCGTGATGTGAAGGACCTTTTCACAAAAAAATTTCTTCCTGGATTAAACTTAATGTGTGTTGTAGCACATGGTTCTTAATTTGGCGTGATGTGAAGGACCTTTTCACAAAAAAATTTCTTCCTTGTGCATTTAACAATGACTTAAACCCATTTAATTAATGAACATATAAAGTTCAAATGCTTTCTCATCTATAAAATGATGCAAAATAACTGGATAATTTCTAGGGACCTTTATAGTTCTACTCTTTCTATGGCTTTACTTGGAAGAATCATAATTTATGTGATCACCTCCTTTCTGAGAGGTACCTCAAACATAAAACACTCGTTGGCTAGGAAGGGAGAGGGAAACCATGGAATTTAAAGGGAAGTGGGGACTCTAACTAATATGAGCTTCATAATTTTTTAATCATATTATTGGTCACAAAGTCCATGTTTTTCCAAATTTTCTTATTTCTACATGCTAGTGAAGGGGTTAAAAAGTAACAGAAATAACTTTTAAGAATTGTTTCTTTCACTACACTGATAGCACTGTTGAATATAACCAAATACATTCACTCAAACATACACACGCACACACGTACATGTATATACATATATATGTGACACAACCTGATTTTTTGTTAATTCTAATGGGTTATTCTTACTATCCATAAAACATAGCAAATAAAGGCATAAAGAGAGTAAACAAACCTTTTCCTAGAGTTTTTGCTTCTATGATTTCACTTATGCGCCCTGGTCCCACTCCATTTTGAGCAGTAAGCGTGAATTTATACCAGGTGCCACACTTCAAACTTTCTAATCGATAAGAACGCTCACTAGGGCTGATAGGAAAACTACCCCACTGCTCGCTGTTATCTTCTGAGTATTGCAATATATATCCTTAAAGAAGAAAAGAAAAAGTTAGCACCATTTGGCATCAGGTATGAGGTCTACTAAATGCATATCTTCAAATTAGGGACATCATTTAAAGAAGTTTGTATTTTCTTGCTATTGTGAAATTGAAAAATGATTTTAATTATATTTGGTTAAGACTTAATATTCCTTACCCTTTCAAGTTTACTTAGGTAATCTCAGGTCACTTGGGTCATAACTGTACTCTTGTCACTTTTATCTCAACCCTAGTCTTTTGACTGGTACCTCCACACTTGTTACTTCACCCCTCACCCACATTTGGGGGAAACTTGCTTAACCTAAAGGTCAAGCTGATTTAATCTATGCTATTGTAGCAATTCCCAAATTCCTTGAATCATATGTACTGTTTACGGTTAAGGGTGTTTCAGATGGGGGGGGGTCCAAATGTTGTAACATCAAGTTGAAGTGAGATGTTTTTACTTTCTATCCAACCAGAACAAGATATATTTATGCTGCTCAAGACTTTGCCCTGTCATCTTTTTAATCACTACAAAACACCCTGTCAGCCCTCACTTGGGGTCTTTGGTCATTGAGAGGCCTTTGATCCCATGTGCTCGTAATTGCTAGCCATGCTAATAAATGGATCATGCTCAGAACGTTGTCTCTCAGAATTTCTCTATTCAAACACTATTCAAACAATGTTATAACCAATTTTGGTTAATAGAGTCTAGTTTACCTAGCACACCTCCTTGACAAACATCTAAAAATGTACCAGACCTAATTCTATTAAGAAAAAAAAGAAAAAATCATACTGAGTCATCTTCCCAGTCCAAGGTGGCTTAGGAAGAGAGACAGAGAGGTCTGGAGACACTAGAGAGTGGGTTTGGCCAGTAATACAGGTGAGCTATGGAATAGCATACAGGCACTAAAAAGGGACTGAAACAGGCACCAGGTCAGGACGCAGTAGGTAAAAAGGGATCCCAAGGGACTCCTGAACTAGCACTGGACAGAGGAATGTTGCCATCTGGCACCTTTGTTGCGCACTATGCAGTTCTGGGTTATAGATTCAGGGTGGAGAGCAAGTGGGTGGAGAGGATTGGCCCCTAACTCTACTGATCAAGGAACAAGTTCAAGAAGCAAAAAGTAACTGTTTGTCTCTGATGGCAGGATCAGAGCACAGCATCCCAGACCAAAGGGGACTCAGCAGTTCAGTTACTTTGAACCTAGAGAACCTCTCAGTGGGCTAAATGTGGTTGAGTCAAGCAATATTCTACTGAAACCTTTGATGAGGTGCAAGCTGACACATCCAAACTTGTGCCAGGAGCTCAGATGAGGAGGGCAGTAACTAGATCTATCTCTTAATTTTGGGAGTACTGAAAACCTGCAGGCCCCTAGCTGGAGCTACAGATCCTCGAGCCAGACATCCCACCCCCCAGAAGTGTGCAAAGCCTAGAATTAACGAAGTGCAAAGTCAAGAAGTAGGCTAGAAGAGTGAACTAGCAAAAAAAATCCCACTATAACAAATTATTGCTATGATAGGGAAACTCAAAAAAGCAAACACAGGAGAGAATGACTCAAAATCTGCAAGAAAAGCCTAAAAGAACATAGCTTGGGTACAAGTCCAATGAGAATTCTTAGAGTTAAAAGTTAAAACAAGAGTTAAAAATGGAGCTAAAATGATTTTAAAAAAGAAATGGAGAATAGGAGAAGCAAAACATGTAAAAAGAAGCAAAGGCAAAAGAAGAATGATATGAAAAGAGAATTAATAGTTTAGAAAAAAGGTATAAAACTTTACTTAACTCCTTGAAAATTAGAATTGGCCAAATGGAAGTTGATGACTCTGATGGGGTGCTTGTGCTTGGACCCTAATTCTAACAGCCTCTGCTTGGGTACCTGTGCCTGTGGCAGAATTCTAATTCCAGAACACATTTAGTTCCCAAAACATATTCTTTCCCAGGCAGCCTCTCTCTAGCTAAAGACCAGCATGCCCCAAACTATCTCTGCTTCTTCCTCAGTAAGCAGCTATGCCCAATTATAGATTGATTCAGGATGTTGATAACTGACAATACACTGAGTCTAACATACATCCTAGACACAGTCAAATGTATACTCCCTTACATTAATCTTGTCTAACAAGACATGTGATGGAATCCAGCTGGATATTCCCAGTCAGCCATGAACTTTTGGTGACTTAGTGACATTTCACAGGCAAAACCACACCCTCAGGTAGCACCCCTCCAGGCTATTTCCCTGTGAACTCTGGGCAAGATACCTGTGCAGTAGATACAAAAAGTGCATGTTGCTTTAAGAACTGACCAACCCTTAATCACACCTAAACCACTCCCTAATCCCACCCCAAAACACCTAATTGACAGGCTTTACCCCTAAATCTTGTACTTAAACTTTCCTTGTAGCCCTGTATGGTTGCAGATTCCCTAAGAACTCTTGCCCGCTGTATTTACGTAAAGCATAATAAATCTTTGCCTCCTCGACTTAAAGAATGCTTGGGTCTGCGAATTCATTCCAGGCCGCCTTGCCTTGGGAACTTTGGTTTGGGATTTCTACATTCTTGGGTTCATTTCTCCCTCAACAACTCCATGAAATACCAAGAAATGTAAAACAAAGTCAAAAGATTGAAAAAGTAGAAGAAAATTTTAAAAAAAAGAATCTCAAAGTTAAAACAACTGACCTGGGAAATAAAAGAGTAATAAGAATAATTGGACTACCCAAAAGCCATGAGCAAAAAGAGAGTCTAGACATCGTATTTCAAGAAATCACAAATGAAAACTGCCAAAGAAAGCTTAGAACTAGATAACAAAACAGAAATTGAAAGAATCTACTAGTCATGTCCTGGGAGAAAGTAAAAAATGAAAACTCCGAGGAATATTATAGCTCCCAAGTCAAAGAAAAAATACTGTAAGCAGCCAGAAAGAAAGAACTAAGCTACTAGGGAGCCAAAGTCAGGATGACACAAGATTTAGCAGCTACCAATATAATGGAATCTTAGAATATGATATTCCAGATGCAAAGGATATTGACTTGCAATGAACAATATCCTGACCAGCAAAACAGAGTATGAAACTACAGAGGAAAATTGACCTTTAATGAAATAGAGAACTGTCCTCAGCATTCCTGATGGCAAGACAAGAGCTGAGCAGAAAATCTGAGATACAAACACAGGAAACAAGAGAAGCATAGAGAGGATTCTGGGAAGATGGTAGAGTAGGTCAGAAAACTTTCAGCTCTCCAAGTTTCTTCCACAAAAAAAGATAGGACATTGCCACAGAGGGAATGTAGAGCAGTAGATATAAACCAAAATTAAGGTAAAGCAGTTGTTCTCCTAAGAAGACCCCAGGAAAGACTTGAACTCCAAGGGCTGAGGTTCAGCTGAGAAGTGCAAATACCTCTAAGACAACTCTGTGGAATCAACAAGCAAAAGCCCTGCTGGCAGCTGGGATTGCAAGGCAGCCTCAGCCTTAGAAATTTTCATCTCTGGCACAGTGTGGGGTCTGAGGAGGAGAAGACTGAAGGACCTTCCACTTTCAAGGGATGCCAAGCACAGCTATGCTGATCAGATGTGTCCTGGGATGCGGCTATGGGGAGAAGGAGCTAGCACACACCTGGTGAGTACCACAGCAGAATGATGGGGACTCTGCTGGGTGTGGGCACTTGCAGGAGAGCAGAGTCGCTGGTTCCAGTTCCAGAAAATAGAAGACAGCTGTAGTGTGCAATCACTGGAGGGACCACAGGGAATAAGATCATTTTTGGGACAGTGTGACTCAGGACTCTAGCCATGGCTCAGGAGTGGAGAGCCAAAGGTTGAATCCCAGGATAGACCTCAGAAAATAACAGTAACATGGACCTGAGGCTTGGGGCATTATTCCCCATACCTCAGGAATAGAACTTGATCACACTAATAGCTGCAAAAAAATAAAATAAAAGAAACAAAAAATGAGCAAGCAAAGGAGAAAGAACCCACCTATAGAGAGATACTATGGGGATAGGGAAGATCTGGGTTTATATTCAGAGGAAGATAATGGAGCTGAGAAAACCATTCCTTTTTCAACGAGAAGCATCAAATGGTCCCAAGCACAAAAAGATTTCTTAGAAGAACTTTTTAGGACTTTAAAAATCAAATAATAGAGATCAAGGAAAAATTAGGAAAAAAATAAGAGCAATCCAAGAAAATCAAGAAAATTATGAAAAGAAAGTCAACCAACTTGAAATAGAGAGCCAAAAACTTAAAGAAGAAAAGAATTCCTTGAAAACTAGAACTGGGCAAAGGGAAGCTAATGATGTTCTAAGACACAAAGAAATAATAAAACAAAAAAATCAAAAGAATGAAAAAATAGAATATGAAACATCAGAAAAACAACTGATATAGAGAACAAATTGAAGAAAAATAATGTAAAAATAGTTGGACTGCATGAAAATTAGGATAAAAAATCTTGATACAATATTACAAGAAATTATCAAGGAAAATCGCCCTGAAGTTCTAGAACCAGGAGAAATAGAAAAAAAACCCAACAATCACTACCTGAAAGAGATCCCAGGAGAAAAACTTACAGGAATATCATAGCCAAGTTTCAAAACTCCTAGGTTAAGGAGGAAATATTGGAAGAAACAAAAAAAAATATAAATATTGTGGAGCTACAATAAAGGATTGCACAAGACCTAGCAGCTACTATGTTGAAGGACCATAGGTCTTAGGATGCTATATTTTGTAGAGCAGAAGAGCTGGAGTTATGAACAAAGGTAACTTACCCAGCAAAGTTACGTATAATAATGAATGAAAAAATGGAAATTTAATGAACTGAAAGACTTTCAGGTTTTTGTGACAAAGCAGCAGAACTTAAGGTACAAAGTAAACATTAAGGACCAATTATAAGAGACTCGATAAGGTCAAATCATTTACTTATTTTATATGAAAGTATTATTGATTCCATTATGACTGCTATCTTTATTTTGGTAGTTTAAAAGAAAGACTTGAGCTGAGCTGAGTATGATGGGGAGATTCTAAGAAAAAATTGTAGGGAGAGATAAAAAGGAGCAATTTATCTCATAAAAATGAAGCAAAAAAGGAAAAATTGATATGGAAGAAGCTAGTGGGGGGGGGGTAGGGCTGGTAGTGTTGAAACCTTGCTCTCATCAGGAATGGGTTAAAGGGAGAACAACTGTAGCCAGAATGGACTTTGTTTTCTTTGAATGACTCAGCCTCGTTGAGCTTCCCTGGACTCTGGGGCTTGCTCTTCCAGGGCAGGACCAGAGCTTCCTGTGTGATGAGTCGTGGCGCTGGCTGAGGGGAGGTGTGTTAACATGGTCTATGCTGGGGGAGGGGCCAAGTCAAGAACCAATCGGCCCTGGTCGTTCAGGCGGCGCTTGATGATGTCAAAAACTCTATAAGAGGGGAGAGGACAGCTTGAAGATCCTCCTTTCCTTTTCCGGTTGGAGCCAGAGACGCCTACAGCCGAAGCTGAGCTGTCGGTAGCAGAGCTGACTAGAGGCTAGTGGGTAATCTTCTTACCGTAGAGGGGAAGAATGTATACGATTTTGCCTTATACCATCTCGCTTCTCTGTGGCCTCCTATTTACCCTTGTGAGGCGGACTTATTGGGCCTGGAAGCTTTTGATGAAAATATCAAAATGGGGACGCTGGTTTGTGGGATTGTTACTGTGGAGTGTAAATACATGCTTTAGTTCTCCTGCCTTCTGCCTAGAGAATTCCTTATATCCTGCAGTTCCGGACCTTTTAGGCACATATGAGATTCTCTTTGAAATCATAAATTCTGCCTTCCTAATATAACAACATACATATCTAGAAGTATATAAAAGTCTTCTATATTCAGAAAGGTGTAAGAGGGCAAGGGGATAGAGTAGGGGTAGAGGATAAGGGAGGAATTATTGGAGGGGTGGGTAGGTTAAGGAATGGGAGGGCAAGGTAGCAGGTAGAAGTAAAGTAGAGGAGTGAGAAGGGATAGGAATGGGATGACAAGGCTGGTGAGGAGGTATAGGAAGGAGGAAAATACACAACAAATAATTATAGCTTAGAATGTGAATGGGATGAATTTACCCACAAAATGGAAAGTGACAGCAGATCAAAAATTTTAATACAACAATATGTTGTGTTCAGGAAATACTATAAACAGGAGAGGTACGCACAAACATGAAAAGGTCAGGAGTAGAATTTATTATATTTAAAAATGGGGCAGTAATCATTATTTCAGACAAAATGAAAGCTAAAATAGACTTAATCAAAAGGGAAAATAGGGAAACTACATTACATGTTAGCCATATTATGCAATATTGCTTTAGACCATTTAAACTAACTAGACAGTATAAAATATCTGAGAGAATACCTACCAAAACAGACAAACTATACAAACATAAACATACAACACTTTTTATACAAATAAAATTAGATCTAAATAATTGAAGTAATATTTATTGCTCATGAGTAGGTAAAGCCAATACAACAAAATATGACAATTTAACCTAATTAATCTATTTATGTAATGCCATCCCAATTAAATTACTAAAAATAATCTTACTGAGTTAGAAAAAATAATAACAAAGTTCATTTAGAAGAACAAAAGGTCTGTAACTTCAAAGAAACCAGGGGAAAAAAAGATGTAAAGGAAGCAGATTCAGTTGTATCAGACCATGAACCATATTACAAGGTGAGAGCATTGTTGAAGTATAAAATGGATAAGTTTGATTACTTTAAATCAAAAATTTCTTATATAAATAAAACCTATACAGTCAAGAATAGAAGGAATGCAGAAAATTGTGGAAAAACTTTCATAGGCAATCTCTCAGATAGAATGGGATTGGGTTGAAATACTGTCGTGGTATAGGAAATGATGAGCTGGTTGATTTAGAAAAACTTAGAAAGACTTGGACTTATGAAGGAAGATGCTATCCACCTACAGAGAAACAGTTGTTAAGTAGAAATAAGCATAGTGCAGTCATATATATACATATATATATATATATATATATACACACACACACACACACATATATACACATATATACGTATATATATGTATATGAGTGTATATGTGTATGTTTATAGATAGCTATGTATATGTATAATCTGTATATGTTTGTATGTATGTGTATATATCTATTACCATCTATATCATCTATCTGTCTGTCTGTCTATCTATCTATCTCTCTGTCTGTCTGTCTGTTTGTCTGTCTATCTCCACACTTAATTGTAGTCATCTTTGCGGGGGAGGTCAGAGAAGGGAAAAATAAAGTAAAAAGTGCACAGTGGAGAAAAAAAAAAGAAAACCTGCAGGGCAGGAAAGAAAAGCTGGACATCTTTGAAAACAATGTGTAGCATTTATTATATAGGTTTTCTTGAAATGGAAATTTATTGCTTCCTTCCTTCCTTCCTTCCTTCCTTCCTTCCTTCCTTCCTTCCTTCCTTCCTTCCTTCCTTTCTTCCTTCCTTCTTTCCTTCCTTCCTTCTTTTCTTCCTTCCTTCCTTCCTTCCTTCCTTCCTTCATTCCTTTTACATGGCCAATTTAGGACTTATTTTTGCATGACTATTCATATTTGCAAGAAGCCTTGTTTTCTTATCTTCTTGGTGGTTGGGGAGGGGAGGAAGGGTGAATATTTGGAACAGAAAGTAAAATTGATTTAAAAAAATATAATGCAATATTGTTTGGCATATTGCAGAAACCATATCCAGTATCATTTGTGTAGTATTCTAAATTGTCAGAGCAGAGAGAAATATGCTTCCACATTCTATCCCCTCTGCTTTTAAAAAAAGAAAATAAGAAACTCTGAAATTGATTATGAAGGATACAAATGGTCTTTTCTGAATCTTTGGACTCAGGAAAAGATGAAGCAGCATTACTAAGATAAATATAGTTTTTGAAAAGAAAAATGTCATTAGGAAATGTCACTGGGACCTACAATTACCTAGCAAATGGAAAAATAAAATATTTAGGCTTTATAATCTCACGGACTAGTGAAATTAGATTTTTTTCCCTTTTAATTTCATTAATGATTCAGTCACAATGCTATGTCATACATTTATGTGCTCTACAACAGGGTTCCTGCTATTAATCACAAATGATGGTGAACATTTGAAGGTCAGTATTCTGCAGTGGGTAGAAAACTGGCATTGGGTTTGGGAACATCTGGCATGTAATAGCTGTGTGACTAGTGGAAAGTTACCTAAACTCTCAGTGCCCCAGGAACCTCTCTAATACTGCAAGTTATCAATGAGTTACTTATTTGCATTTTGGGGGAGAATTTCCACATTGGAAGTGTCCCATGATAATGAAAACACAAGTCCAGAACTCTCCCCCTCCCCTGAAAAAATCCACTCCCATCATATACACAGGACTATTTCTGTTTTCTAAACTATTTTCTAAACTGGATTATTTCCAAACTAAATTATTCCAAGCTAAGGATTCAATTATGTAGATGTATAGTTTCTTATGTGGATAACTGTAGTTATCTGATGGTTAGTTGAATAAATTAACACAATAACCAGAGGGTGAGCTGTTTCTCTTAGTGAATTGTCATTGTGTGTGGTATGTAAGAAGTGCCTAGAGTTAAGCAACCACAGTTATAGGTTTTATCCTCTTACCTCTAATAGAACTGCCACCATTATCTCCAGGTATCCAGGAAAGAGTGATTGAGGAAGACGTAGTTTTAGATACAGTAAGTCGAGGTTGATCTGGTGGAACTAGAATTAAAACATTTTGAAAAGAAAAGAATTAGCTGTTCATGACAAATCTTTTCTTACAAATATGTAAATCATTTCTGTCAAAATGTCTAATTTGTATCAACCAACCAGCATTTATTATACAAACACAAAGAATAAAACAATTCTAACTCTCCAGGATCTTCCAGCATTTGGAAGATAAAGTACAAAGTCTATCATATAAAACAAACCAACTAGAGTTGTATTAAATTTTATTATTCATTCCTTCAACTTACTTGTACATCACAACATATCTATTGAAACTATCTTTTAAAATAACTGGAGATATAAAATACTATCTACTTTTACTTCCCACCCTGGTTTCATTATGAGATTAAAAAAGTCATATGTAGATGCTCCCAGGGATTGATGAGAAGGGGGGATGTATATTTCCCAGAAAGGGGAGAGAGAGAGAGAGAGAGAGAGAGGGAGAGAGAGAGAGAGAGAGAGAGGAGTTTTGTACAAATTCAGTTTTCTCAGAAATACTACAAATATCCTGTGTTTCTTGTCTTCCAATAAACCTATCAAGTCACCTTATCTCTAAAGATAAAAGATTTATCAATATTCAGAAGCATATGAAACTGAAAGATTCTTAGAGTATGATGAATCAACACTTTTTCCTCATTAAAGCATTTAACTTCTTGGAATTTAACATTATTTTGGAGTAACTCACAAGAATAAGCCAACATTATTCTGACATTCTATATACATAAACAAAAGGTTTGTGAAATTCTGGGTCAGTTCATCAGATTCATTCAAAGAGTCTCATAAATTCTTTTTATCTCATGTTCTAAGAGACACCTTTTATAATGATCTCTAGTCATCATCTCTCTTTAGGGTACCAACAAAGGTCTATCTATTAAAAGGACTTAGATGATTTCCTGTTAAATTTTCTTTCAATTCCTGTTGAACTTTTTTTGCAATGTTTCTTATGCATTTTAGTGATAATGAGTTGAGTTATGATGACATCTGAGGAATAATTAGAGAAGTGAATATGAAATTTGAAATTGTCACCTATTTTCACCTTGAATGGGAAAGGAGAGCTTATTTTTTTATTCCAAAAAACAACTTGCTTATAACAGCTAGCATAGGTTCTTTGATCTGCTTTTCTAAGGAAAGCAACTTAAAGGGATTTATGATCTCACTTTAATCAAACATACATGTATCATTCACTTAGTTCAGGTGAAAAAAGTCAGTACACTGAACTTCAGAGAAAACACAAACAGAAATTACAAGCAGAAATTATATAAACAGAGCAAATAAACACAAATCAGCCAAACAGGCTTCTGGCTGTCTGTCCAAGACATTACATACATAGTTACTAGAGAGAGAAGCACCAATATCTGGGTTCAAAGCTGGGGGGTGCTCCTTAATGGCTACCCAGAATCTCCTCTGGTCGAATCACACAACACTCTTCCAGTGAGTGAGCCCCCAAACAAAACCTTTCCTCCTGAAGTTCTGAGAGTTCTCAACTCTCAATTAATTCTCAATTCTCCATTCTGAGTTCAATGGCTATCCTCTGGGTATATATATATATATATATATATATATATATATATATATATGTATACCCTTTTACAGGAGCCTATGGCTTCACACCTCTCAAGGACTTCACACCTCTAGTGACCTAATTAGCAAAAGGGTGGGGGGCCTGCCTGCAAACAAAAACAAGGCTCAATCAAAGGCATTTGATTGTCTTAGTGCTGAGAAGCACTCCAAAAGAAAAAAAAAAGTAAAAAGTCCCACTTTACTTGCCCTTATACCTATTCGCATGAATTTTATGCTATTTAGTTCTTTAATATCTCCAGATTTTAAAGACATAGGTATCATTACCTAATTTACAAAGAAGGGCAAAGGAAGCTGACAGCAACAACTATCATGGCATATTATCAGCACTTATATTGGTTATTTAGTAAGAATCCTTCTGGGCAAGGCACTAAATTACACAATTGCTTAACTTTGCCATATTTGAAACAGAATGTTACTATAAGAGACATCAGAAAAATGAATAACTTCAAGACCTTTATACTGTACTTGTTAATCTGAAAAAAATAAAGACTGTGAGTTGTTCTAGGTTCTGTCCTAAAGCAAGTATTACCTCATTGAAAAAATAGTTATTATTGGATTTGATGGCATCATGCTTACTGATTAATTTCCAATCATGGTGGACTAATTGTTACAAGAATTTATAGGCATCACAAGTACGGAGCACCTTTAAAAATGCTTAAGAATGTCAACCAATACCCTCTGTATCATACATACAAGATATTATGTACTGTTTTTTGGAACTACATAATGCTATAAATTGACAGTAAGCTGGGATTCATCTATTAACTTAGTAGCCTGGAAATCTTCAATATTAGACTAAAGATTTTATAACACAGAACTGAAATTTTTCACTGAATTCGAAAATCATGTTGTCTGGAGATAGGCAGTCAGAGAATGGCACTGGTGGAGAATCAGATGCTAGAGTAAATGCAGTATGTTGAAAATAGTGGAAATGTGAAGTGAACACTCTATGAGACCAAACTTCTGATGTATAGTGTCTAGAACCTCTCACTGATAAAAGAAAACTTTTCTTTCTACCCATCAAATTTTCTTCCTGACATATATATATGTGTGTGTGTGTGTGTGTGTGTGTGTGTGTGTGTGTGTGTATATATAGGCAAAACTTATGCCATTTAGGGTTAAACATATTCAATATCATTTTGGTTTGGCATGAAAATGAACTTAATCCTGAATAAAAAGTTAAGAGTCAAAGTCTATGTTCTCTACCCACCTAGTTCACATTCCTTTCTTTATTATGCATATTTATAAGCAACAAAACCATTACTTTGGTTCTGTGTTTAATAAGTGGAAAAACCTGATTGTCTGGCAGGGAAAACCTTGCTGTCTTCTTATAGTAACAACCAATTAAAACTACTTCTTCTGACATGTTCTGCATGCTTCCTTTTGAACAGATGCTATATTATGGTATGGAGAGGGCTAAAGAAAGCGTCATAAGAACATATTGAAGTATAAGCTGAAATATTATGGGAATGCTGTAAATTGACAGAAAATAAAGTAGTATGTGGAAATCAGAGATAGATGAAGTCATTCACTTAAGACTTGTAAACGTATAACTATAAAGTAGTTTTCTGCTTTCTTCAATAAATATTGCTTTTTAGGCAGAGTCATCACATGTAGTAAGAGTCTCCTCTACAATAATCTTGACAAACAATCTGGCAATTCTTGCTTGAAGCAGCCCATTCCACTTTCAGGGGACTTACATTAAACTTAAATCTGACTCCCTGAAACTACTCTCACACCTTGCTCCTAATTCTCCCCCTGGGATCAAAAAAAACAAGTCTAATCCCTTATTCCTTCAATGAATTCTGATACAAAGTGAGCATAAGGGCTATTCTGTTTATTAGAGAATTTCCTTCCTAAAATTTGGTGCTTGTTTTATGCTTTGAGTATAGCCAAATTACTTCAAATAGGTATATACATATTGGAGGGGGGAAGGCAGGGCAGTTGAGGTTAAGTGACTTGCCCAAGGTCACACAGCTAGTAAGTGTGTCAAGTGTCTGAGGTCAGATTTGAACTTAGGTCCTCCTGACTCCAGGGCTGGTGCTCTGCTCACTGCACCACCTAGCTGCCCATTTCTATTTCTTAACTATTTATTCATATAAGCTATTTTTCCAACAAAAATTATCCAATAAATGGACAATTTCTTACCTTGTACTTGCAAATTTAAAATAATTTCATCTGATCCCCAATTGTTGTTGGCAACGCAGCTATAATACCCAGAATCCTCTGCTTTCACAGTACGGATGACAAAGCTGCCATTGCTGAAGATGCTTCTTCGCCCATCAACCATTACTAGACTGGGCATCCCGTTACTACCTCACAGGAAAAAAATATGAACAAATTAAACAAGTTAAAATCAAAATTAGTCAAAATAGAGGGGAAAATATAAAGATTCCTTTTGAAACTAACTTGAAATTTGGAGACAATACAATCTCATATTTTCGTTTATTTGTTTTGGTCTGGAACTATAATTTCTTTGATGTGGAAACTTCCTATGCCCAATGAGGAAGAGAAATTTTTGTGTTACTTTATAAAGCTTAGAGTTATCTGGAGCAATGAAAGATTAAGTGATATACCCATGGTTTCATAGCTGGTATGTATGAAAGAAAAGATTTGAACTTAGATTTTTCCTGATTCCATGTGCTCTCTTTCATATACAATATTGACATAGATATATGATAATGTAATTAATAAGAATTAAACTAATGAATTTTTATTTCTCTTACACAGTGCTTTGTTTTAAGATCTTTGTCTATTATATTTGCTACCCAAATGGAACTTATATTATTTTTAACATTCAACACAAATGCATATTTCTTCAAAGTGGGATTCTTTGGATTAAAGTGTCATTTGAGTCAAAATGGTCCAGGGGTAATTCACTGAATCTTATAAAGTATTAACTTCAGTTTACTTTGGTTGTCCTTGGTGGAGTCACTTTACAATTATTGAATCTTTCCACATTTTAAGGAATTAATGATTTATATGCAGTCAAAAGAGATACATCACAGACACACCAAATGATTACCTAGTGACCTAAAGAATGACCAAGTGATAAAATGTATAATTTAGCCCAGTTTCATTATTTACCTTGACTTTCAATTATAAGGAGATTAATTTTAACTAGGTTATGTTTGCCCTAATGCTTTCTGCTCTTTTAAAGCACATTTTGTGTGAAAAGTTCTGGACTACAAAGCATATCTGCAAAGATATCTATATTAAGTAATGTAGCTACAAAATATAAATGTATCCTTTATCCTCAGTAAAAGGGTACAAAGGTTTTAGAAATTTTGGGGGTATGTAAGACTGGCATTTTTGAATGCCAAAATAGATTTCCAGAATGGCTAAACAGGTTGATAGCTCCAACAACAGTGTGTTAGTGTTCCTGTTTCCCCAAAGACCCTTCAACAACTGTGTTTTTCCTTTTTTGTCATTGTACATTATTTCATGCATGTATGTGAAACCTCAGAGTTGTTTTAGTTTGTATTTCTTTAATTGTTAATGATGGGGAACATTCTTTTTCACATGACTGTTAGTAGCTTGGATTTCTTCCTCTGAGGACTATCTGTTCATGTCCTTTGATTCTTTATGGGGAAATGGCTCTTACGTATATGAATCAGCTTGTAATATGTTGGATAATATGTGTCAAAGGAACTTACTACATGCATTTTCCCCTCCAATAAATTGTTTGGCTTCTAATTTTAACTGCATTGAGTTTATTTGTGCAGAAACTTTTTCCATATATTTGGAATTTATTTTGGCATATGGTTGGAGAAGTTAGACTATATCTAATTTCTGCCAGACTGCATTCCAATTTGCTCAGCAGTTTTTGTTGAATAGTGAGATTTTGTTGGGGTCTTTGATTTTATTGAATACAATGTTCCCATGTTTGTTTGCTTGTTCATTGTACATATTATCTGTTTGGTTGATTCAATTTATTTTTCAACCAGTATCAAATAGTCGATTACTGCTTTTTAGATTAGTTTGAGGTCTATCTGATGTTGCCAATTCACCCGTATTAATTCCTTTGGGTATCTTTATCATTCCTCCACATTAATTTTGATATTTTTTCTAATTATATGATGCAGTCTTTTCATAGTTTTATTGGTATGACATTGAATAAAATAATTAATTTAGTTTGTATCGAAATTAGTTGTTCTCTGAATATTGTGCAGGATTTTCTTATAAATCCATCTTTTTCCCCTTTGGGAAAGAATATATGGCTTGTTCAATTTATTTTTCTGAGATTGGGTTCCTTTAAACTATTTTTCCAGTTAATCCATTTTACATTTTTTGGTTTAATATGGATCTATTTATTTAAACAGTTTGTTTTGCTGGCATATAATTGGGCAAAATATTTTAAAATTATTTCCTTTTTATGGTTTCTTTGTTGTGATTCTTCCTTGACACTGAAAATTTGGTTTTGCTCTCTCCTTTTAGTTGATTGGCTTAGCTATTTTATTATTTATGTTTATTTACTAGGCTTAGCTATTTTATTGTTTTACTTTAAAAGTTTCTAATCTTATTCAGCAATCAAATATTCTTTTCACTTTTCACTTTGTCAATCTCTTCTTTGATTTTCAGAATTAAATGTTAGCATTTAGATGGATTTTTTATTAACTTTAAAAAAGTTCTATTCCTAATTCATGAATTCATTTTTTCTTTCTTTTGTTGATAAAAATATCCAAAGATATATGATGTTTCCTAAGCACTGATTTGGTATATTCCAAAAATTTAGGCCTCAAGTTTGGCCATAGTTTCAGTGTTTATCTCTCCTTGAACTTTTTTCCAGGTCACTTATTTTTTATAGTAGATACCTGGTATTTTCTTTCTTTTTAGTTTTAAAATTTTTGTTCTACTATTTTTTGTTATCTTATGGACTCATTAGTTTCTGTTCGGTCCATTTTAATTTTCAGAAAGTCTCTTACTTCTTGTACTAAGCTGTTTACTCTTATTTCATTTCTTTTTCTCCAGAGCTTTCATTTCCTTTATGCTATCATTTTAAAAGTGCTGGGTTTTTTTCATAACTACAGTAGTCTTCATGTAAAAGATATCTATTTATATAAGGCTTTCTTTGTAGGTATTGTGTAATTATTCTAGTGGTACCCCGCTATGGTTTTTTTCATGGAAAGTCTCTTCTTCACTACTTCAGTGGAAGAGTCTTTATTTGTAGAGTGAGTTTCATCTATACTTTCTCCTTTGAACTAAAATGTTAACTAGATATTGGGTTGAAGTAGAGCAGATAATTTCCAATTCAAAGAAAATATTTCTCCCATCTCTCTCCTACCTTACCATTTGTAACTATTAATATTAATGCAGTTTCCAGTGATTTCATAGAATATATAGAAAGATAGCAATAATCTGGCATCAAACAAAGATTTCTCTTAGGAAGTAGATTATAGGAGGATTTAATTCCATAAATATTCATTAAATACATAACATGAGGCAATTAGGTGGTGTAGTGTATGGAGTGCCCAGCCTGGAGTCAGAAAGACTCATCTTCCTTAGTTCAAATCTGTTCTCAGACACTTAATAACTGTGTGACCTGGCCAATAGCTGTGTTTCCTCATCTGTAAAAACATGCCTGGAGAATGAAATGGCAAACCACTCAAGTATCTTTGCCAAGAAGACCGCAAATGGGGTCATGAAGAATTGCACATGACTGAAATGACTGAACAACAACAAAAATGCATAACACTGTGTTAGGTACCAGGGATATAAAGAGTTGCAATTTAGTCTAAGTGGAGGAGGATATGTATACAAATAAATTCAATAGAAAACAGAATAAGTGTGAAATAGATGTTCAAGTAAAAATGACCTAAGAAAACTTGAGGATGAAAAAGTCACTTTGAGCTGGGGGTAATCAGGTAAGACCTGATTTAGTAGATGGTGCCTGAGCTGGGCTTAGAAGGGAGAAAGATTCCAACAGGTAGAGATGAGGAAAGAGCATGTTGCAGGAATAGGAAGGTAAGTAATATAAAAAAGGAATTGCGTGTTGGGATAGGGGATCATATTGTAGGAAGTCTAAATGCCGGGCAACAAATTTTACATTTTACACCAAAGGAAACAGGGAGCTACTGAAGCTACTTCAGTAGGGGAGTGGTCATTAAGAAAGAGTATTTTGTTAACTATATAAAGAATTGATTGGAGAGAGAGAGAGAGAGAGAGAGAGAGAGAGAGAGAGAGAGAGAATGGAAGAATTATTAGGAGGTCAATCCTTACAACAGTGATATCTAATAGGATTTTCTAGAGGATAACAGCCAAAGTTCTAAAGTAAAGGTAAGGGCAACACACATATTTTTATGTGCCTACATAGATCATGTAGTTTATTCTCAGACAATTTTCATATTTTCTCAGAAGTCATATTTTATGTTGCTGGTTACCTATCTTTCATCCATTTCACTGTAGGAGATGGATCCCCAACAGCCTTACATGGGAGGACAATATCTTTCATCCATGGGGTAGTTACAGTACCACTGAAAGTCAGAATTCTAGCTGGAGCTGAAGGAGGAAAAACAAAAGAATATTATTATATGATTCTCTTTAATGCAGGATAGATTTTGGTTTTCTTAAACATAATGGCATAAAGTAAAAGGCTAGGGAAATGTAGTTAATTAATAACACACCTTTTTTACACATATTTCTCTATGTTTTCCTAGTCTATTACTTCTATTCTTATCCTAGTTGCATTAATTTTGTTTGTGCAAAACTTCAATTTTATGAGTTTGTTTGCTTCTATTCATTTTTTGGTTATTAATTCATCCTTTACTCAAAGCTGTGAAAAGTCTTATAATCTGCTTGTATTGCAACTTTTATGACATTCAGGTCATGTAATACATACTGAATTTATTTTAGAATATGGTATAAGATGTTAGCCTAAATGCAATTTCTGCCAGAGAGATCTCAAATTTTTCTAGCAGTTCTTATCAATAGGAACCTCTTTTCTAGGTAATTTATGTTTTGGGGTTTATTAAGTTCTATTAGTTCTGATTCTCATTTTGTCTTGTCTTCTCCATTGATCTATTTTTTTTAACTAGCACCAAATAGATTTGATGATTGTTGCTTTATGACATAGTTTGAGGCCTGTCCCTTAATTCCTTCCTGGGCCACTAGGAATCTGAATTTAAATGTTGCTTAAGACTCTTTATTAGCTGCGTGACCATGTTCAAATCACATAACCTTTCTCAGCCTCAGTTCCTTTGATATTAGCTTTTTTTCCTAGGATTTGCCTGTTGATCTCTTCCTGACTCCTCTCTGTTTGATTGAGACTCCCTAGGTTATACCTTGAAACTACATCAACCTCCTCACATGTTGGTGAATTTATTTTCCATGAACCTTGTTCCCTTCCATAATAGCTTATATACAGACAGGACTGGCTCCAGCTGGATTCCAGTCTCCTTTCCCCTTAGGCCCAATGTGGCCATGCACTTTTGCCCTCTGCTCCAGTCTTTTTGGTTCCTTTTTTCTCTTGTTGGGCTGATTTAGCATCTGCCCCTTTTTATGGGCCTGTGTAGGTGTTTTTGGCAGAGCTTCTGATCCCTTGGGGTTCTCTAACCTAGGCATCACTTCAAGCAGAAGGGAACCTGATTCTTTCCCCTTCCCATATTTCTCCCCACCTCACATGGCTGGGCTGATTCAATATTTCATGCTGGTTTTAACAAGATAATGTGGGAAAGGGCAGAAGTGGCAGAGATTCTTCAGCAGGAGGTAAATTCCTGAGTTGTTCCCAAGGCACAAGTCTCTGGGTTGCTTTGTGTACCTTGCTGCTGAACATCTTGCTTTCTGAATCTACTTCTATAATTCCTTTTTTCTGACTGTTGTAGAATTAATGGAGACTGAATAAAACATATAATTTTCCATCTTGTTGGTCATGAGATCCAGAAATTCCTTTTTTTAGAGAGAAGTTTAGATTTCCTGAAGAAGCTACTAAATTAACTTGCACATCTAGAGTTTCTCTAGCCAGCTCTGGGTTCCCCACAGAATAAATAAGCTCCCTGGGTCAGTCCTTTGTGGAATCGTTCTATTATCCTTTAACGGGAATTTGCAACCCAGCAAGCATTAACTACTAAATTGCCCTGGGGGAAGTGGGAAAGAGCTTTGAGAATGAGCTAAATAGGGTATTCAGATATCTGCTGTCTATCTAAATACTGTTTTGTAAATGACCACAAAAAATAGCATGAATTTAACAAACACGAAAAAGGATAATTTCCAAAAAAGATAAAGAGGGAATTGTTTATGAAGTTGTAAATCTCTATGAGGTATCTCCTGCTTTCAAAAAAATGAAATCATAAATTCAGCATTCTACTCTCCAACCAATCCTGTTTGTGCTTTCTTTGAAACTTCAGTCTCTTCTCTTTTGTATATTTTCTTTGAAATGTTTTAGACATCATTTCTTTCCTTTTTCTTTTTGGCCTTCGCTCAACCACCAAATTCTGCCCATCCCCTTCCCATTGAAAAGAGAAAAAAATATCCTTGTACAAACAAGGAAAACAATTCTGCATGTAGGCCATGTCCAAAAGTATATGTTTAATTCTGCATTTTGAGATCACCTCCTTCCTTCAGGAGATGGGCAACATAATTCATTATTAGTCCTCATGATTGGTCATTGCATCGATGAAGGTTCTTAAGTTTTCAAACTTATTTTTACAGTGTTATCATCATTATATCATTGTTTCCTTGGTTCTGTTCACTCTAGTCTATATGAATTCATATGTCTTCACAGGTTTCACTGAAACCATACATTTCATCATTTCATACAGTATAATAATATTCTGTTACATTGATATAGCATGATCTGTTCAACTATTGATGGGCATCTCTCCTAGTTTCCAGTACTTTGCAATAATAAAAGGATTGTTATGAGTGTGACACACCTGGAGGCTGGCAGGTTGACTTTCAATCCCTTTTAACAACAAATGGAGATGAAAATTGAAACCCTTCAAAACACCATTTTTTTTTACAAATAAGTTATTTAATTAAGACAATACAAATTGATAAGGCAAGACAAGAAGAAAGTGAGTGAAGGCAAAGGGGAGTGGAAGAGAATGGGAAACAGGAATAGCAACTGGATGAAGTATGTGAGGCAATGAAAGATTGTTTTAAGGATAATGGAGATCTAAGAATGTGTATAGTCAGATAAAAAGAAATCTCTAAGGAGGGAGAGAGTAAAGATGAATGAGGGAAAGTGTTGATGAGTAGTAGAAAATATAATCAAAATGACAAAATCTTTGCATATAGAATGTGTAGATGGGGAAATCTAGTGACTAAAAAATTAACAGGTCAGAGAATTTAATTTTTAGATATATAATAATAATAATAACTACTATTTAATATAGCAATTTAAGGTTTACAAAGTGCTTTGTATGTTATCTCAGCTGATCATCACAACAACCATGAGAGATGGGTGCTGTTGTTATTCCACTTTTAGAGATGAAAAAACCTGAGGCATAGAGAGGTTAAGTGATTGCCCAGGGTCACACAGTCATCATCTGAGGCAGGTTTGAACTCAGGTCTCCAATATTCTAAGTCCAGTGTTCTATCCTTGTGTCACCTAACTACCACTACTCAGTAAACTCCAGTAGTTCACTATAACCTGTAGGATAGAGTGTAAACTTCTCTGATTAGAACAGGCTCAAAAGTATGCTGTTTTGGAGCTTTTATGAATTTTATTAAAATTGATCTGTATTTTAAGCTCTCTACTTTTGCAAAGAAAATTAGTTACTTGGATTGGCAAAAATTCACCCTGAGTTAATATTGTGAGCTAGTTTATCTATCTCTAATTGGCTGGGTTGCTTTAACTCAGACCTATTATGCAATATCTACTTCCAGGATGCTAGACAAGATGATGATGATGATGATATTTGAATGGGAGTTGGGATGTAATGAACAAAGAGAGGTAGTGTTCAAAGCCAAGCCCTATGGTAAGAGAAAGGTATGGTCCAGGATAATTTTGGTCTGCCCCTTTCTAAAAGGTGAGAAAAATCCTGCTGAGTCAGATTTTGCCCTGTTCGATGACACCTGATGGTTACACATTTATTACTATTGTATATATTCTGCATATTATTTGCACCTCCATTGTCTGCTCCATTTGTATTTAAGCTCCTTGAAAGTAGGAACCAATTCTTCTTTTTTAAATCCCTGGCACTTAATACAGTGCCTGGCACAAAGGAAGGACTTAATAAATGCTTGTTGATTCATTCATTGATTGCTGGTTTCTAAGGACTTTTCTAGTTCTAACATCCTATCATCGTAAATGAAGTTAAATCACCAATCAATGTCCTACAACCTGTAAATGTCAGAAGCAGAACTGTTTGGTGCACAGGTAGATAGAGTGCTGGACTGGGGGGTCAGGAACACCTCAGTTTGAAACCTAACTCACTTTACTAGATGTGTGATCCTGTGCTTGTCATTTAACCTCTCAGCCTCAGTTTCCTCATCTGTAAAATGAGAGGTTTAGACTTAATGGCCTCTAAGGTCTCTTTCCAGTTCTAAATCTAGGATCCTATGATCCATGCCAGATTCCAAGTTCAGTGCTCTTTACCCTGGAAAACTCTAACTCTTTGGAATGGTGCATTCAACTTTTAAGACAATCAAAAAACTTATATTTAGTATATTTCTGATTTAGTACCCAAAGAAAGGTGTACCTTTAGCTAATGGCTCTACAGTGATGATTTCACTGCTGTTGCCTCTCCCTGCTGAAGTCACAGCCACCACCCAGACACTGTATTGTTGATTCCGATTCAGGTTAGGAATTCTGTAGGAAAATGCATCAGGAGATGCTTCAAATTCACTGTTAACCTGTAATAAGAGACATAAATATTTCCACATTTAGAGGCAAAAGTCAAACTTAGATTATGTGGGGGAACATTTTAGTCTGAGGAGTGGAAAGAGCATGGGCTTTTGAATAAAAGCACTTGATTCAAACCTTGGCTCTGCTACTGACTTTGGATAAGTTACTAAGCCTCTAAGCCTCAGATGATTTCTAAGGTCCCTACTGGCTCTAAACCCTATGACCTTGGTGGAGAAATGAGTTTAATAATAACCAATGAAGGATTTTGAGTGTCATCATGAAAAGGCTTCAGTGTTGGTAGTAGTGCTGGTGGTTTAAGTATATCAACTCCCTACTCGATAAAATCCAGTTGACTGGCTCCCTATCACCTCCAGAATCAAATATAAAATCTTGTTTGGCTTTCAAAGCCCTTGATAACCTCCCTCTCCCCTGCCCAACATACCTTTCCAATCTTTCCAGTCTTATGCCTTTTACCCCCACCAGATGCCACTTATGGCAGAGAAGAGAGACTCCCCAAACTCCTCAGGGCATCAAAGTTGGGGGAAAATGTTATAGGCCAGGCCCAGAGATAATGGGACCAACAATGTAATAAGTGTAACCTCAGTATTCAAGCTCTGTCTATGGGAAGGATAAAAGAACTGAAGTCCCGATTTAGAATCCTGCTAACTGTGGTCTTCGCACTCTAGAAGGAACTGGAGTAATCATAATCATGGGGAAGGGAGATGGCATTTCTATAGCAGAAGGAACTTTTGAACCTCAAAACTTCAGTGATTCAATCCGCCTGTAGTCAGTCTGGGGAGAGCTGGAGAGGCCTGACAAATGAAGTCAACAAGCATTTATTAAGTGCCTACTTAATAGGCACAGTGAGAGAAATAAGGAGCTGGCAGCTGAGGGGGTGATAATGATGGGTACTTAGGGAAAGAGTGGCTGAGAGGGTAATGAACAGCAGCTGGGGGAGGGGGTGGGCAGGATGGGGAGGATGGTGATCACAAAGAACTAGGAATAAAGCTGCTGGATCTGAGGAAAGTTTTGCTTTCTCTCTCTGGTCTTATTTTATAACTTGTTAACCCAGCAGAAAAAGCGATCCAGGTAGAACTGGAGCCATTTGCCCCTAGGCCAGAATAATTGTATTCTGGTGCGGCTTCACAATCCATGGGGATGTAAGATAAAATCTAGGTCCTAGGCAAAGAGGAGAGGGAGGGGAGTAGAAGAGGACTAACAGTAGGAGAAGAAAGTCATGATCTGAGAAGAATCATTTCCTCCCCTTTTTTTGTTGGGAAGGGAAGAAAAAGGTACATGCTCAGACAATATCACTACACAGCACAACCTGAAAACTGGGTACTCTATCAAGGATATACTTTTTAAACTTTGAATCAATTTTTTCTGCATTAGGAATTTATTCTTCTAATTATTTTTCTTCCCTTAAACAGTATTTACTGAATTGTTGCTAAATACATTTAATATATCCATATTATAGGGATATTAATTTTTATTTTACCGAATTTTGCTTTTTTGGTATTTTATCTTCTTTTTTTGTCTTTTATAGCTTGAGTTTAAAATTGAATTTAGCTCAACATTGGCTACTCTTGAAGATTATTGGAAACTGAATTTTCTTTTAAACGTAAAATTTTTCTGGGTGTTTTCTCATTTCTAATGTATGATTTCTTTTAAGATACACTTTTATTTATTGTTTTAATGTCTTATTCTCTCCCTTATTAAAATTGTCATTTTGATTTTTAATGCTATTTTGCTTTTTAATTAAAAATATTTAATGAATTAATTTGCTTTCCCATTTTTCTTAGTGTAATTACTACTAATGTGACAAATCCATACATTCTCTTATTGTATATGCACATTTTTGTGTGTTGTTTGATGATGACGAGCCGTTATATAATTTGGTGTTGACATAGAAATGGAATGATGTTATTACAGCTGATCACCTTGTTGATACTTTTGCTGGTATTACTGTTTTTACTGTACACTCTCATGATTAGAGTTTATCTAAATTTAGTCAGTTAGTGAATTACATGAAATTTAGTCAGTTAGTGAATTACATGAAATTTACTAACCGAACTAAAACCTCTAGAGGTAACAACTTCCAGGGCATATGAGTAACAAGATGGTGGACTAGAAATTCTGTGATCCTCAGGGCATCTCAGACCTCTCTAAAAAAGAAATTATATGCCAAAGATAAAGCAACTTCAACTATTTCCATGGTCTAGGATACCCAGAATCAAAAAGAAGGAAAAAAATCAGAAATCCTGGAACTGATGCTGATTTTGAACTCTCTCAGCACCCCAGTACCCATCCTTGTACCCTAACCATAATGAGGCTACACTAGTGGACCCAAAGATATGACACAGGCTTACATCAAACTCCGCCACTACACCCCAGTCCTACCTCCCATCGTAGAGGCCCCAGTTCCAAGCTATGAAAGTTTCCTGTGACTTCAATAGCCAGGTTGGCAATAGCCGTTGAGGAGCAAAAGTCTGCCAGGTACTATAGTCTGGAAGAAAAATGCTGCAAAGCCCTGGACTATCAGTTATTCTGAACTGCCAGGGTGCCAGTATCAGGGAAAGTAGTTTCTGCCAATGCCATGGAAAGTAGCCTCTACCAGGGCTGGAGAAATCAGCCTATTCTGGTGCCACGGATAGTGGGCTCTAAAGTGCCAGGCCAGAAAACTAAGGAACAAAGGGAGTGGGATAGGTCACCAGGACAGGAGAGCTGTGCATTACTCCACCAAAACTGAAGGAAGAGCACGGCATCCAGCTGGGGCCAACTTTGACCACCCAAAAGTCAGTTGGGGCAGACACCTAGAATGGTGGACTGTGAATTTTCCAATGTGACAGGAAGGCTGAGACACTTTGAGATCTAGCTCCAAGGCAACCATGATCAGAGAGGAAGGACTTGGAAGTGAGCAATAAAGAAAATAGGGTGGGGGAGGCATAGATAGACTGAAAGGACCAAAGATTCCAGGAAGAAGAACTTTCAAAGCCCTTGAATATAAACAGATAAATCAACAAGGAAAACAGTAACACTAGAAGGAAATATGACCTCCAAATTTGGTAAGTGAGTTCAAGCATCTATGCTCAAATACTACAAAACAAAGGAAAATAATCCCACATTTGATGAGACAGAGGGCCCAGTAGAATTTGAAGAGAAAAAGGAGTTACAACACATTGTTCCTGAGTAAGATAAAAGAAAAATGAGAATTGTGAGAGCAGAATTTATGTCCTACATGGCATGAATGGTGAGCAAAAAAGAAAAAGGGGAGTCTACAATGGCAAACATCACTGTAGAAATAAAAGAAAGAGCGATAGATTGGTAATGTAAAGACACAGAAATAAAAGACAGCATAGAAGAAGAGAAACCAAAACAAGAATATTAAAAGAAAATATGTTCACTATGCAAAGAAAATATATGGCTCTCTAAGACAGGATTCATAGAGACAATCTAAGGATCTACAGAGAACTAGGTCTTTCTAGAAGAACATGTCAGAACAAAAAACCTTAATACCATAATAAAGGAAATAATAGAAGAGAACTGCCCAGAACTTCTGAATGTAGAAAATGATTTACCAATCGAAATAATTCACAAAAAAACCCTAAGGCTGCAAATTCCAACACATGTATGATTAAGTTTAACTATACAATTTAGAAAAAAATTCTATAAGACATGAGGATAAAGTCCTTCAAATACAAAGGATATCTGAATAATTTAAGACTCTTCTGTACCCCAGTAGAAAAAGGAAGAAATGTAATAACGCATTCTGAAGAGCATTGGTGCTCAGGATGCAGTTCAGGATGACAGCCTATAAATCTGAACTTAACCATATAGGATAAAAATAAAGAAGTAAGCAAATAAGCAAATTGGAGAAGAAAGGATTAGAATTTTAAACTGAGAAGTGATGATTGAAAAAAATAAAAGGGAACAGGCAAAAAAAAGCTCAATGGACAAATGACAGTTTAATAGCACATCTATAAAATATTTGATTAGCGTTTCAGTAATCAGTCAACACTCAGGAAAGATGCAAATACCTTGACTTGGTTGCATCCAAAAAAGTTTTAAGATCTAGAGAATTGGGTGTTGTTACGAAAAATTTAATATATACTTGTTTACTTTGCTCAGTCACTAATAATATAGCTCTAGCTTATATGATTGAAGAGGTACAGAAGCAAATGGATAATAATGCAAAATTATCTTAAAATCAAGAAACTTCTTTGTTAAATATATAAAAGATAGTTCTAAAAGTCTTCTAAAGACTGGACCAACTAACTCCCCAAGGATGTACTAGTATTAACCTATGTGGACAATTTAAAAAATTTAGTATTCTATTTTTTTCCAATTACATATTAAAAACAAGTTTTAACATTGTTTTAAAAATTTTTCTGAATTTTAAATTGTCTCCCTCCCTTCCCCTCCTTCCTCAATGAGAAGGCCAGCAGTTTGATATGTTATACGTGTGCAGTCATGCAAAGCAAGTTTCCGGATTAGTCATGTTGTGAAAGAAAACACAGACCAAAAAAACCAAAACCAAAACTGAAAACCAGAACAACCCAAACCAAGAAAAATAAGGTAAAAAACAAAAGATGGTTCAATCTGCACTCAGATTTCATAAGTCCTTTTCCTGGGGATGGATATCATTTTTTTTCATCATAAGTCCTTCAGAATTATCTTGGAAATATTATTGTATTGCCAAGGACAGCTAAGTTGTTCACAATTGATCATCGTGTGATATTGCTGTTACTGTTTACAATGCTCTCCTGGTTCTGTTCATTTCCCTTTGTATCAATTCATGTCATTATTTTCAGGTTTTTTGGAGAGCACCCTGTTCATCATTTCTTATAGCACAATATTTTCCCATCACAATCATACAGCCCAGCTTGTTCAGCCATTCCCTAGTTGATGGGAATCTCCTCAATTTCCAGTTCTTTGACACCAGAAAAATGCTGCTATAAACATTTTTGTACATATGGGTCCTTTTCTTTTTTGTTTTTTATTTCTTTGAGATATAGACCTAGCAATAGTATTGCTGTGTCAAAGGGTATGCATGGTTTAATAGCCATTTGGACATAGTTCTAAATTGCTATCCAGAAGGGCTGAATCAGTTTAGAACTCCACCAATAGAATCAATCTTCATACATCCCCTCCAACATTTGTAATTTTCCTTTTCTGTCATATTAGCCATTCTGATAGGTGTGAGGTGGCACCTAGGAATTGTTTTAATCTGCATTTTTCTCATCAATAGTGATTTAGAATATTTTTCCGTATGACTGTAGATAGCTGTAATTACTTTGAAAATTTCCTGTTCATATCCTTTGACCATTTATCAATTGGGAAATGATCTTATTTTTATAAATTTTATTCAGCTCTCCATATATGATTGAAGAGAAACTTTCTGTAAAAATGTTTTCACAGTTAAGATTATTAATTGTATCTTCTTCCATCCTATTTCCCCCCACTTATTCTACTCTCCCTTTCCTTTCACCCTGTTCATCCTCAAAAGTGTTTTGCTTCTGACTTTTACCTCCCCCAATCTGCCCTCCCTTCTATCAGCCCTCCTTTTATTCCCTTCCCCTCCTACATTTCTGTATAGTAAAATAGATATCTAGATCCACTTGAGCATGAATGTTATTAGCCCTTTGAGCCAATTCAGATGAGAGTAAGGTTGTATCATTTCCCCACCCCCCATCTTCCCTTCCACTTTAAAAGCTCTTTTGTGCCTCCTTTTTGTGAGATAATTTACCTCATTCTACCTCTCCCTTTCCCCTTGCCCTTTCCTCTTTCTTATTCCTTACTTTTTTATTTAATTCCACCATATTCAACTCATGTGGAGCCAACATGGAAGAGAAAAGGCAGGAAGTGGCCTGAACTCTTCCCAGCTTACCTAAAAACAACTTTAAATCAAACCTCTAAATAAATTCTGAAGCAACAGAATCCATAGAAGGATGGAATAAAACAATTTTTCAGCTCAGGAAAACTTAGAAGGAATGCATAACCAGTCTACCTTACTTGGGTAAAAGGGGAGTGCAGCCCAGCACAGGCAGTGTCTAGGCAAGCCAGTGGGAGGCCCCTGGCCCCAGAACAAATCAGCAACCCAGACCAGGCAGCCAGTGGCACAGTGGACCAGCTGCGTGGCCTCCAGCCCTAATGTAACCAGTGAGCTTCCAGCCCCAGAGCCTCAGTGCAACAGGAGAGTTGCAGCAGCAAGCCAGTAAACAAGACCTATACCCTCTACCCCTGCCTTCCATGGTAGAAGCTTGAGGCAGAACACCCAGTGCCCCAGGAGCAGAGCTCAACTTTAAAAGTCATGGAATAGGGTGAAAAATGAGCAAAAACAACAACAAAACCCTAATCATAAAAAGCTACACTGGCCACAGGAAAGATTAAAACACAAACTCAGAAGAGGCAAAATGCCTACATGCAAAGCCTCAAATAGAAACATGATTTGGTCCCAAAAAGTCCTTCTCAGAGAGCTCAAAAAGGATTTTAGAAATCAAATAAGAGAGGTAGACAAAAACTGGGAAAAGAAATGAGAGTTGTGCAAGAGAGTCATGAAAAAGGAGTCAACAGCTTGGTAAAGGAAACATAAAAATTGACTGAAGAAAACAGCTCCTTAAAAATAGAATTGGCCAGACGGAAGAGGAGGTACAAATGGTAACTGAAGAAAAATAATTACTTAAAATGAGAATTGGGCAAGTGGAAGCTAATGACTCTATGAGACAACAAGAGTCAGACAAACAAAATCAAAAGAATGAAAAAATAGAAGGAAATGTAAAATATCTTATTAAAAAATGACTGACATGGAAAATAGATTCAGGAAAGATAATTCAAAAATTATTGGACTACCTGAAAGTCATGATCAAACAGAGTTTGCATAGCCTCTTTTAAGAAATTATAAAGGAAAACTGCCATGATATTCTAGAACCACAGAGTAAAATGGTAATGGAAAGAATCCACCGATCACCTCCTGGAAGAAATCCCCAAATGAAAATTTCCAGAAATATTATAGCCAAATTTCAGAACTCACAGGTAAAGGAGAAAATACTACAAGCAGCCAGAAAGAAACAATTCAAATATCAATGAGTCAAAGCCAGGATTACAGTAGATTTAGGAGTTTTTACATTACAGGATCAGAGGGCTTAGAATATGTCGATCAATCTGATAACCTAAGTGAAATGGATTAATATTTAGAAAAATATAAATTTCCCAGATTAACAGAAGAGGAAATAGAATACTTAAATAACCCCATATTAATAAAATAAATTGAACAAGCCATCAAATAAGAGAGGTAAAGGAAAAATTGGTAAAAGAAATGAAAATAATGTAAGAAAATCATGAAAAAGAGTCAATAGTTTGGTAAAGGAGGCACAAAGATGGATTCACAAGTGAATGCTACCAAAAATTTAAGAACAATTAATTCCAATACTACATAAACTATTTGGGAAAATAGGCAAAGAAGGAGCTCTACCAAATTCCTTTTATGACACAACTTTGGTGCTGACACCTAAATCAGGTGGAGTCAAAACAGAGAAAGTAAACTATAGACCAATTTCCCTAATGAATATTGATGCAAAAATTTTAAACAAAATACTAGCAAGGAGATTTTAGCAATAGGATGATACATTATGATCAAGTGGAATTTATACCAGGAATGCAGGGCTGGTTCAATATTAGGAAAACTATCAGCATAATTGATCATATCAATAACAAAACCAACACAAATAATGTTTATCTAAATAGATGCAGAAAAAGCTTTTAACAAAATACAATACCCATTCTAATTAAAAATACTAGACAGTATAGGGATAAATGGAGCTTTCCTTAAAATGATTACTATCTATATAAAACCATCAGCAAGCATTATCTGTAAGTGAGATAAGTTAGAAACCTTCCCAATACAATTGAGGGTGAATCAAGGATGCCCGTTATCACCACTGTTATTCAATATTGTACTAGAAATGTTAGCTTTATCAATAAGAGAAAAAAAAAGAAATTGCAGGAATTAAAATAGACTATGAGGAAACAAAGCTATCCCTCTTGGTAGATGAAATGGGTATACTTAGAGAATCCTAGAGAGTCAACTAAATAACTACTTGAAATATTAACAACTTTAGCAAAGTTGCAGGATACAAAATAAACCCACATAAATCATCAGCATTTATATGTATGTGTATATATACACATATATACATAGATATACATACACACGCATATATACACACACGCATATATACACACACACATATATACATATATATACACACATGCATATTTTATATATATATATATATATATATATATATATATATATATATATATATATATATATATATATATATATATATATATATATATAAATACGATCGACAAAACTCAGTGGTAAGAGAGAAATAATTCCATTTCAAATAACTGTAGACAATATAAGATACTTGGGAGTCTGCCTGCCAAGACAAACTCAGGAACTATATGAACACAACTACAAAACACTTGTCACACAAATAAAGTAAAATCTAAACAATAGGAAAAATATCAATTTTTCATGGGTAAGTCAAACCAATATAATAAAAAATGACAATTTTACCTAAATTAATTTACTTATTTAGTGCCATACCAATAAAACTACCAAAAATTACTTTATAGAGCTAGAAAAGATATTAACAAAATTCATCTGGAAGAATGAAAGGCCAAGAGTATGAAGGGAATTAATGAAAACAAATGTGAAGGAAGGTGGCCTAGCTATACCACACCTAAAACTATATTTTAAAGTGGCAATCATTAAAACTATTTGCTACTGGTAAGCTATAGTGTGGTGGATCAGTGAAACAGATTAAGTACAGAAGACATAGTGGTGAATGACCATGGTAACCTAGTGTTTGATAAACCCAAAGGAGGTGATTGGTAGATTCTTTCAATTTTTATTTTACCATCTGATTCTAGAATTTCAGCACAATTATCCTTGATAATTTCCTGAAAGATGATGTCTAGGTTCTTTTTTTTATCATGACATCAGGTAGTCCAATAATTCTTAAATTATCTCTCTTTAATCTATTTTCCAGGTCAGTTGTTTTTCCAATGAGGTATTTCACATTTTCTTCTATTTTTTCATTCTTTTGATTTTGTTTTATTGCTTCCTGATATCCCAGGGAGTCATTTGTTTCCACTTGCCTAATTCTAGTTTTTAGGGAATAATTTTCTTCCTTGAGATTTTGTGCCTCCTTTTCCATTTGGTCAATTCTACTTTTTAGGGCATCCTTCTCTTCATTGGATTTTTGTGCCTCTTTTACCATTTGGCCTATTGTATTTTTTAAGGTGTTATTCAGTATATTTTTGTGCCTCCTTTACCAAACTATTGACTCTTTTTTCATGATTTTCTTGCATCATTTTCATTTCTTTTACCAATTTTTCTTTTACCTTTCTTAAATTGATTTTTAAAATCCTTTTTGAGCTCTTCCATAGTCTGAAACCAATTCACGTTTATTTTTGAGGCTTTGGATTTAGGAGTTTTGACTTTGTTGCCTTCTTTTGAGTTTATTTTTTGATTTTCCCTGTCACCATAAAAACTTTCTGTAGGAAGGACCTCTTTTGTTGTTTAATCATTTTTCCAGCTTATTTCTTGACTTTTTGCTTAAAGTTGGGCTCTGCTCCTGGGGCAGAAGGAGTACTGTCCCAAGCTTCATTTTATTGTGTAGCTTTTTTCAGAGCTAATTCTTGACATCTATAAACTTTCAATTCTTCTAAGATGGTATGATCTTAGGAGTGATGAATTTACTACTCTCCTGTCCTACGCTCTGGTCTACATGGGATCAAAACTTTTTCCACCCTGGAACTGTGACCAGGGTCTCCACTCCCAAAAGGGCACAAGCTCTGATGTGCTAGTACTCCTCCTTGCCCTGGGACTGTAATCTGGATTTGAGTATGGGCAATGGAACAGAATACTGTCCCTGGTGCCAGCAAAAGAACCCCTATAATCTGCTTCTGAGCAAATGTCCAACTCCTTACTGTCTGTAGACTGCAAACAGCCACTGGTGCTGCTGACTCAGTCACCTCCAAGGCCTGCTTCCATTTTTCTGGAACACTGTCTGAGCTGGCATAGCCTGTGATCCACTCTCACCTTGCTGTGATAGACCTTTCCTACTAACCTTCTATTTGGGTTCTGCCACTTCAGAATTTGGTTTAAGGCATTATTTATAGTTGTTTGAAGGTAATTTGAGAAAGCTCAAGAGAGTCCCTGTCTTTTCTCCACCATCTTTGCTCCATCAACACAAAATTTTCTATATACTGATGCCATTGTGGAGAGTTTGTGAGCAGTTCTGTATCAAGACAGTGATGGTCACCAGAAAGAAATTGTATTTTTCAGTAGAGGCTGGAGTGACATAAAGCTAGAGGTTTTGACTCTGAAATAGTTTGTCACTAATACATTTTAAAACTGAGTAGTCAAAGTTAAAAATACAGACCGGAAATAAGCTGGTAACATATTGTGGCCAACGTCAAGTTAAATGTTGCTTGAAAGAGATAGCGGCATACAACTACAGATTGACCATTCATTACAAGCAGACATGTGACATTGGAATTATTATTATACCTAAAAGAGTAAAAATTATATGTAACATCACAGGAACTGGCTTGTAAGTAAATTGCAATATAGCTGAAAGTTTGGAGTTTCATGAAACCATTTGCCTTGGTTCAATGGGTTGACTTTCTTTACCTCAGTTGTATGTGAATGACTGCAAAGAAAGTAAATGACTAAGGAAGGATGAAAGGAGCTGTACAAACCAAAGTATTAATTGACATCAAAATGATTCAAATGCTAGTTCCATGAAGGCATTTTACTGTTGAGACAATAACAGAAGATGGCGCTGTACAACAAAGTAATATTAGACTCTCACTGATCACATAGAGCATCAGGAAGCAGTTGGCACTACCCAGTTTACATTGCTCTATTACTATGAAAATTTTACATAATGCCATTAGACATATGGGTCAAAAATGCACCACAGAGTGTATTGGTAAGGCAATAATAACAATGTAGATGATAATTTTCAAAATGCCTTTCTAGTACTGTATTGCGAAGTATACGAGACTCTCCACATAGAAGGTAGAAGAAGTAAACCATTTATTTAGACACCAGAGAACCATATCCCACAAGCCACTTATCCAATCTATCAAAGCAGTAAAGCATTCCATATATGATATCACAGCATGGAGTCTTGTCATCCCAAAACCTCTCCAACCCCCTGCTGAGGACTTCCCAAAAACAATCTCAGAGTACAGCTAATTCAGTCTGTTCAGCTCCAAGTATCACGACTGCCATTAGGAGCCATAATTGCTCTCTCTCTTTCTCAGCATTTCCTGTAACATAATTTCCTTTTCCTGTCAGAAAGCTCCTCCCACCACCTGTGACTTAGGCTTCCTGTGACATAAGCAGGTCACATGGCTTATTAATGGGTGGGAAGGATCTTCAAATCTAAATTTCTACTACAAGAGCTATGATGAAATAGAGTTTACTGGCCCAAGAAGGCTCCAGCTAGCACCAAAAAGTATGATACAGGCTCACTGTATACAAAGAAAAGTAATACTAATTAGTTCTTTATATTTGGAGAACATTGTTTTTGAATAATTTTTAAATCATGTCCAACTCTTCATGATCCCATTTGCAGGTTTCTTGGCAGAGATACAGGAGTAGTATGTTATCTTCTTCTCCAGCTCATTTTATAGATGAGGAAATTGAAGCAAACAGTTAAGTGACTTGGCCAGGGTCACACAGCTAATAAGTGTCTGAGGCCAGATTTAAACTTAGGAAGATGAGTCTTCCCAGCTGCAGGTTTAGCATTCTATCCACTCTGCCACCTAGCTTCCTGTTGGAGAACGTAAGTATTAGCAAACCTTTGGAACTCTTCCATGGTCTTCCTAGCTCTGGAAGGAGACAGCAAGAACAAAAGTCAAACACTGGTAGTGACTGATCATTCCATGTAAGGGCATATCCAATCAAGATTCAGAAGGTTTGCATGGTTGAAAAAGTAACATCGGAGAAGTATTTCCTGCCAGGATTGTGTGTGGACTTCCTGCCAGGATTGAGATCAAGACAGACTTTGAAAAAATCCTGTTCAAAGGGATGTTAACTTTAAAAACTCTAGAACAATACCTTATACCTATTAGGGTTAGGTTCAAGAAGACCTACTTTCTGCATATGTCAGCTACACACCGATCATCATGTTAGGGACACTGAAACTAGAAGAAAACTCTTAGCCCAGCATGTGGCTTTTCTATCATACATGTGCAATTTCACCAGCAATGATGGTGTTGGTTTTATACCTTGCCCACTGATATTTGTGCCTCCCTAATGACTTATTTTGAAGTGTCTGAAGGAGGACAGACTGCAGATCTTCAAACCAGTATATTTCTTGGCTAGGAGAGAAGTTAAAAGGACCTAATACTTAGCAACAACTTCAGCCCAGAATAATTTTGAAAAAAAATAGCAATGTGATGCTGTCTGATTTTGCTAAAGGTACTGCCACCTCCAGTAGTTCTGATTGATATCTGGCCACTGGACTGAGATGGCTCCAGAGGACAAAGTGAGGCTGGTGACTTTGTACAGTCCTCCTCCACTCAAATCAAAGTCAATTGCAAGGCATGTCATCATCTCCCTGATGTTATCGTCCTTTTTGAGGATGAAGGACAAACCACACAACTGCCACTTTTAACAAGATGGTAAACTTTTGCCAAAAAATCTTGGTGTTCATGGGACATGCAAATTAGCAGACTGATGGATAGTTACTCTATGCGTTGTTGTGGAGCTGGGGTGTATAGATGTTTGGGGAAGATTAATCCCTCTGGTATGAGAGCTGCCAAGCCCTTTTCAGGGCTGCTTTCCATCGTTGGTGTCTACCAGGCACCCAAATCTCACCTGTTGCTCCATGAAGCTGTAGCATGCATGGTGGCCACACTCTGGAAAACTGTTTCAGCTGAGAGGTTAAACTAGGTTGAGGGTAACTGATGGACCTCAGACCCATTGGTGAGTTAACATAAGAAGCTAACACCCCAAGCATGTGAAGACTTGCCCCAGCAGGATAGGTTAATGTGAACAATTTGTTTCAGGGGTCATGTAGGCAACAGAAGCAGGTACTGTGGAGTGCTCAGAGCTTGGTTAGATTTTGAAGATGCCAAGGTCATCCACTGCATCCCACACCATTACCAGTCATCTTGCCCTGACTCAGGTGACTCTGGTAGAGAGAGTGAGGCCAACAACCTTGCACAACTCTGGGCCAGAAAAGTTTCAAACATCAGAATTGGTTTGATGAAAATAATGGGGAAATTCAGAAGCTACTAAATAAAAAATGAGAACTCTATATAACCAGCAGGATAGTTCATCAAGAAGGCAGAATTTAACTCCACCCAAAGTAAAGTTCAAGTGAAGCTTAGAAGATTCTTAGTTCAGAAGGATGGCAGATGAAATTCATTTTTATGTTGATAGTAACAATTCAAGGTGATTTTATGATGTCGTGAAAGCTATTTATGGACCATAGACCTTATGGTACATCTCAACTATTTAGCACTGGTGGAGTCACATTGATTAGTGATAAGAACATGATCCTGCAGAGGTGGGTTGAATATTTCCATAGTGTTCTCAATAGATTGCCATCAACCAATGTTGAAGCCATTAACCATGTACTTCAGGTTGAAGTCAATCCTTCTCTCACTGAACTTCCAACTGAAGAAGTTTAGAATGCTATTAGGCTTCTCTTTTGTAGCAGACCCTAGTGCTTTCCAGCTGAGCTTGGCAAGATAGGGAGTTCCATTCCAGCTGAGAATGACAAAGCAGGGGGTCCACTGCTCATATAAAAGCTGGCTGAAATCTTCTGGGTTATATGGCAAAAGGAGGTTATCCCCCAGGAGTTCAAGGAGTCTTCCACTGTCCATCTCTATAAAGTAAAAGGAAATAGATTGTCTTGTGACAATCATGGGGGTTAGGCATGGAAGTATTTTCTCTCTTAGTCATTGCCAGCAAGATTCTTGCCAGGGTCTTCCTTAATAGTCAGGTCCTTCACCTGGAAGATGGTCATCTACCTGAGAGCCAGTGTAGCTTCAGAAAGGGCTGAGGAATGGGTGATATGATATTTGCTGCCAAACAACGCCAAGAGAAATTCCAGGAGCAGAACTGAGGTCTGAATGGCAAAATACAGATTGCTTGGAGAAATTCATCAGTTTTGCACATCGTTTTCATGATGGCACGTTTCTATGGGTTCAGGATAATGGACAATGCTCTCACACTTTCCCAGTCACCAATGCAGTGAAGCAAACCTATATGCTCGCTCTCATGCTTTTTCAGCATGATGTTTTCAGTGATGTTGGACACCTTCAGCAAGGATGAAAATAGCATCAAGGTCAGCTACCATACCACCGGTAAATTATTTAACCTGAAAATGCTACAAGCCAAGAATAAAATATAGGGAGAGTTGGTGTACAACTTTTTGTTTGCAGATGATTATGCACTCAGCACAGCCTCTGAGACAGAGATGCAAGAGTATGGATAGATTCTCTGTTGCTTGTGCTAATTTTAGCCTGACAATTAACACCAAGAAAACACAGGTTCTCTACCAGTCAGGACCAGACCATTCATACATGGAACCATGGTTTACAGCAAATGAAGATATTTTGAATGCTGTGGATAAGTTCAATTTCCTTGGCAGTACACTTTCCAGGGATGTACACGTAGATGATGAGGTACACACACACACACACACACACACACTACCAGAGCTAGCTCACTGTTTAGGAGGCTCCAAAGGAAAGTGTGGGAGAGGAGGCATTAGCCTGTCTACTAAACTGAAGGTCTACATTGTGTTATTGTTGTAGGTCTGTGAGCTCCAGACTGTCTACTAGCTGAAATTTGGATAGTATACTCGTACCATGCCAGGAAAATGAATTGCTTCCATTTGAATTCTCTTAGGAAGATTCTGGAGATCATCCGGCAAGATGAAGTAATGAACACTGAGGTCTTTTCTTGAGCTGAACTGCCAAGTATTCAAATTGTACTGAGAGAGTGTACTCAGACAAGGCATATGTTCACACAGATGTCACAAGAAGTGATATGAGAATACTTCCAAGGTCTCTCTGAAGAACTTTGGAATTGATATTGAAACATGGGAGATACTGGCATAAGACTGACCACCCAGCATGGCAGGCCTTCTTCAAAAAAGACATTCTGCTCTATTAGTAAAGCAGAACTGCAGTAACTAAAAAGAAGTGTGAGATGCTCACATTTAGACACTCTCACTCCAAATGTTCATGTGGACTATTTTGTGCCCACTGTGTGGTAGAGCCTTCTGAGTTCATGTTGGTCTGATCAGCCAGTCAGACACACTATACCTTGATCCTAACATAGTGATGTCATTTTGGGCCTACTTTAAGCACAACTTAGTTGATGGAGATACATGAGCAAGTTATCTCTCTACAAAACAGCTCTATAGAATGTCATTAGCTATTTAAAAATAATATTCAAGACCTAATATTGCCAATTGGTGAGTTAGATGGACTCTTTGATGAGCAAGGTGAGACTGGTGTACCCTTATTTCAGTGGAATCTAAGTGAAAAAGACCATCTGCCAGTCATGCTTAGTCAGAAGTAAAGAAACGGCGGAGCCAAGATGGCGGCTGGTAAGCACGGACTAGAGTGAGCTCCGTACCCGAGTCCCTCCAAAAACCTATAAAAATGGCTCTGAACCAATTCTAGAACGGCAGAACCCACAGAACAGCAGAGGGAAGCACGGCTCCAGCCCAGGACAGCCTGGATGGTCTCTGGGTGAGGTCTATTCCACACGGAGCTGGGAGCTGGGAGCTGGGAGCTGGGAGCTGGGAACAGAGTGGAGCAGAGCCCAGCTTGAGCGGCATGGACGATCCAGACCAGAAGCCGGGCGGAGGGGGCCCTAGCGCCCTGAATATGTGAGCTGCGGCAGTTACCAGACCCCTCGACCCACAAACACCAAAGACTGAGGAGAAGGTTAGTGGGAAAAGCTGCGGGAGTGGAAGGAGTTCGCGGTTTGGCTTCCAGCCCCGGGGGGCAGCGGAGGTGGGGCAGCTACAGCTGTTGTTACTTCCGGCTCCAGGCCCACCTGGTGGGGGGAATTAAGTGGCGGATCAGAGCAGGAGTGCAACAGCCTGCTGAAGATCTAAGTCCAGTCTGGACTGGGGGTCCTTGGGGAAGGAGGAGTGCGGCTCTGACAGAGCTGGCACCTCCCCCCCAAACGTAGAACATAGAACTCGTTAGTCTACAAGCAGTCATACCCCACTGAAAAACTCAAGGGTCAAGTTAGTTGGTTGGGAATATGGCCAGGCAGCGAAAACGCGCCCAGATTCAGTCTCAGACTTTGGATTCTTTCTTTGGTGACAAAGAAGACCAAAATATACAGCCTAAAGAAGACAACAAAGTCATAGAGCCTACAACCAAAGCCTCCAAGAAAAACATGAACTGGCCCCAGGCCATAGAAGAACTCAAAAAGGATTTGGAAAAGCAAGTTAGAGAAGTAGAGGAAAAATTGGGAAGAGAAATGAGAAGGATGCGAGAAAACCATGAAAAACAAGTCAATGACTTGCTAAAGGAGACCCAAAAAAATACTGAAAAATACACTGAAGAAAACAACACCTTAAAAAACAGACTAACTCAAATGGCAAAAGAGCTCCAAAAAGCCAATGAGGAGAAGAATGCCTTGAAAGGCAGAATTAGCCAAATGGAAAAGGAGGTCCAAAAGACCACTGAAGAAAATACTACTTTAAAAATTAGATTGGAGCAAGTGGAAGCTAGTGACTTTATGAGAAATCAGGATATTATAAAACAGAACCAGAGGAATGAAAAAATGGAAGACAATGTGAAATATCTCCTTGGAAAAACCACTGACCTGGAAAATAGATCCAGGAGAGATAATTTAAAAATTATTGGACTACCTGAAAGCCATGATCAAAAAAAGAGCCTAGATGCCATCTTTCAGGAAATTATCAAGGAGAACTGCCCTGATATTCTAGAGCCACAGGGCAAAATAGAAATTGAAAGAATCCATCGATCGCCTCCTCAAATAGATCCCAAAAAGAAATCTCCTAGGAATATTGTTGCCAAATTCCAGAGCTCCCAGATCAAGGAGAAAATACTGCAAGCAGCCAGAAAGAAACAATTTGAGTATTGTGGAAACCCAATCAGAATAACCCAAGATCTGGCAGCTTCTACATTAAGAGATCGAAGGGCTTGGAATGCGATATTCCGGAGGTCAATGGAGCTAGGATTAAAACCTAGAATCACCTACCCAGCAAAACTGAGTATCATGTTCCAAGGCAAAATATGGATTTTCAATAAAATAGAGGACTTTCAAGCTTTCTCAGTGAAAAGACCAGAACTGAATAGAAAATTTGACTTTCAAACACAAGAATCAAGAGAAGCATGAAAAGGTAATCAAGAAACGGAAATTGCAAGGGACTTACTAAAGTTGAACTGTTTTGTTTACATTCCTACATGGAAAGATGATGAGTATGATTCATGAGACCTCAGTATTAGGGTAGTTGAAGGGAATATGCATTATATATATATATATATATATATATATATATATATATATATATATATATATGTTTATGTATATATATAAGTGAATGTGTATGTATGTATGTATCTATGTGTATATGTATGTATGTGTATGTATGTGTATATATATATATGTGTTTATATATATATATGTAAAAGAGAGAGAGCAGACACAGGGTGAGTTGAAGATGAAGGGAAGATATCTAAAAGAAATAAAATGAAATTAAGGGATGAGAGAGTAACATACTGAGAGAGGGAGATAGGGAGAGATAGAATGGGGTGGATTATCTTGCATAAAGGTGGCAAGAGGAAGCAGTTCTATGGGAGCAGGGGAGAGGGCAGGTGAGGGGGGGAATGAGTGAACCTTGCTCTCATTAGATTTGGCCTGAGGGGGAAGACCATACATACTCAGTTGGGTATCTTACCCCACAGGAAAGAAGAGGGAGGAAGATAAAAAAAAAAAAGGCGGGGGGATGATGGAGGGGAGGGCAGATGGGGGTGGAGGTAATCAAAACAAACACTTTGGAAAGGGGACAGGGTCAAGGGAGAAAATTCAATAAAGCGGGATGGGTTGGGAAGGAGCAAAATGTAGTTAGCCTTTCACAACATGAGTATGGTGGAAGGGTTATACATAATAATACATGTGTGGCCTAGGTTGAATTGCTCAACTTCTTAGGGAGGGTGGGTGGGAAGGGAAGAGGGAAGAGAATTTGGAACTCAAAGTTTTAAAATCAGATGTTCAAAAACAAAAAAAGTTTTTGTATGCAACTAAAAAATAAGATACACAGGCAATGGGGCGTAGAAATTTATCTTGCCCTACAAGAAAGGAAGGGAAAAGGGGATGAGAGGGGAGGGGGGTGATAGAGGGGAGGGCTGACTGGGGAACAGGGCAACCAGAATATAAGCCATCTTGGAGTGGGGGGGAGGGTAGAAATGGGGAGAAAATTTGTAATTCAAAATGTTGTGAAAATCAATGCTGAAAACCAAATATGTTAAATAAATAAATTGCATTTAAAAAAAAAAAAGAAGTAAAGAAACAATCTGTTCCAATGAAGTATTGAAAATATTTGAAAAATACCCCCAAAAATCTATATTTGGGCTATGACATTTCTGGTTTTTTCATTTCTTTCTATTTTCACTCTTCTCTAATATAATTCTTAGCGGTTATTTTTGGTCATGATTTTTACTGAGATCAAAAATTACCAGATTATTTCTCTTTGTCCAAGGCAATTATTTTCAATAGCTGATTGTTCATCTTCTAATTTGTTAGTGTTTTGGTTTTGCTCTAATATTTTTAATTGCCTTCTTGAATCACTGAGTTCTGTTTATTCCATTTTTTGAGTACTGACTACTTCAGTGATGTCCATTTTTTTTGCACTGAGTTGTTTATTTTCTTTCTAAGCATTCTGACTTCACTTCTAATCCATATTTCAATTCTTTTAATTTTCCCATATATTCCTGAAGCATTTGTGAAAGTCCATTCTTTTATCTGTGATTTTTCTGGTGCTTATTCTGGAGTTATTTGCTTCTTTGAGTATTTTATATTGAAATGCTTTTAACTCATAGTATTTATTCGTGATAGTAGGAATTTTCTTCAGTTTGTTTTTGAGTATGTTTTGGTCTTTTAAAGAAGTCCTTAAAGAACAAGAAATTGAATTTACCCTTGTCCTCTAGAAATCCTTCTTCTCGTTTGTTGTTGTAACTACTGCTATTGTTGCATGAAACCTGGGGCCCTGCACTTAATTCCACTGCTGCTGTGACATGCACTTCTTCTGGCCCCTCAGACTTACTTAGTCCATGAAAATGCACATATGGGAGTCTTCTTCATAACAAATAGGACAAAGCCTTTGCAGAATTCCTGAAGAATGTGGTTAAAGAGAAGAAAATCCAGAAACACAATTCTCACTCATAAATGTCTGAAAATTTTGAATGGATTGCATGGGACAAGAGTTAAGTTAGTCTAGAAATTAGCTAATGAGGTGGTCCCTGTTATGTTGATATAAATAATATACCAATGACATTGGATGATGAACCACCAGAGAATGCTAGTTTCTAACTTCATGATGGAAATTTTAAAGAACGGTATGGAAAAAGCCATGATGCTTGATTGCAACTTTCTGGAGGATGAAGTTGGTCAGGAAGAAGAGGAAGAAGGTCACATTCTCCAATAGGGAAATGAACTTTCATATTTCCAGTGATTTTGATGGGAACAACATAAGCTGTATGTTTAACACATATTCCCTGAATTGGGATCTGTATGACCACTTAATGGACTTCCACGGTGGATAATATCTTTGTAGGTGAACTAATTGAGCTCAGCAGAGCCTTGGAACACCAGGTATACATTAGTATTCTCAAAGATCTGAAAAAATTTGTCAAGTGCCCGTAGGGAAAGTTTGGAGAGGATCATGAAAACTTTGGAATACAGTATTTTGCCAGTGATCATACTGCAAAAAACCTTCGTGCATGTATGGAATTGTAGGGTGGGCATGACAGAAATATAGATATCATGGAAAAAAGTATTTTTAGGCTTAGGTTTCTGCTATATTTTAATTTTTGTATTTCTTTATAAAACCTCTTTTTAGTGGCATTTTTTTGGGCAAAATAACACAATCTGAAGATAAGGTTATTTGGACACACACACATACACACACTGACACACATAAAAAATTAAAATGAACTAAGGATTGAAGATAAGCAGAGATAAATTGGTAAAAATAGCTTGGTACTAGAAAGATGATTATTAGTGGAAATATCATAAACAAAATTAAATTGTAGACAAACTTTTCCATGGATCATTCTCCCTATAATCTACATCCATACAAAAATATTCAACAGTTATTAAGTAAGAAAAAGCTTTGGCTGTATGAATAAGAATGAAAATTCAGAAAACTAGCACTGCCCTCTGGTGTTTGCTTTAATCCATATAATTAAGCAATAACATAATTCTATAACCTCTGCCTTTTGAGCTAAAATAAGTAGAATTAACAGAAACTGACAATGAGAAACAATTCCTTTCCAAATACAGCATTACAGCATTATTGCTATTGACTACCATGTGTTCCAAACAGAATGATGGGTGGGATTTTCTATCATGTATTTTTTTGCACAGAAACATTAGGTACAAATTCCAATTGCCACCTATTTAAAAAAAACCCTCAGAATCCTTATGAACTTAATTAAATTCTTTTTCCAATTTCTAAATGAATGAATGAATAAACAAGTAAGTAGGCCAATCAAGCAATCAATATATAAATAAAGGTGATATCTATATAGGTCTATAGCATGCTACTATGACATAAATAATTGATCAGTATCTCTATGTTCCAGTACAAACTTTAAAAATTTAATTTATCAACTAGAGCACTGACTAGAATCACCACTTGAAAAATGTTCCTTTCAAAAGTATCTTAATGAAATATTACTTTTTTTGGAATTTGGAAGAAAAAGGTTGTACAGATTAGAAGCAGCAGCAAATCAGAAATATCATGTACTTGTCTAATTCATTTCCTTTACTTTGATCATTACTATTCTACTTTAAGATACTGTGTTAAAAAAAAACCTTAGAAAAGATATAATTTCACTTTGTGTGTACGAAATTATCATCCTGATAACAGAAGGCAAGGTTAATATTTTTCTTATAATAAGATTTTATTTATGTAATTTCTTATTTTAAAAGAATGTTGAATTTTAAAAAGTTTAAGAAAACCCAAATGTGAATAGAGAGGTATATAATGGATTAAGTAGGATGGGGAAGAGAAAAGAAAGAAAATAGATTTTTATACAGTGCCTACTATTTTCCAGGGACTGCACTAAGTACCCTACAAAAATTATCTCATTTGATCATCACAATAACCCTGTGAGATAAGTGCTATTATTATCCCCATTTTATGGATGTGGAAACTGAGGCAAACAGAGGTTAAGTGACTTGCCCAGGCTCACAAGATAGTAAATGTCTAAGGCTGGATTGGAATTCAGGGCTTTCTGATCCTAGGCCCAGTGCTCTATCTACTACACCACCTGGTTGCCTCATTTAGGCAGCAATACAATTTAAAGACACAAACGAAGAAAGAAAGTTAAAAAGATGTTATCAAAGAAACTCATAACTGTAGAAAAGAAGGCTATCCTTTGCTCCATTCGTATCCACCAAATGTGAAGGGGTTTTCAGGAAGGTTCCCAGCACTTTGGGTGAGCCCTCTTTGTCTAACTTAAGGACAAACATGAACAAGAGTTGTACAGGCTTAGGGAGCCACAGATGGGTTGTGATCTGCATCATGGGAGGGAATACTGACATCAGTTAGTCTGGGGTGTTTGCAAATCAATTTGTTCAGATATGTTTTTTCCCTATAGGAATACTTCAAAAGCCTCTTTTTTATTGAATAGGCATCTTTTTTTCATTAATGCTTAGGTTCAGGTTTGTAGGGCTGGTCATTTGGGGTTGTGTCTTGAACTTCTTCACTCTTTGGAAGATAACATTTCACTTCCTCCTGCAGTTGTTGATGGGAGCAGAATCATATTGTATTATTTGAATTTCCTTTTCTTTATATTTGAAGGTCTTTCTCCTGGTTCCCTGCACATTTTTTTTGTCATTGGAATTTTTTAAATTACATTTTTTCAATTAACTAAAACATGCCTTTTCCTCTTTTCTCCTCCCCCACACTGAGAAAGAAAAGAAAAAAAAAACCAAAACCCTTGTCATAAGCATTTACAGTCACAAAAACAAATTCTCCTATTGCCACACGAAGGAAAAAAAAATCTACATTCTAAGTATCACCTCTTTGTGGAATGGGTAACATGTTTCATCCTGAGTTCTCTGGTCATTGGATTACTAATAATAGTTAAAAGCTGGCGTTTACATAGCACTTAAGGAGTGCAAAGTACTTTACAAATATTATCTTGTTTTATGCTCACCTGGGAGTTAGATGGTATCATTATTTCCATTTCACAGATGAGGAAACTGAAGCAGACAGAGGTTAAATGACTTGCCTGGGTCACACAGGTAGGAAGTGTCTGAGGCTGTATTTGAACTGTGGGTTCAGTACTCTACTGTGCTACCTAGCACCTGATCTGTTGATTGAATCCTTAGTGCTAAAGACAAATTGATTTGTCTTTAAATAACATTGCCACTACATAAATTGTTCTCCTGGTTCTCATTTCACTCTGCATTAGTTTCATAACAGATCTTCTCAGATTTCTCTGGAATCATCCTCTTTATCACTTACAGAAAAATAATATTCCTTTACAGTCATTCACCATCACTTGTTTAGTCATTCCCAATTCATGCTTCTAATTCTTTGCTAGTGCAAAAGGAGTTTTATAAATAATTTTGTACATGTGGGTGCTATTCCTCCTTCTTTTAAGTACTTGGGGTATTAACTGCTATTAGTGTTATTGGGTTGGAAGGTATACAGACTTTAATAAGCTTTCTGCATAGCTCCAAACTGATTTCTAGAATGGCTTGACTAGTTCACTGCTCAAGTTATAGTTCATTAATGGGCACGTTTTCTCATAGCCCTTCCAGTGCCAACTTAGCCAATCTAATGGGTGTGATTTACAGTCATGCTTCATATGGCTATTAATATCTTGGATTTTTTCTCCTGAAAAGTACCTGTTCATATCCTTTGACCATTTGTCAATTGGGAAATGGCTATTATTCTATAAATTTCAATTAGTTGCCTATATTTCTTGGAAATGATCCCTCTATCAGAAAAACTTGTTCCAAAGATTCCTCCCTCCCGTTTTCCTCATTGTCTTTTAATTTGTTTTATTTGTGCAAAAGCTTTTTAATTTTATGTAATGAAAATTATCCATTTTTAACCTCATGTGAAATTTTCTATCTCTTGCTTGGTCATGAACTCATCACCTATCCCTATATCTGACAATTTTTTTTTCTTGTTCCTCTAATTTTTAATAATGTCACCCGTTATGTCTGAGTCATGTAATCAGTTGAGTTTTCTTACAAGGTGTACTTGGTCTATATCTAGTTTCTTCAGACTCTTTTACAGCTTTCCCCACAATTTTTGTCAAAGGTAAGTCTTTTATAGGAGGTTGCATATGAGTAAGCTGGGATCTTGGGGTTTATCAAACACTCGTTTACTTATGTTTGTTTATTTCTGTATATTGTGTACCTAATCTTATGGACCTCTCTATTTCTTGTCCAGTACCAAATTGTTTAGGTGATTATTGTTTTGTAATATCGTTTGAGATCTGGTACTGCTAGGCTTCCTCCTTTCTTATGTTTTTTTAGATTCTAGACCTTCATTCCAGCAGATGAATTTTATTGTTATTTTCTAGCTCTACAAAGAAATCCTTTGTTAGTTTGATTGTTATGACCCTGAATAAGTAAATTTATTTTGGTAGTATTTCATTTTCATTATATTGGCTCATCCTACCCATGAATAATTAATATTCATCCAACTAGTATTTATACTTTCTACAGTTATTTTAAATGGAATCTATCTTTTTATCTCTGTTGGATTTTTGTTGGTGATAGTGAAAAATTCTGATTTAAATGGGATTACTTTATATCCTGCAATTTTGCTGAAGCAGTTAATTATTTCAACTAATTTTTGGTTGCCTCTATTGAGCAAACCATCGTATCATCTACTAAAAAGCAATAATATTGTTTTCTATTTGTCTAAGCTCATTCTATTTTTCCCTGTTTTTATCACTATATGTAGGATTTCTAACATTATATAGGATAAGAATGGTGATAATTGACATCTTTGCTTTACTTCTGATCTTACTGGAAAAGCCTCCAGTTTGTCCCTAATATAGATAATTTTATCATTTAAAAATTTTATTTAGTATTTTATTACCCCCCCCCCACCAATTACATGTAAAACAATTTTAAGGCTTGTTTTTAAAACTTTGTGTTCCAAATTCTTTCCCTTCCTTCCTTTCCTTGCCCTCACCACATTGAGAAGTCATGTTAGGTTATACATGTATAGTCATGCAAAACATTTCTATATTAGTCATGAAAGAAAACATAGACAAAAAACTTAGGAAAAATAAAGAAAATAAAAGAAAGTATGCTTCAATCTGTATTCAGGCACCATCAGTTCTTTGTCTGGGGATGGATAGCATTTTTCATCATAAGTCCTTTCCAGTTATCTTGAATGATTGTATTGCTGAGAATAGCTAAATCATTCACAGCTGATCCTCTCACAACATTGCTGTTACTTTATACACAGTAGATTTCACTTTGCTTCAGCTCATGTAAGTCTTTCAAGATTTTTCTGAGAGCATCCTATGCATCATTTATTATAGTATGATAGTATTCCATCACAATCACATAGCACAATTTGTTCAGCTATTCCCCAGTTGAGGGGCATCCCCTCAATTTACAATTCTTTGCCATCAAAAAGAGCCATTATGTATATTTTTGTATATAAATGTCCTTTTCCTATTTGTTTTTTATCTCTTTTTGTATACAGACCTAATAGTTGTATTATTTGGTCAAAGGGTATGTAGGTTTTGTAATAGCCCTTTGGGCGTAGTTCCAAAGTGCTCTACAAAATGTTTCAATCAGCTGACAACTCTACCAACAGTGCATTAAAGTCTCATTTTTCCACAACTCCTCCAGCATTTGTCATTTTCCTTTTCTGTCCTATTAGCCAATCTAATAAGTTTGAGGTAGTACTTCAGAATTGTTTTAATTTGAATTTCTCCAATGAATAGTGAGAGCCTTTTTTTCATATGGCTATAGATGGCTTTGATTACTGCATCTGAAAACTGATCATATCTTTTGATCGTTTATCAATTCGGGAATGGCTCTATTTTTTTTAATAAATTTGACTCAGGTCTCTAAATGTTTGAGAAATGAGGGCTTTATCAGAGAAATTTGCTTCAGATTTTTTTCACAGTTACGATTGCTAACTGTATTTCCCTCATTGTCATTCCTCCCACCCCAATTATTATATTCTCTCTCTCCTTTCACCCTGTCTCTCCCCAAAAGTGTTTTATTTCTCACTATCCTCTCCCCCAATCTGCCCTCCCTTCTATCACCCTGCTTCTTTTATCCCCTTCCCCTCTTACTTTCCTGTAGGATAAGATAGATTTCTATACTTAATTGTTATTCTATGCCCAATTAAGTATGTTATTCCTTCTTTGAGCCAATTCTGATGAAAGTAAAAGCTTTTTCTTGACTCTTTTATGTGAGATAATTTACTCCATTCTAGCTCTCCCTTTCCCTTTCTCCCAGTGCATTCCTCTCTTGCCAATTAATTTTATTTTTTTAGATATCATCCCTTCATATTCAACTTATACCTGTGCCCTCTGTCTATATATACTCCTAATAATGAGAAAGTTCTTCTGAGTTATGAGTATCATCTTTCCATGTAGGAATGTAAACTGTTTAACCTTATTAAGTCCCTTATGATTTCCCTTTTCTGTTTACTTTTTTATGCTTCTCTTGAGTCTTGTATTTGAAAATCAAATTTTGAATTCAGCTCTGGTCTTTTCATAAAGAATGCTGTAAAGTCCTCTATTTCATTGAATATCTATTTTTAACCTGAAAGATTATATTCAGTTTTGCTGGGTAGGTAATTCTTGGTTGTAATCCTAGCTCTTTTGCCCTCTGGAATATCATATTCTAAGCCCTCTGATCCTTTAATAAAGAAGCTGCTAAATCATATGTTACCCTGACTGGCTTCACAATATTTGAATTGTTTCCTTTTGGCTGCTTGCAGTATTTTATTCTTGATCTGGGAGGTCTGGAATTTGGCTATAATATTCCTGGGAGTTTTCACTGTGGGATCTCTTTCAGGAGGCAATTGGTGTAGTGTTTTAATTTTTATTTTATCCTCTTGTTTTAGAATATCAGGACAGTTTTCCTTGATAATTTCCTGAAAGATGATGTTTAGGCTCTTTTTTTGATCATGGCTTTCAGGTAGTCCAATAATTCTTAAATTATCTCTCCTGGATCTATTTTCCAGTTCAGTTGTTTTTCCAATGAGATATTTCACATTGTCTTCTTTTTTCATTCTTTTGGTTTTGTTTTATTGTTTCTTGATTTCTCATAGTCTTTTGCTTTTATTTGCTTAAGTCTGATTTTTAAGGCATTATTTTCTTCAGTGAGCCTTTAGACCTCTTTTTCCATTTGGTTAATTCTACTTTTTAAGGAGTTTTTTTTCTTCAATGAATTTGTATGCCTCTTTTCCCATTTGACCTAGTCTGTTTTGTAAGGTGATATTTTCTTTAGTATTTTTGGTTTCTCCTTACCAATCTGTTGACTCTTTTTTCCCCCATGATTTTCTTTCATCACTCTTATTTCTCTTCCCAATTTTCCCTCTACTTCTCTTGATTGATTTGTAAATTCCTTTTTGAGCTCTTCCATGGCCTGAGACCAATTCATATTTTTCTTGCAGACTTTGCATGTAGGACCTTTGATTTTGTTATCTTCTTCTAGTGTGTGTTTTGGTTTTCCTTGTCACCATAGTAACTTTCTATGGTCAGATTTTTTTCTGTTGTTTGCTCATTTTCCCAGCTTATTTCTTGACTCTTAACTTTTTGTTAAAATGGGGCTCTGCTTCCAGGGTGGTGCATATGCTATCCCAAGCTTCAGGGGTTTTGTGCAACAGTTTTCAGAGATATTTCTAGGGACCTGTTGGTTTTCAGTTCTTTCAAGGTGGTATGATCTAAAAAGAGGTGTGCTTACTGCTCTCCTGGTCTCTGCTCTGGTCTGTGAGCCACCACAAGCACTCTTTTCTGCCCTAGAACTGTGATGAGGGTTCCTACTCCACTATGGCTGCAAGGTCTGGTATGCTAGTCCTACTGCTACCTAGGGACTGCCACCTAGGACTACAACCTGGGTTTGAGTATGGGCAAAGCAACAGGGTCCTGCCTCCATACTAGCAAAGACACCCCTGTAACCTCTTTCTGACTAGTTGTTCAATCCCCTTACCATCTATGGCCTGAGAGCTCTGGAAGCAGCTGCTACTGCTACTGATTCAGTGGCTTTCAAGGACTTCTCCTGGTTTGCTGGACCTGGGTATGTGCTGGCCTAGCCTGTGTTGGACTGTGCTCCACTATCACCCTAGTGAGATAGACTTTTCCTGATGACCTTCTAAGTTATATTCAGCTGGAAAAAATATTTCACCCTGTCCTTTTGGGGGTTCTGGGGCTCTATGAATTGTTTTATGGCAATATTTAAAGGTTTTCAGAGGGGTTCGGCAGAGGGCTCGGGGGAGTTGCTGTCTTCTCTCAGCCATCTTGGCTCCATCTCCCCTATCTCTCTTTTTTTAATTAAAATTTAAACTGTCATGTTAAGGAAAAGTCTATTTGTTTCAAAGTTTTCTATTATTTTTTAAAAGAGGAATGCATATTATAGCTTTGCAAAAGCTTTTTCTGTATTTATTGATATGATAATATGATTTTTGGTTTTGGTTTTATTATTAACATTGTCAGTTATGTTTATAGTTTTCCTAATATTGAGCCAGCTCTGCATTCCTGTTTAGAAATAGAGCTTGGTTATTGTGTATAATGTGACAGGTTTGTGACAGGTTTCTATCACCTTGTTAAAATTTTATTTTAAAATTTGTATTAATATTCCTTAGGAATAACTGGTTTATAGTTTTCAGTCTGTTTTGTCTCTCCCTGGTGTAGTTACTAAGACCATATGCATCTCATAGAAAAAATTCTCAATTTTTCAACACCTTTTGGATTATTGAAATTAATCTTCCTTTAAATATAGAATTCACTTGTAAATCCATCTGATCATTTTTTTCCTTTTAGGAGCTCATTTGTGTCATGTTCAATTTCTTTTTCTCTGAAATTTTGTTATATAAACTCTTTATTTTCAGTTCTATAAATATGGGCACTTCATAATTTTGCCAATATCCACTTCATGTAGACTGTTTTCTTGGCAAACAATTTTATGCAATAGCTTCTATCAATTTCTTTTATTTCTTAATTGGTTGTGAACTAATTTTTTAAATTTTAGATAGTATTAATACAGTTTTCCTGTTTCTTTTTAAAATTTAGCTAATGGTTTGCTATTTTAATGCGTTTTTAAGCTCCTAGTTTTATTCATTAAACAAGAATTTTTGCTTTCAATTTTGTTAACAACATCTTTGATTTTTAGAGTTTTTATTTTGGTATTTAATTGGGGTGGTTATTTGTTTTTGTTTTTAAGTTCCATGCCATCAATGAAATTGTTCAGAGATATAAAATGAGTCCCTCCCCAAGTCAAATTACTTTGGCTGAATTCCAAATTTTTCAGATGTTGTCCCATTGCTTTCATTACCTTTAATAATTTAGTCAATTTCTTGATTGTTTTTGTGATTTCTTCTTTAACACTCCGATTCTTTTGATTAAGTAATTTACTTTCCAATTTATTTAAAATAATTTCTTCAATGGCTTTTTACTGAATATTTTTCTTGCATTTCAGGATTATTTCAGTACAAAGATAAAAATACAAAAGTACAAAGATAAAAGTACACAGTACATAGTAAAAAGGGAAAAAATTACTGTAGTACAGTATTTCTGTAAAAATTATTTTAATGTGGTATGTCTGCTTTTATGCATTTGTTTGTGAGGATTTTATGCCATAATTCATGGTCATGTTTTCATAATGGTGTGACATATTCTAGTCTATTGTATCTCATTTTTTTCTAAAATTCTGTTCAGTTTCTTCATTTTTTGCTTATGTTTTTATTTAGGTTTATCTAAATTCAAAGGGGCAAATCATCATCTATTTCTCCCTGAAATTCATTTTTTCCTGTTTTTCTTTAAGTTGGTATGTCATTTTGGTTCATGTATTTTAGTATTGATATTAAATTGTTGTGCATGGTACCTTTCAGCATTATGCAGTTACTCAGTTCATACCTTTTAATTAAGTCTATAATAATTAACTATTGAGATAACGATTGTTACTGCTACTTTTTAGAATTTACATGGAGCATTATAGATTTTTCTTTGGGTTATTATTTAACTCTGTGTGAATCTTTTGCTTTCAAGTATAGTTCTTGTAAACCATATGTTATTGGAATCTGCTTTCTAATCCAATCTGATATAGACTTCTATTTTATGGGTGAGTTTATTCCATTACATTCACAGTCATATTCTCTCCTTTGAGCAGTTCAGATAAGAATGAAGTTCATGTCCCCTGTTCATTCTACCTCTTCCTTGTTTTGTATAATCCTCCATTTAAATCCCCCAATTATGTGAGATGATTTTCCTTAGCCTTCTTCTCCCTTCCCCCTTTCTCAAAGTATATTCTTCATGGTGACCCCTTTCCATTTTTTTTTAACAACCATCAAATCATAACAAAACCATTCTCAAGATCTCTGTCTTATTAGATGCCTTTGTGATGATAATAGCATTCTGAGGGGACATATATACCATGTCCCTATATAAACAGGTAAGCAGTTGATCTTCATCTAGCTCCTTTATATTGCTCCTTCATACATACCTTTTTATGTTTCTCTTGAATTTTGTGTTCGTATTACAAAGTTTTAATGCAGTTCTGGTATTTTTATTGGGAATGCTTGGAAGTCCTCTATTTCATTAAAGATCCATTTTCCCCTCAGAAAGAATATACTCAATTTTTTGGGTATGTTATCCTGGGTTGTAAGCCTAAATTTTTTGCCTTTTGAAATATCATATTTCAAGATCCTTATTTCTTTGATGGTGTTTCATATCACATGTGATCCTGACTGCTGATATTCAGCACTTGAATTCTTGCTTTCTGGTTGCTTTCAGTACTTTTTTTTATTTGATCTGAATCTTTGGGATTTTCCTGAGAGTTTTCATTTTGAGGGCTTCTTTCAGGTGACCTGTTGAATTTCTCTATTTTAATTTTACACTTTGGTTTAAAGAGATGTAGGCAGTTTTATTGAAATATATCTAGGCTTTTTTATGGTCATGGCTTTCTGTTAGTCCAACAATTCTTAAAATACATCTCTTCATTATGTTTTCTGGATGAGTTTTTTTGCTATGAGATACCTTACATTTTCTTTTATTATTTTAGTATTTTGACTTTGTTTTCCTATTTTTGTTTTCTCATAGAATCATTAGCTTCTATTTGGACCATTCCAATTGTCAGCGAGTTTATCTCTTCAGTGAGGTTTTCCATCTCTCATACCTAGCTGGTAATACACTTTCTATTCTTTCTTCCATTATTGTTTTTCTTCCATTTTTTCCTCTAGCATTCTTACTTGATTTTAAAATATTTAAAAAAAAGGACTTGCTTCACCTCTCTAAGAAACTCTAGTTTTGCTTGTGCCCAAGCAATTTTTCCCTTCCTTCCTTCCTTCCTTCCTTCCTTCCTGCCTTCTTTCCTCCCTCTTTCCACCCTCCTCTCCTTCCCTCCCTGCCTCCCTCTCTCTCTCTCTTTCTCTCTCTCTCTCTCTCTCTCTCTCTCTCTCTCTCTCTCTCTCCCCTTTCATTTTTCTCCCACCTCTTTTTTTGGCTTAACATAAAGGTTTTGGTGTCATTCTCTTCTGGAATTGTGTTTTGAGTGACTTTGTTACTATAACAGCTCTTTATAGTAGGATTCTTTTTATTTGTTCATTCGTTCTTCCAGCCTACTTCCTGACTTGAACCTGAACCTGAAAGGAATATCTGGGCTTAGTTTGTATTCTCTTCATTCCATCTGTTGCTTTCTTGGATTATTGAGTGTTAGTGGTATTCTAGGATCTCAGAGACTGCTCAGGCTAAAGACCTGAGAGTTTTTAGTGCCACCAAAGTGGTCTTATCCATGACAAGTTCTGATAACTGCCTTTCTGGCCTTAATTCTATAAGTTAATACTGTCATTAATTTAATTAACTCTATGAATGAATCTGACCTGGATTTGGGTCTAAACAACAAAGCTCTCAATTTGCCCCTAGTTGTTGGATTCCTAGTAGACTGCTTTTAGACTCAACCACTATCAGTCAGCTAGAAAGCTCTGTAGGTTCAGAGCTATAAAACTATAGTTTCCCCTTAGGTCTAGCTTTTTTGCCCTGCTTATTATTTTTCAGGCTTCAGACTGGGCTGGGGGTTGGAAGTGAGACCCCACTCCATTCTTGAGGTTACAGCTATGCAGCCTGCTGCTCATTGCTTCTGAACTTGCTCCTAGCTCAGTTCCCAGCCTAGGGACTGTGATCATTTTTCATCCTGGAACACCACCCTAGATATAGGTCTCCTCATTACTTCATCTTGAATATGTGACCTGGGACTGGGTAGAGTGACACAGCTGCTATTTGGCCCTTGTTCTTGCATTCTGAGCAAGACTGAAGTCTGGGATCTCTTCTTGTATTTGGTTTGTAGCCTCATTCCTCATGTTAGAATGCTCTGTGTAGTGCTTTTTGTAGTGCTGATTTCTCTTGTCTATCTCTCTCTGTTGCCTTGATCTGGGAAAAGTGACTCACTTTCATTTTTAAATTGGATTCCTGATCAGGACTTAGTCTGGTGCATTTTCCAGATCTTAGTGAAGGAGTTGTGATGAGAAGTTGGCTGTACTTCTTCCTGCTACTCTGCCACGCTGACTCTACCTCCTTTTGTAGGAATTATTAAATTTAACCACTATGTGCCTTGGATTTTGCAGCACAAGCTTTTCTTTTGTTTCTGGAGGTGATCTATGGATTTTTTCAATTGGTACTTTTTTTCTAGTTCTGAGCAGTTTTCTTGTATTTTTTTCATTGTAGTGTTTATGTTTTTTGACATAATGATCTCATGGGATACCTAGAATCCTTATGTTGTCTCTATACATCTTATTTTTGTAGATCAACATGTTTTACTTGTATGGATAACATTTTTCTTTTAAGATTATTGCTTTTTGCTTTTCTTCCAGATTGTCCTTCACTTCTGTGTATTTGTATTCCCACTTAGTTGTTCTCTCTTTTGTTTTTCTTGGATTCACTGGTTTACCAATTTCTTTTCTGCCAATTATTTCTGCTCTGTAGGCCATAAATTCTGCTTTCACAATCTTAATTCCCTACTAAATCATTTGGGGACATCCTGCTATAATTCCATGTTCTATTGGGGCTCCACAGGATCCTTTTCTTCCTCAGGTGTTAATTAATTTTCTTTTGTCTTGTAGTATTTATTCATGTATGTTTGAACTTGTTTAGTTTATCTAGAGGCCATATTTCCTTCTATTATTAAAAATCTCCTCTATTGGTTTTGCTGCCTATTCTAAATGTCATTAATTGAGACATTTGGCATCTCCTAAGATTTCCTGAAATCTTTGCTAAGTTTATTTTTTTCCCCTTATAATCCTCTATTTCTCACTTTCTGACTCCCTTGCCTTTGATGGTTATTTCCCTATGGGATGGACCTCAAAGCTGATTCAGCCTCCTCTTTTGCTGGAGAATTTACAATTCACCAGCCTTGGTCTTTGCTCCAAGTAACCTCTGGGGGTACAGAACTGGCCCCAACTGGATATTAGGTCATTTTCTCTCAGGCTTAGTGGAGAGTTACACAAACAGCCATCCTGCCATGCCTACCCTGGTTCCCTCTGTTCCTCATGTGTCTGACTTAGCTCTGTTATAGCATAGAGCACTTATAATTTCCAGTCTCATCAAGAGCAAGGTTTTGCTTTTCTGTTTTCTGTGATACAGAGAGGAATTAAGTAGAGATGAGTTCTCTCGCAAGTCTATGGTAGGCTTAAGCAGCCTTGCCAGATATGGTGGTTGGTGGGCAAGGAGGTGCTCTGTCAGCCAGTTAGGAATTAAAGATTAGCCTTTTATGCTATTAGTTCATTGGGTTTTTACCTTTTTAGTGTTCTTGGTAGCTTAGCCTTCGGAGACTGCAGAAATTGTTTTATATCTTATACAAACTGTTTCAGGAAGTTTTGAGAGCTCATAAGGATTGGAGAAAGTGTCTAGTTCTCTATTTTGTAGATTCATTGCCATTTCCTTGACAACAAAGAAAAATCTGAAGGTGTTTCTATTTCCTAATAGACTAGTAAGTGTTAAGCAAAATAATCCAATTACTTTCTTTTAAGAAATGGAAACAGGAGGCAAAGATCTGTAGTTGAGGTAGATAATGTTCTAGCTGCACTAACTGGAAATTTAATTTCTGTTTAGGAAGAACAAACATGTTCTGCCATTATAAATACAATATAAGAAATTAAAAAATTTGTATGTGTGCATATAACAAAAAATTTGAGGGTAGAAATAATTTATAGAACTGGGAAAAGGGGAAAAAGATAAATAAGTGTCTATTTTATTACTCCCAGATATTTCCAAATGTCAACATTGTTCTTTGCAAAGAGAGTTTTGGATTTGAAGGGATCACACATGTGTCTTTCTTGTTTTTAACAATGTGCACTGTGGCAGACTTTGATATTTTAAAAAATCATATGTTTATTTGAGAGTAATTTCCTAGTTTATACAGATACTTGCAACTACCAGGCATAATAAATTTATCTTTAGTTTAGTTAACAGGGACTACCACTGTCTTAAAAGAGCAGCATAAAATGATTATTTCATTTTAAGCAACTCAATAAATAATTAAGTTTCATATATTACATTAAATTAAAATTGTGTTCTCCTTCACATTCATTTTTTCCCTAGAAGTAAGAATTGATTTGTGTTGCATCCACACTACCTTACCTTGCCTGCCTATAAGTAGTGTTTGTTTTTCAATATTATTCACCCTGGTAAACTGACTAAAGAATGTAGAATAGTTTCTGAATATGGAACTATTTATTGTAAAATATTAACAAATTTGAATGGGAAACTATCTTTAGTTCTGGAATCTTTTGTACCAAACTAAATTAACTAGTAAAGAGAGAAAAAATCACTTATAAAACTACATAGATTTTTTAAAAAAAAACATGTTCTTTTATGTTCTTTTCCTTACCAACTTCTTAAGGTTTCACTAAATTTTACTTCCCATTTTCAAGGAACTCTTAGTATACATGATTTTTTGTTATAAAATAGTAATAGCAAAGCCTTATACTTGAAGTTTTAATTCCTTTGAAAAGAAATTAGTAGAGGCTTGGCATTTGATTGATGCTATAAATACAGAGGAACATAAAAATGTCCCAAGTCTCTCTAAACGAATTCACATATTTCCAGCAGTGCCCATAGGATCTGCCTACGTCTTTGACTGTGTCTGCAAAGAGATATAAGGATGGAGGCAGGAATGGAAAGTAGTAGGTAGGTTAGGGAGAAAGAGTTGTGACCATTTCACAATGAATCGAACAGGAAAATCAATAGGTTCTGTTTTGTGAATATTTGGCTTGGGATTTAGAAAACCTGGCACTCAATTGTCTGGTAAAAATCTACCAAATAAGCAATACTATTAGAATGATGTTGTTAAATAATTAAGATGATTTAGGCTTATAATTTATAAGAAGCTATAAAAAAGAGCCTTACCTAGAGTAGAATAACATACTGGGGTGGAAGAAAGTGAAGGGGAAGAGATACCAGAAATAAAAGAGAAAAACCTTAGTCCTGAAATATCTTTAACTGTCAAAAATTCACAAATACAGCCAATCGTAGCTTGAAAGCTACTTTGTTGTTTGCCAACTTACTGTGGGATATGGGTGTGAGCAGAACACAGTATACTTTCGGATGATTCCATTTAACTTGAAAGGGGGAAGCCAGGATACAAAAACAGTAGAGGCTGATGCTGCTGCTGCTTTGACCCCAGCAGGAGGACCTGGAACTGGAACAGCAATACATTCAGTCATAAAAAAATTGGAACATTGGTAATGTCATTTAAACCTCTAAACAATTGGGTGCCAATCTACCTTTTAAACTTTATATCCCACTATTCAACAACACAAACCACCTGATTCACCAAGCTATCCACAGACTTCTAAAAATGTCTTGAGTTGATTCACCTCTGAACCTTGACCTGTGATAGCCTATGCTACCTGGAATTCCTTTTCCTTTATTCTTGTCTATCCAAATCCAAATCCTACTCATTTCCCAAGAATCAGATCAAAGTACCCACAAGTCAGTGGACTACAAGCTAATGGAAACTTTTTTCAATGTGAACTATGTAGAACACAGGCTAGAGTTCTATTTTAGTTTTAGGTGACTTTAGATTTTTAGCTCTGACATGTAGAATAGATTAATCAATAGCGTATTGACCTATCAACATTTTCTTGTGCTCATAGCTCAAGTCATGTATTGCTAAGTATCTTTGTCTTTTAAAGACTACCTAATCTTTTTGTTATTTGTATATTATTAGAGAAAGTCTAGAATCCATGTTGTGGAATAGATTTTAAGACAAACATACCTCTTATGTGTTTTTTCTATACAGTTTGGCCTTTCTATCGTCTCTACATAATTATACAAACTCAATACAGATGTACAGAAAATAAAGAAAAAGTTTTACTGGCTTGCTTATTAAATTTATAGATGACATTAAGCTTAGGAGGATAGCCAACATGTTATCATGACAGAATCTAGATCCACAAAGAATTCCACAGGCTTGTATGGCCAAAAAAAGTTGAAATTGAAATAGGAATAAAAATGCATTGATCTCCACTTAGGTTTTAAAAATCAACTATTTAAGATATGACAGACAGTTTACATAAAAAAGATCAGGGGCACTCATATGTACAACAATATTGATGGAATTTGTTATTACTTGTGACAATAAAAAGAAGGAAACAAAATATATCCCCCAATGATTAGGGAGTAACTAAATAAACTAAGGCATATGAACATAATGAAACACTGTTATACCATAAAGAGTCATGAATATGAAGATTTCAGAGGAACATGAGAAGACTAGAAGGAAATCACACAGATTGAACAAAGCAACACAAAAAGAACAATACAGACAATGTCTACAATGATTTAAATGAAGATGACCTTAAGAGGAAATTAAAGAAGGGGAATCTAATACTTTTCCAAGGCAATATACTTTTGAATAATATTATTTAAACCTTATTCAACAGGGATTTCATAGACTTTCAAGAACCCTTCTCTTTTTCTAGTCTAGATGAATTTCTCTAACTAGTACTCAAATGGTCTTGGAACTTGAGGCCCTTAATTTTGGGAAACTTTGGGGACAATTAGAGTGGCTCAAAGTGCTGTGAGCTACCTTTCTTGGCAGTTGCTTCTCCATCACTATTGGTCTTCTTACTCCCTTCCAGCCCTCTTCCCTACACACACATACACACACACACACACACACACACACACACACACACACACACCCCACAATACACCACACCACCACCACCATTCACTTCAGTGAAGACTAGATAAGCACTTTTCAGAGACTGTAGAGAGAATTCCTGTCTAGGTACAGATTAGACTGCATGACTCCTTCCAAAATATAGTTTCTATGATCCTGTTTTGCATGATATTATATTTTAGTTTGCTACTTTACTGAATGGCACACAATTCCCCTTTTCCTAGACTGCTGAATTGCAGTTGTTAGTATGCATTCAGCATGGCATGTCCGTCTTCAAGTAAGCTATAATACTATCATGAAATGCAGCATAGATGGCTGTTTATATTAGTGGTCAGCCTGGTCCCACTCTCTCTGCACCTTCCCCTTACATATAAATAATACATATCTCATATGCCTTTAAGAGTTACAGTACTGGGGTACAGTTGGCTACCCATACTCCTTCCCCCAATTCAATTCCACTAGACTATATAGTTTTTTAATATTTTCTATCTTTTCATCACTAGCTTCTTTCTTTGCTGTTAGTGTTTACTTTTTGCCATCCCTTTCTGCCACTTCTAATTGCCACCAACTGTGCTACTACTGGGGCTGTTAAGTGGCACAGTAGATAGAGTGTAGGGCTTGGAGTCAGAAGACCTGAGTTCAAATCCAACCTCAGATATGTGCTAGCTGGGCAAGTGTGCTCCTGGGTAATTCACTTTACCTTGCTTGCCTCTGTTTCCTCATATGTAAAATGAGCTGGAGGAGGAAATGGCAAACCACTCCAGTATTTTTGCCAAGAAAACCCCAAATTGGGTCACAAAAAATCAGACATGACTGGAAGGACTGAACAGCAACAATACCACCATGTTGCTGCTGCTAATCTTTTCTCTCTGCTTTTCTTTCTTGCCTAATAAATAGTCAAATAGTCAAAAAACATTTATTAAGTACCTGTTATGTGCTGATTCTATGCTCAGCACTTTAGATAAAAATAAGAAAAAGTCCCTGCCCTCAAGGATCTTAAAATTTGTCGGAGGAAGACAATACACAGAGGGAAGCTGAAAAGAGAAAGGGGACTACTGGGGAGCCTATGTGGGTCATGATGTTTGTGGAGTTGAAACCGAAAGGAGCAGCTTATGAGGAATTCTGAGCCCTCTATAAAGGGAAGGGAGAGTATTTCTTTGCCTTCATCTCTCTGATCAGGGTGGAGAGTCAATTGAGGGTGCCAAGGATCATCCTCTTCCATATGTCTCTTTTAACACAGGGTAATGTGATCTCAGTACTAGATGAAGCCAGTGCTCTTAGATTGGGGATTTCTGGAAAGTGGGGTTAGGTGAGGTTAGAAAACCAACATCTGCTTGGTATTTTCCTATTCATAGAAAAAAAGAGATTACTGAGTTCAGATGAGAAGCAGCTTAAATTGGAAGCAAATTATTAGTCAACTGGAAGGAGGTAAAGGAAAGATATCAGGGATATCCAAGTTAAAGAATTTCTAGGAGGTAATTAGTTCTGAAAATAAGCTCTCAGAGAAACCATATTTTGAAGGATATGGCTGGGTCTCACAGCTCCTAGTTCTTAAAGCGATCAGGTTCTAACCAGGCCCCTGTGTAGATTCTGATACTGTTTACCACATAATAATAATTAAGAAATACATTAACTTTTGGGTTTAGATTTCTTTTAAATGTTAACTATTGATTTGTTTAAATAATGTTTTCTGTCTAGAATGCATATGTTAAAAAAGCATATGTGGATTTCCTAAATGAGTTTCACACAAAAATCTAGGGAAACAAAGGTTTATGGTTAGTCACTGTCCTTGAGATCAGAAGCTTTACTGAAATTGCCAACTTTGGTGATGAAGACTAAATAGGAATGGCACTTTTAAATATATTAATGTTTCTTCCAACACTATAAATTATAACATATATAAATATATGCATATATATGCATATATATATATACGTTGGAGCTTATTCATAATAAAACACATAAAATAGAATAAAACGGAATTGAATATGTAATTCTCCATGAAAGACACTTTTTTGTTGTAATTCTTGGGAGGGTGAGGAGGGAAAGGGAATATTTCCAGACCATTGATTACAGCTAGCTCTCAGTGTGGAAATCTCCTCCTATGATGCAGAGCAGCAATTGTTCTGGAATTTATCTTTTTGGAAAGTTGCCTGTGGCACTGAGAGGTTAAGTGACCCTGCCTACGGTCACAGAACAAGTAGTATGTTTCTGTGGCAGAATTTGAACCTAGATCTTCCCATCTCCAAAGTAATGTTATTATCCTATTTTATTTCTCATGTCTTTGGAAGGCAGCTTTGTAGTAATCCAAGTATCATATATAAATTTTATTAGAAGACAATTAGTTAATAATTACATAATGAACGTTTTGATTTATGATTACTTTTATGTGACTGTAGCATGGAGTTTTTAGATAGAACAACAGGTTTTTTCTACTATTATTATCTGTATGACCTTGGACAAATTACTTCACCATCATAGGTCTCAGTTTCCTATTATGTAAAAGGAGAGAGTTGACCAAGGTGATCTCTAATGTCTCTTCCATCTCTAAATCCCATAATCATAGGCTCTTGAAAGTCAAGGGAATCAACTACTACTTGGGAAGGGACTTTATAATTCTCTTTGAGTCAAGTTAGAGCCAATAACACTAAACTGTTTTTTTAAACTTGGATACTACTTATCAGAGACCCTCACCTACAGATATGCAGGTTTTCATTCATACATACTTGTGACACTCAAGTATGTTATCAATTCTTGAGGGCCTAATATTTCCAATAAAGGTCATAAGATTATAGATCCTAAAGTCAGAGGATCATAGATTTAGACTAGAAATTTCAAGGGAATTTTATTTTAAATAACCTAATGACTATCATCAGTCACTATAACAAATAAAGCCTAATTAACAAATTTTTCAAATTGTTTCCCTATTACATTAGCCTATGTTAAATCAGGTTCATAGTGTTCACACACTATCATTTATATTGTATATTCAATACATTGATATACCTTTCATTTGTAGATAAACCTTCCAAACCTCTAATTTTTCCATGTGAATTGGTTTCTAGAAATCTGAGAGGACCAGTACTACCTTCATTCCACCTGCTCCATGCCTCCTCATTTTCAGAAAGCCAACTAATTCTATGTAAAGACTGGGATCCAGCTATATTCAAGTCATTATTTTCATCTAAGTCATCAAAACTATAATCATTATTAATTACTTTTATGTTACATATTACTGAAATATGATAGTGATATTGCCTAAAATCAAGAAATTTATTGGAAATAAGTATTTGTAGAAAAGTTTCAATGGCAATTGACAAGCTAATAAATAAATTTTAAAGGATATGGAATTGTTATTCAGGAAAGTGATGAAGAAAGCTTTCCTTACTCAATTTTTTTGTATTTTTCTGTAAGATATGTATTCATAAAGGTTGCTAATCTGTTTGCTCTTTAAATAATAATTTTAATTTTAATAGTTATTTAAATGATAAAGTCATTTCATTAAAATTTTTGAAAATATATGAAGTGATATTTCATTATGGTTAACAATATATTTTCCTAATTAAGGAAGAATGATCCAGCCCTTCTAAACAACAAATTTAACTTCTCAGTTTTCAGTGAAGAAACAGTCAGGTATAGTTGGAAAATTATCACTAACAATAAATAATCTTTATTAATAAAGACTTAATATATAAGCAAAGTTAGAAAGTGCAGATTAGGAAGCACCACAAGGGGGAGATTTGTTTCAGAGACTGTACTGGCAGTACTAGGTAAACCATGAGAGCTGAAGTATTAAAAAGTAAGTAAACAGAAGAAGACAAAATACTATAAAAGTTTTGGAAGAGTGGAACTGAAGATGGAAGTAAAAGAGAAGAACATGGAAGAGATCAATCTTGTCCAGGCAAAATGCTCCTATATTTTATTTATTTGTTATTTCAACACACCTATAGTTTCTACATTTCTTTGTACCCTTTTCAATCCTTATTCATTCAATTCCTTCAAAGATTTGAAGGATTCTGGAGGCTCTCCCCTGCTATTCTACTCTGTAAGTTATTAGGTTAACTGACCTCTTTTGACTGGTCATGAATTTTGTTAAGAAGCTCCCATAGTACTGGGGCTTGAACCAATCAGCATAATATTGTCCAATACTTTCAAAATTTTTAGACTTTTATCATTTGTTCCTTCCATGTATAATTGATTTTTTCAAGATGCTCTTCCCTATTTCATTATGTCATTTCCCCTTGCTCATATGGCACATTGGAAAGCAAGGAGTTGAAGTCCAAATATTCAACTGTCAGTAATGATAAAAAATAGAACAACATCAAAATGCAGACAGATTTTTTCCTTTTTTCTATCCTTTCAATTTCATCTGTAAATGTTCTTGAGATGATTTGGTTTCATGAATTCTCTTGCCAACCTTTCTGCAAACACATTTTTCTTTCTAAAGCTTTACCATTTAATGAGATGATTCATTTCATAATCTTCAACCATCTTTTTCTGTAAAGTTTTGCAATTTAATTTATATTCCAAATTGGAATCACATTAGCTTGCCACAGCTCTCTGCTAGGCAAGAAGATTAAGAGTTTGTTGACCAAGGCTGTCTCTAGACTTTTTGGTCTTCATTGTGGCTATTGCTTTACACCAAGTCAACTTCTGTAGGGAATGATAATAGTATTTGTCTTTTTTGTTTAAATCAACTTTTAACCATTAATAGCTTGTTTGAATATATCATTCCAGCATTGTAAATATCAGTGCAACTCCCCTGTGGGGTTCACTCTCTGTTTTTTTTCTCCCACTGGCTGGTTGAGTGTCCAGGCATTCAAAGGGTAACCCTTTGAGTAGCCATCTTCTAAAAGAGTAATTCATGAACCCCCATCAGTCTGTTTCCTTTTGACAGCAAGCTAATCAAACTGGTTAGATTTTTGGTGAAGGCATTTACTCAAATGGTATAAAGTACAGAAATTATAAATAGCTTCCCCCATACCATGGAGATGCTCTCCCACAAATGTACCTTGGTGGAAGAAAGAGCCAACCCAAAGTACAAATGTATTAAAGGATATGCAGAGGACACAGAGCCAGGGCAACTTGCCTATTTGGAACTTCAGGCTTCATTATTCTTTCTCCTGAAAGACCTCATCAAGTTCACTATGACTTGCTCTGCTACTCAGCTGGGCTGGCTCTTTACGATGCATGGTTTCCCAGTGGCTTAGCTAGGCTGCCTCCTCTTAGAGCATTTCTCTGCTAGACAGGCCAGTTTACTAGGCTGAGCCAAGCAGGTCACTGGCTCTTTTCCTCTCCACATTCCATGGCTGGGTATGTAGCTGCTCTAGGTCAGTCCTGGGTAAACTACTTGATAGTGGCCGCCAGACAGTTGGACAGCTGCTCTGCTACTAGGCTATTATCAGCTGGTAAGTATGATATACTGGTCTCTCTGTTCAATGACACCTGGAGTCTTTTTTTTAACCTTCAGTTATTGGTCCATCTAAGCACTTCATTCCCTTTAGCTAGAGTGTAGCTGGAGCACTACAAAAGCTTTTGAGCTAGGGCAACAAATAATTTAGGATTGACAGAGATGTCCTTACTTTGATTCCCTAAGCGGCTCAGCTCTGAGATTGTCAGTTATTTCTGGGTAGGAAATGGGGGAACATGCCTTGCTTTTTCCACTGGTTATTCCTTACCCAAAAGACCATTCCTCTATAAACAATTCCAGTTTTCCTTAAGGCGACTGGTATTTTTCATCTTCCATATCCCCTAGGGAGTGTTTGGTAAAGTGAATGGTTAAGGAAAAAGATGTGAATGCAATTTATGTCTAGTAGGCAAGTTCATTGTCTCTTGATAGGCAATTAAGGTATTAAAGATAATTAAGCTTTACACCCTTTCTAGGGTAGGGAATGTCTATTTTTCATCCAAAAGTGTTCTATCTTTCAGAGCTTCAGTCTTTCTGCCTCTGTAGACCTTCAATTTTTGCTGAAGTCTCAGTCTGGTGCTCCCTCTCCCCCTTAAACCTACAATATTGCTTTCTCATCTTTTTTACTAGTTTGAAATTTCTTTTGGCTATTGCTCTGAGGAGTCAACAGACTGCACATAAACATTTTATTCAGAAATGACTATCACATTAATTTCCCGGCTCTTAAGATATAGTTTTATGTGATACCTACAGGCTGTGTATATACTATGTTTGTGATACCAGGATCATTGAAGTAGTGTAAATTGTTCAAAGGTGTTTGTGTATTGCCTACAGAAGGGTAGTATGTCATATTCAGGAAAGATTATCAAACCAATAGGGAAGTAGGTATACGTGTGTGAGAGCCTATAACACCATTAAACTGAACTGCTACAGGAAATCGGGTAAGGTAAAGCCCATGCTGTGAAGGCTCTGAATTTAGACTGTGGGATGATATGAAATATTACTCAGGATTATTTTAATAGCAAATCTATGACTCCATACCCCTCCTCCCATACTATATATGGAATTTCCTCTATCAAAGGACTATTCCTCATTCATACAAAACAGGCAATCAGCATACAGTATCTCCATAGTTTCTTAAGCATGGTAAAAATAAAAGCAGAATTTTAAAGCATTCCCCATGTGAAGATTTCCACCCAACTGAAATTTCTCCCTGATAATTCCATAAGTCACCAGTGCAGTCAGGATAATTTTTGATCTGCACTCACCTGGTAGTGGAAAGAAGGAAGGTATCCTTTCCTGGACCCGAACTCTGGACCTGAGAATTGGCAAATCTCTGCCATTATTTATCAATCTTCACGATTGGTCTAGATCCCTGGTCCTCCTCTCATTTCAGTCTCTAACTTCATAACACTGATCTTGGCACTGCTTGAGCCTTTGGTCCTTCTTTGCAGTTTTGTTTTGCCAAAAATCTCGCCTCTCCTATTTCTGGTCTCACTCACCATAAATAGCAATATGGGAATCTGACTTTCAAAGTCTGCTGCCAGGTTGGCAAGGATGTTCACTCTGACTGCAGTGTTTTGTTGTTTTCTCTCAGTAGTAAAAATAACCAAGAATAAAATGAAAAATAAATAGGGGACCAAGCCCTATGCTCCTACTCAGAGATCTCACCACTTTTCAATGTCTCTAAATATTGTTTCCCATTATAGAAGTTTTCTGGGACCTGTTAGCTACCATAGAAATGAAATACCAGGGGTGGTGCCAAGATGGCGGCTAGAAAGCAGGGACTAGTGTGAGCTCCCTACCAAGTCCCTCCAAAAACCTACAAAAAATGACTCTGAACCAATTCTAGAAGTGCAGAACCCACAAAATAGCAGAGGGAAGCAGGCCACTAGCCCAGGACAGCCTAGATGGTCTCTGGGTAAGGTCTATCCTGCACGGAGCTGGGAGCGGAGCAGAGCCCAGCATGGGCAGCGCAGACCAACCAGACCAGGAGCCAGAAGGAGTGTGCCCTAGCACCCTGAATCAGTGAGCTGTGGCAGTTACCAGACTTCTCAACCCACAAACACCAAAGACAACAGAGAAGGTTAGTGGAAAAAGCTGCTGGGGACAGGGAGTTTGCGGTTCAGCCACCGCCCCGGGGGCAGTGGAGGTGGGGCAGCTACAGAAGTACAGCTGCAGTTGCTTCTGGCCCCAGCCCCACCTGGTGGGAGGAATTAAGTGGCAGATCAGAGCAGGAGTGAAGAGCCTGCTGAAGATCTAACTCCAGTCCGGGTTGGGGGTTCTTGGGGAAGGAGGAGTGCTGGTGCAGCAGAGCTGGCGCATCCCCCCCCAAACGTGGAACATCAGTCTAAAAGCAGTCATACCCCGCTGAAAAACTCAAGGGTCAAGTAAGTTGGCTGGGAACATGACCAGGTAGCGAAAACTTACCCAGATTCAGTCTCAGACTCTGGAATCTTTCTTTGGTGACAAAGTAGACCAAAACATACAGCCAGAAGAAATCAACAAAGTCAAAGAGCCTACAACAAAAGCCTCCAAGAAAAACATGAACTGGTCTTAGGCCATGGAACAGCTCAAAAAGGATTTGGAAAAGCAAGTTAGAGAAGTAGAGGAAAAATTGGGATGAGAAATGAGAAGGATGAGAGAAAACCATGAAAAACAAGTCAATGACTTGCTAAAGGAGACCCAAAAAAAATACTGAAAAATATACTGAAGAAAACAGCACCTTAAAAAAATAGACTAACTCAAACGGCAAAAGAGCTCCAAAAAGGCAATGGGGAGAAGAATGCCTTGAAAGGCAGAATTAGCCAAATGGAAAAGGAGGTACAAAAGACCACTGAAGAAAATACTACCTTAAAAATGAGATTGGAGCAAGTGGAAGCTAGTGACTTGATGAGAAATCAAGATATTATAAAACAGAACCAAAGGAATGGAAAAAGTGGAAGACAATGTGAAACATCTAATTGGAAAAACCACTGACCTGGAAAATAGATCCAGGAGAGATCATTTAAAAATGATTGGACTACCTGAAAGCCATGATCAAAAAAAGAGCCTAGATGTCATCTTTCAAGAAATTATCAAGGAGAACTGCCCTGATATTCTAGAGCCACAGGCAAAATAGAAATTGAAAGAATCCACAGATCGCCTCCTCAAATAGATCCCAAAAAGAAATCCCCTAGGAATATTGTCACCAAATTCCAGAGCTCCCAGGTCAAGGGGAAAATACTGCAAGCAGCCAGAAAGAAACAACTTGAGTATTGTGGAAACACAGTCAGGTTAACACAAGATCTAGCAGCTTCTACACTAAGAGATCGAAGGGCTTGGAATATGATATACTGGAGGTCAATGGAGCTAGGATTAAAACCAAGAATCACCTGCCCAGCAAAACTGAGTATCATGCTCCAAGGCAAAATATGGATTTTCAATAAAATAGAGGACTTTCAAGCTTTCTCAGTGAAAAGGCCAGAGCTGAATAGAAAATTTGACTTTCAAACACAAGAATCAAGAGAAGCATGAAAAGGTAATCAAGAAAAAGAACAAGAAAAAGAAATTGCAAGGGACTTACTAAAGTTGAACTGTTTACATACCTACATGGAAAGATGATGTGTATGATTCATGAGACCTCAGTATTAGGGTAGCTGAAGGGAATATGCATATATATATGTGTGTGTGTGTGTGTGTGTGTGTATGTGTGTGTGTGTGTGTATATGTTTATGTATATATATGTATATGTGAGGGTGTATGTATACATATGTATGAGTATATATATATATATATATATATATATATGGAGAGAGAGAGAGAGAGAGAGAGAGAGAGAGAGAGCGAGCACAGGGTGAGTTGAAGATGAAGGGAAGATATCTAAAAGAAATAAAATCAAATTAAGGGATGAGAGAGGAATATATTGAGATAGGGAGATAGGGAGAGATAGAATGGGGTAAATTATCTCACATAAAAGTGGCAAGAAAAAGCAGTTCTGTTGGAAGAGAAGAGAAGGCATGTGAGGGGAATGAGTGAATCTTGCTCTCATCAGATTTGACCTGAGGAGGGAATACCATACATACTCAATTGGGTATCTTACCCCACAGGAAAGAAGGAGGAAGAAGATAAAAAAGGGGGGGATAATAGAAGGAAGGGCAGATGTGGGTGGAGGTAATCAAAAACAAACACTTTCGAAAAGGGACAGGGTCAAGGGAGAGAATTCAATAAAGGGGGATAGGTTAGTAAGAAGCAAAATATAGTTAGTCTTTCACAACATGAGTATTGTGGAAGGGTTATACATAATGATACGCATGTGGCCCATGTTGAATTGCTTGACTTCTTAGGGAGGGTGGGTGAGAAGGGAAGAGGGGAGAGAATTTGGAACTCAAAGTTTTAAAAACAGATGTTCAAAAACAAAAAAAAAAGTTTTTGCATGCAACTAGGAAATAAGATACACAGGCAATGGGGCGTAGAAATTTATCTTTCCCTACAAGAAAGGAACGGAAAAGGGGATGGGAGGGGAGTGGGGTGACAGAAGGGAGGGCTGACTGGGGAACAGGGCAACCAAAATATATGCCATCTTGGAGTGGGGGGAGGGTAGAAAAGGGGAGAAAATTTGTAATTCAAACTCTTGTGAAAATCAATGCTGAAAATGAAATATATTAAATAAAAAAATTTAAAAAAAAGAAATGAAATACCACTGCATAAGTACTCCTGTAGTGGGTTTCATTTTTTTGTTCAGTTCTTGACATGTCTTGATACCTTTCAACTCTCTTCTGGGTGGGGGAGTATTCATTACATATAAGTGGGAGATTTCTGAGAGGTTCTTAAGACTTTAGTTTCTTTATTTCTGAATGTTCAACCATAGCAGTCTAACATCTATTTCCCTTCCCAATCTTCGTGTATGTGTATATGTGTGTTGTATGCCTGCATATAAAGGGGTTTTGGATATAGATAGAGATTTCATATTTCTCTCTCATTGAGCATGGACTTTGCTATGAGGACAATTGACAACTCCTTATTGATTTCTTTCTTGTTTTCCAGTAAATGAGGTTGCTTTTAAGATGGCTGTCTGACTGGAATTTAGGAGTTATAGGACCCTTTCATTGTGGTGGTGGTGGTCCCCTTCCACTTATACTTTTCTTCCAGAATTCTGTTACATGTTAGGTGAAGGAATAAGCAGTTGATGACAATTTTCAATAGAAGAATGTTAGAGGGAGACATAAGTTTGGACTTTTTCCTGAAAGCAGATTTTCTCAATTCAAGAAATGGTAGCAGCTGGGGAATGAATAGATTTCATACAAAAACACGTGGTAGAAACAGACCTGAGACACTACTTCCTGTGAAATGCAGGCAGAATTTTGGGTTCCTAGTTATTCCAGAATTTAGCCTTCGAGACAGAAAAAGGTGTGAAAGCCTTGCAATTTGCTTCAAATGTGATCCCCAAATCAGGAGTACAGGGATCAGACTTTTCAGAGAAAAAATGAATTTTTGAACAGCATTGTCTCTTGGGGAAAGAAGAATATCATCCATGTGGCTCCTACAGCTGGAGGACCAGTGAATGAAACCTGGGACTTGGGGAAGCAAGAGACTTGGGCCTAGACAACCCACACTATTACAGTGAATGGTTTGGACATGCAGGTCCATGAGGAGGTCAGTTCCATGAGGGTGTTTGAATCTGTTACATTTTTCTTAATATTTTCTTATGTGTCCTTGTGAGCTTTCTTGAGTGTCTTATGTATTTTCTTTTTCTGTACCATATGATCTTGTAACTTCTTTGCAATTTCTGTGTGTGTGTGTGTGTGTGTGTGTGTGTGTGTGAAATCAAAGGTGTCCTGTATTATGTGAATTTATTACCTTGAGTACCTTATATAGGAGCTGTGGATGCCTTTCATCCACATACAGAAATGCTAGAAAGAAACTATATCAAAATTACATTTGGAATCTGTTGTGGACTAGACAAAACATGGGGGTAATAAACTAGGGAGAAATTAAGTTTCTTTTGGTCATGCTCCAGAATTGGATCTGGGTTTTGTAGGTGTTCCCAAAAGTTTCCAAGTCAACTAAAAAATAGATCTTTGGTGACTTCAATGCTAATGTCATCCATGACTCAAGGTTCACTGGAAACTCTACTTCATACTATGAATACATCTATTCATATATAGAATCTGGCCATATATATTTTAATTATCTTCATGGTGTTTCCCGCCCCCCCCCCCCCCAATCTCTACAAAATCAGATTGTCAAGTATTCCATGAGATAGTGCTCAACTCCATTAACTCTCCAGGAGAATGTGTGAAATATCCTTCCATTTATTTTCCATGTCTTTAACTCTTTAAAAATTAAGTAAAATGAAGCAACACCAAAGAATATATTGGCTATCCTTGGCAATATGTACCTCATTCTTAGAGTGCAAATCCATTAATACATATTGTTGGGCAAGCACTGAAAATGCACAATAAAGTGAATAAGAGGAGAAAAACAGGCTGGATTATCTTTGGGAAGTCACATAACTCTTTAAACTCAAACATCTCCCTGGAACATCTCCTATCTCTTTTTGCTTTTTAAACACCATGACTCTCGTGGTGACAGGCAGTGTTACACATTGAAAAGAGAGTTGGTCTCAGAGCCAGGAAGAATCAAGTTCAAGTCCTACCACTGACACATACTAGCTGGTGACCTTAGGCAAGGGATTTGATTCTTAGTGCTCTAGGCAATTCACTAAGGCAATCTGGGGGCAAGGGCAAATGGTTTATCTCTATTGTGGGAGTAAATTTCCATAGCAGCGAGAGGAACAACCACATCTAGCATTTATATAGTACTTCAAGGTTTGCAATGTGCTTTATGTATGCCATCTCATTTATTCTCACAACAATCCCTTGAGGTAGGTGCTACTATCTCCATGTTATAGATGAAGAAACTGAGACTAAGTGGCAAAGTGCCTTATGCGGGGTAAAATCTGAACTAAGGTCCTGTTGACTCTAAGTTCGGTGGTCCATCCACAGCACTACCTAGCTGTTTCAAACTGGTTAAAAAATCTTTTGATGATATTATGTGGTTGTAAACCATGGAATTCTATTGTCTCCAAAGAAATGAAACTGATAATTAGCTAAAGGGCAATGGAGGTGTGCATGCGGCTAGGTGGTGCCTAGGGGCATACAGTGGAACCTGCACAGCTGACATAGTCTTTGAGATCCTGGGGGTATCATCCTGTCATAATGAGGCACTGAAATTGCGTTTTTGTGGAGGCTGTTGTCTCCAGAAAATATAAGGCACAGAAAATTCACAAATAATAGGTGAGGAGGCTCAAATAGCATACTGACCTTATCAATATTAACTATAGTATTGTCTTTGAAATTGGGCAAAATTTACTTCACAAAGCAACATGGCACTAACCTTTATAGCTGTGAATTAGCCTTTCCCCAATGAACTTATAATATATGAAGAGACAACGTAAATAAGGGAATGGGGTAAATACTGAAAAGAATTATAAAATGTTAACTTTTAATCGTCAATTTCACAATATGAGCCTATATTTCTGGGACCAATGAACATATATCGAAAGTTTTCATGACCAGCATCAATTCAGCAACAGAGTTTTCTACATAATGAGTGAGATAGTTCTTTTGTGTTGCCTTCCTTAGTAAGGTAACGGAGTAACGGCAATTGTGATAATAGTAGTGTGTACTTATCTAGATTGTTTCAATACCTTAGAAGATCTGTGATTGTACTGATGTGAGTACTCCTTTCACTATATGGCAAAGATCACCACTGTTCCATGCCTACTGAAATGAACTTCATACTTTGTTGTGGCCAAATAGATTTATTACACTGTATATAATCTTCTAGAGATGACTGTCTCTGAGTTTAGCCTCACCATAATTGGTCCTAAGAGAAGTAAGGCCATATTACTCAAGAGACCTTATTCCCAGGAGCATGAAAACAAAATTTCTTAGTAAATATCACCTTGTAAGGAAAACTGCTCCAACCATTAGAGTCATATAAATATAAATAGACAGTTTCTGGGTGTAGTAAGTTCCCCCTCCCTAAAGGTTTTTAAGGAAAAAGTACATGACCACTTGGTAGTATGTTGTACAAAGTATTCTTGTTTAGGTATTGGTTAGACTAAAGGGCCTCCTAGGACCCATTCTAACTCTACGATTTTCTAATAAGCCTATGAAAATATTTTGACTAATACTTTTTAGAATGCTAAAAACTACAACATCTCTTCACATCTGTATGCACACACATATATAATATATATGTAAATATTATAGGTTGGCACAATGTAGTAGATCGATGTCAAAGTCACTATTTCTTTATAAAGTGAAAAAACATTAGAGATGAATTTGATATTTCTTCCATTACAAAATCAGATGCATTTGTAAACATTCATCTACCAAATGATCTATAAAACAAAAGTACTAAAGATGGATCCTAACAGCCTATTTCTAGTTCAGTACTAGAAGCCTTTCCAACTTGATAGGACCTAGCTTATGCTAAGCTTATACCTGTTGACATGACTTTTAAGAAAGAACATAACATTACTTTGAGGTCATCATTATTCATTAGAGCAGAACTTTAATGGAGGCATTATTTAAAAATATAGACGATTTCAGATGTGATTTCTATACGTTCTGGAAATGGTTATGTAATTAAAAAGCAAAATTAAGAGTTAAAAAGTTTGAAGAAAAGAGCTGTAGTTTTTCTTGTACTGGATCTTCATAGATTATTTTAGAATAAAAACAAGATAAAACAATGGTTTCAAAAATACACGTACAGTAAAATGATTCACTTGAAATAAAGAAAAAATAACCCAGACCTTGGTCACTGATATTCATCTTTGGAACTGCACCTTTCATATCAGTAGCTAACACAATGACCAAAGGTATAAGAAGAAGAAATAAGCCCTTACAAAAGCATTACAACCTTTGAAAAATAATTATTGGCAAATGTTAGATAAAATTATAAAGGCAAAGTGAGGAAATGATATGATTAAAAATAATTGCAAAACAAGAAGCTGTTTCTTGAATTTTTCCTGTCATGTTTGGGAGCAAAGCCGAAGGTTTTTGGGGAGGCAAAATAGGGAATAACACAGTAAATGGAAGTGAAGTTGTCTTATCTTGCCTTTTCTGGAGGAGGTCTCACGTTTATATTTCAGGAGCTCAGGCAAGAGCCTCATCTGACATCTGGCTTCTAAAACAAATTGCTTCACAAACCACACATCATATTTAGCTATCCAGCAGTTGAAAGTCCTCACCATCCTCTTTGGTGCGAGTGAATATCTGTTCGCTTCTGACCCCATCTCCAGCTCTGGTAAATGCCAAAACCTGAATGCTGTAGTTGGTGTATTTCTCTAGCCCATCTAGCTCCAGGGAAGGCTGTGTAGTAGTGACATTTTTAATCTCTCCCAGCTCTGGGGAAGAAGAAAAACAAAACACAATTATGCATGCTATTGTTACTGGCAACACTATTTTTGCCCTTCTTTGTACTTACTGTCTAGTTGTGTAGAGAATATATCCACCTGTCACACACTTAAATTACATAGAAGGGGTAATGCACATTCATTAGATAATGATGAGTGCCATGTAGCAATTTGGAAAAGACAATTCGCATACCAATTGCCTCAGAACACCTGGCAGAAAAATAGACATAAAAAATAGAGCATTGCACTCAAAGTTGAGTGTTACAAACCAATTTCAACACTACAGTATTCTATGCTTGGACCATATCTCTGTTGTAATTGCCTAAGGGGACAATAAACAGTTATGGATTCAAATGGAATTGGTAGTGCCACAATGTATTATTTCTTCATTTTAAAAGTAATTTTATGGGTGTCTTTTTATGTCACTGTAATTCCTCTATTATCTATCCCCAATAACCATCCCAGAGAGCCATCTCATGTAATACACAGTATTTTTTAAAGATACAGAATGAAAAAGAAGAAAAAGCCAGCCAGCATAACTGATCAATAGTTCGAAAAAGTCTAAAAATACATTGAATGGACAACGGTGGAACTCCCACCTCTGCAAAGAAGGAAGAGGGTATGTTCTTTGGAACCATGCTTGTTCTTTATAATTTTGCAATATTCACTTTTGACTTTTTATGTATGTTTTTTATTTCCATTTACTCACTATACACATGTATGAATACATTGTTTTCTTTGCTCTGCTTACTTCACTCTTCATCAGTTCATATAGATATTTCCATGAATCTTTGTATTCATCACATCCATCATTTTATATGTAATATTTTATTTCCCCCCAATTACATGTTAAAGCAATTTTACATCTATCATTTCTTATAGCATAATACTTCATGTACCACAGTTTGTTTAGCCATTCCCCAATCCAATTGATGCTCTGTAGTTTCCCATTCTTTGCTAACACAAGTAGCACCGCTATAAATATTTTGGTGTCCATGGGTACTTTCTACTTATCAGCTGCTTCCTTGGGTTTGAGCTTAGTAGTCAGATCATTAGGACAAAGGGTATGGTTTTAGCCACTTTATTTGTTTAATTCTAAATTGCTTTCTAAAATAGCTACACTGACTCACAACTCTGCCAACAATGCATCAGTGTTCCTTTCATCCCACAATCTCTCCAACACTGACTATCCCCATCTTTTGTCAAATTGAGTTTAAGATGTGAAGTTGTGATGTAGAAAGTCAGGATTGTTTTGATTTACATTTCTCTTACTATTAGTGATTTGGAAGATTCTTTCATGTGGTTTTATGTGTGTATATATACATCTGCATATATACACATCCGTGCATATACATGTGTATATATATATATACATATGTACATGTATATTATATATGTTAATTGCTTATATATTTTAGCTTCCCCTATTCAATCACTTCCTTCTTATCCTAGGTGTATTAATTTTGTACAGAAAATTTCAGCTTCATGTAATGAAAGATAGATATTTTATCTTTTGTGATTACTTCTCTCCTTTGTTTGATTAATAAAATATCTCCTGCCCATAACTGCAAGAGATATATGATCTATTTGCTCCAATGCATCTTTTTAAAAATACGGATCATAAAAAGGCTCATCATTTAATATCTCGCCACTGAACCCAGATGGCTCTGGAGGAGAAAGTGAGGCTGGTGACTTTGCACATCCCTCCCTTCCTTAAATCCAACTCATCTGCAAGTCATGGCATCATCTTACTGATTTAATGGTCCTCTTTGAGATTGAAGGACAAAAAACAACAACAACAGAGGCTCAGAAATGTACTCATCATGAAGCTTCTGCAAATTCTTTATTAAATCTACTTGAAATCTATTTTAAAGGCAACTGTCTTCTTTTAAATTTTTGTGACATTTCAAGTCACAAGGTGACTTGATAAACACTGGTTACCAAAAGAGAATTACTCAGCTTACATTGCTGAAATGACATGGATGTCAGAATTTTTTTTTAACAAAATGCTTCACTTTCAGAACTATAGTAAAAGCCATTTATAATCAAAGTTAGAAATAAGGCTCTTCCCCTATGCTACATTATCTCATGCAATTTAAGAAAAGTGAAAGTGATATACAATTCAAGCACTTTTTTAAAAGACCATGGAAATTAATTTTTTCACCATTTATTATTTGAATCAATCTTTTCATTGATATTTGGACATGTAATTTATATGGCCCATTCTATAAAATCCTTTCTTCATTACTTCAAGGATCATGATTTCATTGGTATAGGAGCTCATTTTGCTGAAGTTTTTCAGGGCAAGACTGTGAAAGGGTAGTGGTCCTGGGGACTCAAAAGGAGAGGACAATCTAGAGTTGAACCAGTTCACCATGGGTTGAATGGGAGCTGGGGATGTAGTGTAGTAAGTGTAGTAGTAAGTGTAGTAGTAAGTGCAGATGGACTGAGAAAGAACTGAGAGAGAGAGACTTGAGGTAATGGTGAGGAAGAACAGCTTTGGGGAGTTGTAAAGCAGAGATAAAAGTGGAATGACAATAGATTATGATCAGATAAAGAAATTTCAGAGTTCATGAACACAGAAGTTGTATGCTCGTGGGTGATGGTAAGGTCTAAGTTATGATCATCTCTGTGCCTGGCTAAGGTGGGTTGATCATCAGAAATATGAGAAAATCAGGAGAGTTTAGGGGAGAGTTTCTATATATTTTGATGTCCTATAGTTTGAGGACAGGAATTGGGGAATACAGAAAAACCGTTAGCCCAGCACTGAAGTCACTGAGAAAGGAAAGACTGTCTTGGAGATCAATAGAGGGTAGCAACAACAACAGCAAAATAAAAGAGGCATCAAGAGATGTCTTTCTAATAGTACACAGAGAGGGAAAGCAGAAATGTAATAGAGAAATGATGGTGGAGAAATAGGCTGGAGTCACTAGGACTCAGTATATCCCCCAAGGATAAATAAATACATTTGTAGGACTAAATGATAGAGTAGGAGGGCACATAAATGTTGAGAAAGGAGGGAACATATGGAGGGATATATGTGATGTATCCTAATCAAGCAAATAGTTAACAATGAAAGGAAAATAATTCCTATATTCTCTAAAAAAGAAAAAAAAAGCCCTATAGAAGAAAGGATGAAGTGGCACAAGAAGGGATCAAAACAGTAGAAAAGAAAGTAGGGAATCTCAAGTTAGTGGTGGGATAGTGTTCCAATGAAGAACAATGATAGAAATATTCTAAAATGATTATAAGATGTAGGGATTTGGTGTTTTTAGAGACCAGTGCCTCTGACAGTATTGGGTCTTTGTAGACAACATCTTACCTCAGGAGAATGGGAATCAGAGCTACTGGGAGCAACTGCCACCCAGAAGAGTGAGAAGGTATTGACCATACAGCATTTCTAAAATGGTTGTACTGATTCACGGTTCTACCAACAATGTTGGTATCTTCCTATACCCCCTCTGACACTGATTATTCCAAAATTTTGTCATCTTTTCCAGTTTTCTGTACATGAGATCAAATTTCAGAATTGTTTTGATTTGTTTTTCTCTTATTAGCAGTAATTTGGAAAATTCTTTCTGTTAATTTCTGTCTGTTAATCATTTGCAACTCTAAGAACTTTTGTTCACATATATGCATATGCAAAATATATACATATAATCTATAATACATACAATTATATATAAACATATATATGTATTATGTACTGTAAATATGTATTATCTGTCTATCTTAAACCAAAAACTACATCCCAATATTTAAGTAGTCAAAGGACATAAAAAAGCAATCTCAAAAGAATTTCAAACTATTAACAACCATTTAAAAGAATGCTCCAAATCGTTGATAAGAGAAATACAAATGAAGACAACAGTATCACCTCATATCCTGCAAATTGACAAAGACAATCACAGTTGAGAATTGTCAGTTTTGGAGGGATTGTGGGAATATAGGGATACTAGTGCAGTGATTTTTAAAGTTTTTGGTCTCAAGATCCCTATACACTCTTCAAAACTGTGTTGACCCTTACCTAAAGAGCTTTGGTTTTATGTTGATTATATCTATCAATGTTTACCTCATTAGAAATTAGAATGTCTTAATGTTATTATGAAAACAGTTTTTAGATTGTGGACCTTCTGAAAAGGTCTCAGGGATGCTCAGAGATCCTTGGAGAACTACTGCTCTAGTGCATTATTGATGGAGCTGCACAACTATTTTGGAAAGCAATACGGAATTACACAAATAAAGTCACTAAAATTTCCATATCTTTTGACCTTATAATTCAATTGTTAGGATAATAATAATAATAATAATAATAATAATAATAATACCAATAACATTTCACATAGCATGTTAAGATTTGCAGTGTTTTACAAATACCTTGTTTGTTCTCACAAAAAAAAACTTGGGAAGTAAGTGCAATTATTATTTCTACTTCACAGATGAGGAAAGTGAAGCAGGCAGAAATTGTGATTCGCCGAGGAATTTTCATAAACTGATGCAGAGCCAAGTAAGCTTAGCTAAGAAGCAATATACATGAAGATGACAACGTCAACAGGAAGATCCACCAGGAAACAATCAAAAGTGAATGTTGCAAAATTATAAAGAATAATCCTGGCTCCAAAGAAGACACTTTTACTCCATTCTTTTGTAGAGGTGGGAGGACCATGAACATGATACATTGCACATCTTTTCAGATTTTTTTCAGCATATTGTTTTGTTTTGCTGATTTTTCTCCTTATTCAGAAATATTATTTTTTTATATTGTATTGTTCTCTGAGAGAAAAAGAGAAAGGAAAATTTTGCTAATATAAAAAAGATATCAATAAATTTAAAAAACACTAAAAGGAAATGTAAACATGTACTGAAAGATAGACATGCAAGAGATATCAAACTAGGAGTTGAACATTTTTAGTGCAAAAAAAATAATGGGGGCTATGAAGCTTTTGATAACATGGTTCTCTAAATGGAATACTGACAGCGTCTTGCAAATAGATACTTAAATGCTTGTTGACCAATGTTTAATCTGGCTTGGTCCACAAATTACATGGATTCTTTTATACCTTCAATATCCTAGTCACATTCTCTTACCTCCATCCAAGAGATTGGCCCAGTATATCACTCTGAATCCTTGGAGAATTCCATTCAAGGCTTCTTTGGCAAGTGTTGACCAGGTTATGGATATGGTTTCTGGTGATGTAGCTATGGCTTGGACATTCTCTGGAGGGTAACTGGGCACTGAAATTAAAAAAAATGAAAAAAAACCAGAATAAACTATAATCTAAAGATAAAGATGAAAAGATTGACATTATTCCCCAGCACAAACGCACATTCTCACGCCTCTATAAAATGGTTTTTATATTGTTTTCATACAAGTGCATGTACTTGATTGATATTATCTCTATACTTCTTATGTATTTTATTTTTGAAAAGGTCATTCTTATTCTTATCAGTTGAAGTTAATTTAAGACTAATATATAAGACCTCAATTTCTGATCATTGTAATTTAGTATTTATGACACTCATCTTCTGCAGTATACATTCCATATTCTACTGTAGCATAATTCAAGAATTCATGCTCTTACCCTACACCCCCCCAAAATCCCAATAAAAATCAACTTCATCCTCATGTCTTTACATGTATTGTTGTTTTCTTTGCCTTCAGTTTATATTTTGTGATTTTTGTTGGAAGGCAAGGGTAGGGGAAAATTAGCTAGGCAATTAGGAATTTTTAATAAGGATCACTATATTAGAGGTACCTTAAAGACCTAGAATTATTTCTCCCCTATCATTAGAAGTAATTATCTTCTTCTCCATATCATATTGTGTTCTTGGCATTAATACTTTATGTTTTTCCCAAAAACATAGCAAAATTATTCGTTTAAATATGTGTTTTAGTAAAGTAAGCCATTACTAAAAACCCAAGGTACATTAAGCATGCTTTATAAACCAGTGAAGGTAAAAGGAAAGGAAGAAATTTTAATATCCTTATTAATGGGAACTCCTTTTCTACAAATACCTTTCTGGTCATTTATGATATAACTAGTCATTTTACCCCTCAGAATTAAGCATGCATAGTTAATTTTATATGGAGGTAATTGTAGGCTCAAAATAACTATCTATTTGTCCCCTTTAATATCAAATGCCTATTTATTGATATTATTAGCTTGTACATGTCATTTTGTTCCTTCAATGTTGACATAGCATGACAGAGTGGATAGAGAACTAATCATCAAGTCAGGATGCAATTCCAGCCTCTGACGCATACTGACTGTGTGATGCTGGACAAGTCATTTAAATTCGCAGGCAACTTTCCAAGACTATAAATTTCAGAAAAGGATCCCGTCTGCATTAGTAGAGGAAGTTTCCTCATCAGGGATCATCCCTAAAATTTTGTCCTCAGAGTCCAGAATTAACTATATATTTCCAGACACTCTTACTAAATTTAAAAGGCTTACATCACATTTTAGTATCTTATATTCAAATTCTATTTTACTATTTATGATTTGATCTCCCATCTATTAGCTGAATTAACATTTCCTGAACACCAGAGCAAGACGCATTTTGTGAGGTATAGTCTATGAGGTCTTAGAAAAATGAAATAATCTTACTTTGTAAAAGTTACCAAAAACTTTCTTTTAAAATGGACAGGGGTTATTCTTAGAGCAGATTATTTTTTTAATTAATTTATTTAACATATTTGGTTTTCAGCATTGATTTTCACAACAGTTTGAATTACAAATTTTCTCCCCATTTCTACCCTCCCCCCCACTCCAAGATGGCATATATTCTGGTTGCCCTGTTCCCCAGTCAGCCCTCCCCTCTATCACCCCTCTCCCCTCTCATCCCCTTTTCCCTTCCTTTCTTGTAGGGCAAGATAAATTTCTACGCCCCATTGCCTGTGTATCTTATTTTTTAGTTGCATGCAAAAACTTTTTTTTTTGTTTTTGAACATCTGTTTTTAAAACTTTGAGTTCCAAATTCTCTCCCCTCTTCCCTTCCCACCCACCCTCCCTAAGAAGTCGAGCACTTCAACCTAGGCCACGCATGTATCATTATGTATAACCCTTCCAAGAGCAGATTATTTTGTTACATTCTAGCTAACCAATTTCAGTAACAGGAAGAGACCCAGAACTTCCACTTGAGAAGACCCAAATCTTATTTTAAATGAAGTAGAGCAAATGAAAGAGAGAAATAATTTTGCCTTTGCAAACAAATACTATCAGAGCTGTAACCAAACCACAATGTAACTCTGAGAGAAACAAGACATCTACCTAATTACATACTCCTTTGTCAATGACATGGGGTTATTTTTCTTCTTAAGAAATCAACATAAACCCAGTAGGCATAAGCACAAGAGAAAAACTAGCCTGGTACTTAAATAAAACAGTAAGAGACAAAAAATACCTTTTGCTCTTTAGGGGAGAGAAACAATTAACTTTAATACTGGCCTGCAACATCCAAACAACTAGAAGCACATACCATCCTCTAGGGTAGTGGTAATGATTTCCTGAGAAGAAGGTCCTGTTCCAGCCTGGTTGCATGCCTGTACCACAAGGCCATACTGAGTGAATTTATTTAGGTTGTCAAGAGTATAAATTTCACTGTCTCCAGTGGTATCAATGCTGATAATGTTGAACTGGAAGTTGCCGCCTGTGCTATATTCCCGGTAACCTATCTGGTAGCCTCGAATAATGCCATTTTGCAAGTGTTTCTTTGGAGCCTAAATAGGAAAGAAAAGATAATATTCAAAATAGCTAGAGATGAAATCAACACCTGTGTAGAACCTCGAGCCTTACAAAAGCAATGAAGGTAAAGTTGTACCCACCTTCCACAATAATCTTCAGTGATAACCATATTGCTAACTTACGCCTATGTACAGAGTTAAATAAAAAAGAACGCTAATATTCTAAGACATCGTTAGCACCAAATTAAAAAGATGATACTGTAAGAGTTATCTAGCACATTCTCTTAAACCTGTAGAGGGAATTAGGGGGAATGAGTGATACCTCTCAAGTTTTTGAAGGACTGTTATATGAGTCATTGTGTCAACAGTGCCTGCCTTAGAGTCAGGAAGAACCGAATTCAAATTCTGCCTCTGAGACATGCTCTTTATGACCATGGTTAACTCCATTAAACTCTCAATGCCTCAGGCAGCTGGGAGTTTTGGTTGAATTGTTATCAACATTTGTGGAAGGACTTTTTACACTGGCATTCCTCAATAGGATAAAATCACAGGTCGAGACTATGCTATTCCCCTATGTTTCAATCATGTAGAACTAATTTTAGACTAGTTTTTCTTCTTTTCCTAGAAGAACACTAGGAACAATGATTGGCGGTTGCAGAAAGGCCAATTTTGGTTCAATGTAATGAAAATTTTCCTCAAATTTAAAGTTGTCCAGAAGTGGAATGAATTGTTTCAGGAGATAGACAGATTCTCTCTCACTAGAAGTCTTCGGGTAGGGACAGGATATCCGTTGGTAAAGGAAGTTTTTAAAATTAGGACTACATTTTTAAAGGTTGGACTAGATGAATTTGGGGGCCCTTCCTTTCCAACAAGTGAGATAATATAAGATCTTGTTACACTATACTAATTAAAGTATTTTCAAAAAATATTTGAAGAACTGAAATGCAAAAGTTTATATTCACAATGCCTATGATAAAATAATCTGTTAAGAAAACTGAAAGAAAATACCACTTAAAAATTATTATAGCACAACTATTTGTATAAAAACAATGACTATGCTACTAGAAAATAATATTTACCTATTGAGTCAACAGACATGTACTGTATACAAACTATGTCTCTAGAAACATCAAAGATACAGAAAAATCTTATTATTTTAATTGGGGCTATAAAACTAATCCCTAAAACAATAGAAGTCAAAAACAGCAATATTTTTGTGGTCTGAGATGGTCAGAGAAAATATAATGAGATTTGAGTCAGCCAAAGAGAATGGGTAGGATTTAGATAATCATAGGAGAGGAGGAAGGGAATTCAGACAGCATGTAGAGAATATTGAGATAGAGAAAGTCATAGAATTATCTCATGCTATACCTATATCTCAAAAAGAGAGTCAATAGAATTATCTGAAATTTTAAAATTTAAAAAACAAAAGCTAAGGGTTTCTGATTTATAAAGCCGAAGTATTGCACCAGTGGGACAGCCAGGTGGTACAGTGGATAGAGGACCAGGTCTGGAGTCAGAAAGACTCATATTCATGAGTTCAAATCTGGCTTTAGATACTTCCTACCTGTGTGACCCTGGGCAAGTCACTTAACCCTGTTTGCCTCAGTTCCTCATCTGTAAAATGAGCTAGAGAAGGAAATGGCAAACCACTCCAATATCCTTTCCAGGCAAATCCCAAATGGGGTCATGAAGAGTTGGGTGTGAGTGAAATGACTGAACAACAGCAACAACCAATTGCACAATTAGTACTGTTAAGATTTTAGGTCACCCCTCTTTCTAACCCCATCTCCCAAAGCTGTTTATTTAACTATTCATTAGTTATTCATAGTTATTCAACTTATTGAAACTGCTTATTCAGTTTGGGCAGTTGATGCATGTAATATTTATACCCAATAGCCATTTCAGTGACAAATTCCAAGTTTCTAATATGCAATCATTTTATTAAAACAACTTGCTCATTTTTAAATTTTGAGTTCTAATCACACATTTGATATTATGAGACAACCAAGGTATCTTTTCTCTTTCTTAGTAGGTGGAAATACAGTTTTAGTAACTCCTGACTTTCAAGAGGTCTGAAGATGTGGTCCTTGTTTGTTTGTTTGTGTTATAATGGACAAAGATATGTGAACCCTGTCATAAATTTTTCTTGGAATCTCCACATTTTCAGCTATGCTACTGCTCTAACATAAAACAATTGCTCTTGGATATTTAAAAGGCAGTTGCCTATTTTAAATTATTCATGCTTTCATTGTCAGTGAAAAAAAATCATATGCATTTTCATATCATGGGCCTTTAAATAGACACTGTAATGTATTCAAGTCAACATAATATTAGGTACTGTATAATTCAGCTCAACATTAATTAGTCAATGAACTAAACTGTAGGTCCTGGGGAATCTAAAAATACATATAACAAAGTTGCTGAGCTATAACAAGAATGGGGCATTTGGAGCTTTGTTCAGTCTACCAAATTCCAAGAGTTCTGAATTTAAAAGGTGCTAATCATCCTTATAGTCTTTTCAGAAATGGATAGATCTTATTGCTTAGTTAGCAAGTCAACAAAAGTCAACAGGATCAGGATTAGAGTTAGGATTAGGATAAGGGTTAGGGTTATTGCTTAGTTAGCAAGTTAACAAAAGTTGCTCCAGATGACAAATGCAAGGAGGGGTAGAACAAGACCAGGAGATATAGAGTAATCCGGTTTGGAATATAGACTATTTGAAGGGAAGTAATCCAAAATAAGATTGAGCAATTGGGTTGGAGCCAGATTGCAGAAGATCTTAAATTATCAGATATGTATATTTATACTTTTTTCATAGATGAGTGAAATGATCATAGCAGTGCATTAGAATGATTATTCTGTCAACAATGTTCAGAATGGACTAGACAGTGGATAGCCTAGTTGCTAGAGGAACTGTTAGGAAGGTATCATAATAGTTTAGATGAGATGAGTGCCATGACCAGAGTGGTTTAGGTGAGGATAAAGAAAGGTGCCCAAAACATATTGGAAAGGTAGAAAATATTGGAATAGACAGGTAAGTGGATATGTAGGAGGAGAGAATAAAGAATCAAAGGTGACTCTAAAATTCGAGTCTGAGAGACTGAGTGAAATCATTAATAAAGATTGAAAAGTTGGGTATGGGCAGGGGGAGAAGGTGAGGAATTACTTTATTATCACATCTATGACTCAAAAGTTCTCTGCTACTTTTCATAATAGTCTAATTACTAAAAAGAAGGATCTTGAACAAAGTTAAGATTGAGAGTAGTAATAAGGGGAGCATATTTAATGCACATTTCAAGGTCACAAAATAAACTTGTAGTTTAAAATGAACAGATCACAGGATCTAGAGTTAGAAGAAACCTTAGAAATCACATGGGCCAATGATAATTGAGATCTTTGGATTTAAGATGCTGTTTCTTATAACAGAACACAAATAAATAATGATATATTTAGTCTTCATGTCATGTACATTTCAAATTGTGTTTCAAATTAGATATCATTCATGTTTCAAAACTATACCTGTTAAAATCTTTAAGGGTCATGTATACCTTAAATAAAAATACACTTTTTGGGAAGCATCTACGTTTGAGAGAGTTGTGGTAAATGAAAGGTTTTTTATAAGAAAAAGCCAACTAATAAATTTCACACAATTTGTGAATAATAATTTCATTCACTTGTGCTTCCACAAACTGAAATGGCACTGCTAATATGCTAATTCTAATATTAATCTGTCAAAAAGTATAAGTAACAATAAAGACAAATAATAACCAATTTCCAGAAAACTAGAGAAGTAAGTAACTTTTAGTTATAGCATACCATCTGGGTAGACTGATGAATGAAATAGGTTCTATTCTCTGCCCTAACAGTTAGTTAGTATGATTTATTTATCTTCAAGATTCCTTTTTACTAGAGAAGAAAATATGCTGAACATATTTGAGACAGTGTGGCACAGAGGAATGACCAGAAAGAGTACTGGATTTGGAATTTGAGGATCTGGGCTCAAATACCAGCTTTATATATGTGATCTTGGGGAACTCTCTAGCCTCAATTTCCTTATGTGAAATATGAAGGGACTGGACTTGACCTTTAGGCCATTCCAATTCTAAGTATGCCTTACTATGAATATGTGTATGTGTATTTATGTATAGTGACATGTGCATGTGAAAATCAATATTTATATGTATATCTGTTTTGTAGAGAATTTGGACAGCTGAATGAAGAGAGATAATTCAGGGATCTTAAATTAGATCACTTTGAAATCATGCTATAAATTGTTGATATTGCTATAAAGAAAAAAACAAAAAAAGTATATTCCCAATTATCCTTAATAAACATTAAAAAATCTTTCAACTCACATGCCCAAATATATTTACTAATTCATCCCAAACTGGTAATGCCAAAGGGCTGCTACCCTGTATACTATTGAAATGATCAATATTGATTCTGTATCTTTTTTAATTGATTCTATTTGCAGTTAATTGACTTTGGTCCTATAATTGCTTAAGTCATGGCTTTTTGTCTCTGAACTTAGCTCATAAATTCATTTGGTTTGCAATGTGTTAATTTTGCAAACCCATTTCTCTTTGTAAACACCTATCTATTCTTGCTTCAAGGAATTTTGCTAACCTTGGGGGATGCATATGAACCTATTGGAGATGGGTCTAGTATCTTTACACTACCAAGCTATCCACTGGTATCTTGCAGGTGGACTCAAACAATGAATACTTCTTACTCATAGGGAAGAAGGAAGTGGTTGTCACTAGCCTCCATCACCAAATTTCCAACGAATCATGTTGTTCCCCATGCCTCAGTTATGCCGTGATGTTCTACCTATGTTCTGTTCTTTGTTCTGTATTCCCAAAACCTATGAAAAGAAAACTGTCCTTCCCATTCAGAGTCTCAGCTTATTGAGGTACCAAAGATCCTTTTTATTAGTGGATTTGTGCTTTACCAATGAATTGATTTTGATCAGAACTTTTGTGCCCCAGTATACCATATTTCAACTGTCCATTACTTCTCTGAATTAGGACTAAGGGTATAAAATGAGACATATATTTTTGGGACATGGCCAATGTAATAATTTATGATCCTTGATTATGTACATATTTTTACAAGGGTTTTGTTTTTATTATGGTTTTAATTTTTAATGGGAAGGAGAGTTGGGATTGAGGAAAATAGATTTTTGCTCTTTGGAAAAATAAAATTAATTTGTAAATAAAAAAACTTTTGAGGAAAGAGTTAGAAGGATAATAAGCAGCTTCTGAAAGTGGTAAGCCTTACCCCCAAAAGAGGAAGAATGTAAAAAATTGGATGTCAAAAACAACTAAACTGGAAGACAAGTTGAGAGAGAATTTAAGAATCTTTGGACTCGAAAGAGGAATATTTATAAAATTATGAAATATCCAAATCTTATAAATAATCCTCACTAAAAAATAAGGAAACAAGGGATAGAGGGAACTTCTGGGTTGACAGGAGAATTCTATGAAACATTTAAATAACAATTAGTACCAGTAGTACAGAAATTATTTCTCAAAAAAAATTGAGAAAGAAAACACTAGATTTATTGCATGAGGCAAAAAAGTCCCAATACTTTAGCAAGGGAAAGCTAAAGCAAAGGAGAACTATGGATCAATATATTAATGGATACTGATTGAAAAACCTTAAATAAAATCCTGTTAGACTACAGCAATTGATCCTAGAAAATAATCATTAGGACCAAATTGGATTTATACCAGGGATAGTCAGGATGGCTCAACCTTGGGAAAATAAATAATCACATTAAAAACAAAAACATGCCAAATCACATGATTATTTCAATCAATGCAGGGAAAAACTTTTGACAAAGTAAAACACTCATTTTTTGATTAAAAAAACTAAAAAATACCAGCACAGAGTGACTTTAAAAATAACTGAAAAAATACCTATTTAAAACTGAATTTAAAATAATGTTAAATAGGGATACACTGTAAGTTTCCCAAATTAATACAGGAGTGAAGCCCATGCTCCCAACTATTATTTTATATAGTTCTAGAAATGTTGGCAATAGAAACAAGATAAGAGAATGAAATTAAAGGCATGAAGGTGTAAGAAAATAAAACCATCCTTCTTTGCCAATCATGTGATAGTTTTCCAAGAACTAATAGACAAAGGATATTATTTAGACAATAAATTTAGCAAAGTTGCAATCTACAAAAATAAATTCCTCCAAATCAATATTATTTCTATATAATAATAACAAAACCCAAGAGATACTAATAGAATGGGAAATCACACTTCATATAACTACAAAATTATTGTAATACTTGGGGATCAATCTACCAAAGCAGAAAATACTTGAATAGAGAATTAAACATAGAGTGCTCCTTAAAGAAATAAAGAACTACTTAAATAATGAAGGAACATTCTGTGATCATGGTTGGGCCTTTCCAAAAGAATACAAATGAAAATGATGCTCAAATTATTTACTGTTTTGAAGCTATGCTAATAAAATTATCAAAGGGTTATTTTACATAACTTAATAAAATAATGACAAAATTTTTTGAAGGAACAAAAGATCAAGGATATTAAGGACAATCATGAAGTTAGGGATGAAGAGGAGGAGGATAATAGTGCTTCCAGAACTCTAGCTATATTACAAAACTGAAGTCATCAGAATCATTTTATAGTGGTATAAAAAATATAAGGCTAAAACAGTGGAAAAGAATAGACAAGGAGGATCAAAACAAGGCAACTCAATAACTCAGTGTTTGAAAAGTCAGAAAACATAAAATTATTTAGGAAATTCCATGTTGGAATAAAAACTTCTGGAAAAATTATAAAGCAGACAGGCAGAAATTAGGATTAGACCAACATGTTACATATTCTGAAATAAGTTCAAAATGTATACATGACCTTATTATTAAAGATCATATCATTAAAAAATGAGAAGAGAAACAGACCACGTACCTTTCATAGACATGGGCAGGAAATGCATTCTTAACCAAATAAGGGATAAGGAGGATAGGGAATAATGCAGTACCTTCTACATGCCAGGAACTTTGCTTAGCACTTTACAAATATTATCTCATTTGATACTCACAAAAACCCTGGGAGGTGGATGCTGTTGTTATCCTCATATTACAGATGAGGAAATGTTAGGGGCGCTCTGGACCTGGGCCTCCTGAAAGGGTAGTGAGACGCCAGGGAGTCTGGACCTGCTGACGCAGCAGTGCCTGTGTGGCTTCTGTCACGTCAGTACCGGGGCGGCTCCAACTGGAAGGGCTCCACCTTCGGGGAGGAACTGGGGAGGAGCTAACCCGAAACTCCCAATATAAGGAGCACCCCAGAGAGGGTCAGTGGGATTTTTGTGTAAGATTTCTGGTACGCCATTGCAATAAAACTGCTTGTCGCATTCTGGTAGCTGCCTGGTGATTCTCCTCTCGTGTCCCCCGGGAGGAGCCCGAGACGTCCGAAGACCCGTGGGCAGGGTGAGTGTGAGGCGGTAGTCGGGGAGAACGGGGTGCTATTGTGGGGCACACCCTTCCGGCTGCCGACAAGGAAATTTAGGTGAGAAAATATTAAAGCGACTTGTCCAAGGTCACAAAACTCACAAGTGTGTGAGGCCAGATTTAAACTGAGGTTTTTCTGCTCTATCCACTAAGCCACCTGCCTGCTTCTAAAACAATTAGACAAAAGGCAATTACCAAGGATAAAGTGGATAACTTAATTATATAGCACTAAAAAACTTTTGAACAAAGAAAATTTATATATCTAGGTAGGAAGAGAATTGGTTGAATGGAAAAAATGTATATTTCTCTCATCAGGTTTTGGCATCTAAGATATAAAGGCCTACACACACACACACACACACACACACACACACACACACTTTTTTGTATTTATGTATGTATCACACATATTCTTTTGTATGCGTGTATGTATGTTTTTGTATATGTGTATATATGTATGAATGGATGGTGGATGAATCTGTGAATCAGGACAAATCCTTTGTAAAACAATTTGGAATTATGTAAATAAAGAAATGAAAACATCCATACCCTGTTATTCCACTGCTAGGTTCATACTCTAAGAAGAAAGCCCCCATACACATCAATATATTTATAGTAGCACTTTTGTGGTAACAAAGTATTGAAAATAATGTGCACACCCATGAGTTAGGAAATGGCTAGAGATTACGGTACATGAATGTAATAGAATATTACTATGCTGGGTGAAATGATAAATATAATGAGTACAGGGAAGCATGAAAGATTTACATGAACTGATACAAAGTGAAATAAGCAGAGTCAAGAAAATAATTTACACAATGATTGTGTATGGGAAAGAATATTCACAGAACAATTTAAAGAGAATATTTAAAAATCACAAAGAAAAAGCATGGCTGCAATGAAGACAAAGAAGATATATTCAGTCCCTTCCTTTCCTGGGGTGGTAGCTCTGTGGATGCAGAACATTACATATGTTTTCATACTTTTTTATACCATATTTATTGAGGTTTTTTGAATGAATATAATTTTTTATTTAACATTTTGCACTCAATTATAACCCTTTACTTTCCTGTTTAACCAAGTTTTTATGCATTTTTTTTTTGCTAAATTAAGCATCTTTTAGCCTAACCTTTGGAAGACTTACTGACTCTGCAAATTTCTGGCAATGAAAAAGAATTGTACAACTGCTAGAGTCTCATATTTCATACAATATGCAAACAGAAGCAGGATGACTAATTAAAAAGAAGATTCTCAGACAAAAAATGTAGGATATAACTATGGCATGAAAAGAGTTTTGTGGCAAATTACAAATCAACACTGGCTTTTTAATGGAAGTCATCCAAAATTAACATCCGTAGCTTCAGAAGTCTTGGGATCTCAAGAGCCTACAAGTTTCTAGATAAGGGAGTCAAATTCAAAACCAGTGTTTACATTAACAAAAGAAATACACTATTTTTGATTATCTTAACAATTTGATATACTGGAAAAATCCAAATGTGAAAAATAGGCACCAAAGATGTTTTCTATTCTTTTTAAATGAAGAAAACAGATGAATCATCTGTTGATATTCTAATTAAAAGTAATGGAGAAAATATAAAAATCTGAACAAAATTAAACATATGGGTACGATACTGAACAAAGTTTGGTTTGACTATGCATAGACGTCAAGAAACATTTTCATTTATGAAGTATTTCAAATTGCCATTATCATTCTAATTCTTCCTAGTTATCAGTAAGATTACCTTTGCTTTGCTGACTAATGCTGACCAACTTTCTAGATGATTTGACACTCCACCTGGAACTGTTTCCTGAGCTGGTCAGGTGTGACAACAATGCTGCTTGCAGCTACTGTGGCTGTGTAAGGCCAATAACACCAGCACACAGGAGGGCTTCTAGCACAGGTTCTTTAATCTGCTTTTCCAAGAAAAGCAACTTTAAGGGGTTTACAATCTCACTTTAATCAAACATACATATATCATTCACTTAGTTCAGGGGAAAAAGTCAGCACTCTGAACTTCAGAGAAAACACAAACAGGAATCACAGGCAGAAATTATATAAACAGAGCAAAATAACACAAATCAGCAGACAGGCTTCTAGGTGTCTGTCCAAGATATTAAATACATAGTTACCAGAGAGAGAAGCACCAACATCTGGATTTTTCAAAGTTGGGGGGGTGCTCCTTAATGGCTACCCAGAATTTCCACACTAACACTCTTCCAATGAGTGAGCCCCAAACAAAATGCTAATCTCAGAGTAGATATACACTTCTTCAGAGTCTCATCTGGTTTCTTAGATTGCATATTCTGTTTTAATACCAAACTGTCCCAAAATCCAGATTTCTTTTCAGTCTTCACATCTTCTTTTACTCTTAAGTTAGTTCCTTTAACCTTTAGAGATTTCCATTTTTCTAGTAGTCATCATCTTGATTAAACATCGAGGTCACTTCTTTCCAACCTCAGAAAGTGGCTCCCTGAATCATGGTAAATTGAGGGGTCTGCCCTCCCCTTCCTGGGAAGAATCATCCAGAAGCACTTTGCTCTTTCAGTTTCCACACGCTACAGTAGGGTTGGGGGGGGGGCGTTCTCTTCCCCACCTCTCTTTTTTTTAAACTTGGTGGATTTTGGTCAGGGTGAATGGTTGAGGACTTATGATTCTTTTTTGGGTTTATGATTTTAGTGAGGGGCCCCCACCCTGGACCAGAGCCCAGAGCTGGAGCAGAAGCCTCAGCCATTGGAGCCGCTGCCCCCTGGGGTTAGGGGGACTGGGGGGGTCGGCGCTGAGGGTGGGGGTGTGGGGGGCTTGGCCACTTTGGTTTCAAGTGAGCTGCAGCATGCCGGGTGCTGGGGAGAGGGGAGGGAGGGGGCAGCCATATTTATTGGTTTTCTGAATTCTTTCTCTTCTTTTTTTAACTTTAAAATATTATTTGTTATATAGGATAGCTCTCTGGGTTGGGAAGGGATACTGGGAGGAATTCTGGTGACGTATAAAAACGAGATACCATAAACTTATTTTTTAAAAGAAAGAAAAATATACCAGAAAAGTTCAGAGGGCAGCACAAAGAAGCAAGGCAATTGTGGAACTAATTGCTAAGTTGAACATATACTTTTAAAAATATGCTCAAGTACTGCAATTTATGGTTTCATATATAATTCTCATTTTATGTTTTTACATAAAGAAATGTTTATTTTCTTGACTTTTTAAAGGTCATACATTTTTAAAAATTGCAAATTAAATGTCAAAAAGAATATGAGGAGTCTAGGAAAATCATGAGTTGTTTTTTTCTTTTAAAGGTTTGGATACCTTACTTTATCATTAAACAAACAAACAAAACTTCCCGGATCTATTAGAACCAGAGATCAAAATAAAGATAGTAAGAACCTACTAATTATTACCTGAAAGGAATACTGAAAGGAACTCTCTCAACCTGGAATGTCATAGTCATGATTCAGAGCACCAATGTCGAAGAAAAAATATGGCAAGCATCAAAAAGAAACAATTCATTTACTGGGGAACATGAGGAATGTGCATGAACAGACAGCTTTTACTTAAAATGAGAGGATATCTTGGAATGTAATATTCCAAAAGGCAAAAGATACATCTACATTCAAGAATAACTCATTTAATCCTGCAGAGGAAAAAATGGACCTTTATGACATAGAGAACTTTCAAGCATTTCTGATGGAAAAAAAAAAAAAACTAGAGGAGAGTAGACAATTTTAAATATGACTGTAAGTCAAGAGAAACTGGGAAATGCACATTTTTGACCAATTAGAAAGACCTGAACAATGAAATAGTGTCAACATTCCAACAGGGTGAGAACAAACAAATGTCCCTTCAGAACCTCAGTGTCTTCAAAGTATATGAACAGAGCCAAATAAGCAAAATAGAGCTACTGGGGTGTATTGGATGAAAAAGAAGGACTATGGAAAATTTGGAAGGGTTGTGGGGAAAAAGCCACAGTGATGCACTATGAATGGGTACACCCATTCTGGAAAACAATTTGGAATTATACACAAAAAAAATTACTGAAGAGTGGATGTCTTTTGAATAAACTATATCACTGCTAGTCTTATGCTCAAAAGAGATCCAAGAAAGATAAAAATATCCTCTATTACATAAATATTTATAGCAGCTTTTATTATGTTTGCAAAAAAATCAGAAAGATGCTCATTGATTGGTTACTGGCTGTTATGAAGATTTTGAGAGGGGAAAGATAAGGGAAGGTAAAAGATTGAATACACCAGTATAAAAATCAAGAAGAAAGATAAAATTTGTTAATTCTCCTAATTGGGGCTCATGAGAAGAAAAGTATACAAACACAGAGGAAAGAGGAAGGGTGAGATGAGCCTCACTTACTTGAAACAGATAAAAGAGAGATGAATACAAAATATCTTGGTATAGAAAGACATCAAATTTAATAAGTGAACAAAGGGGAATGGGGAAAGGAATTAAAAGGGAGGACAATACCTTAGAGATGATGGCTAAAAGAAAGAAGCTAAAGATAGCTTCTTTATCCTGATCAGTGGATTAAAATAAGTGAAATGCAAGATAGGTAAAGAACTAGAATATAAAGAAGGCACTTTAGAATGCCTTTTAGACAATTGGATTAAACAAGTTATGGTATATGAATGCAATAGCCATAAAATTGTTATGCCATGATAAATGATGAAACAGATGATTTAGAAGAATCTTGGGTGGTAGGAACTGACACAGAGTGAAATTTTGGACAAATTTTGGAGGGTCTCTGGGTTGAGTTATAAACTCATCATTCTGGAAAACAGTTTGGAACTAAGTTCTATGAGCAAGCAAACTTTGACTCAGTCATACAACTATGAGACATTTATCCCCAAAGATATCAAGGAAAGAAAAAGAACTTTCCATATGTGTGTGTGTGTGTTTTTATATATATACACACACATATATATACATATATAAACACACACATATATGCACACATGCATATACATATATACATATATGTACACATATGTATATATGTACACATATGTATATATGTACATATATGTGTATATATACATATGTTTATATCTAATCTTTAAAAGAAATTAAATAAGAACTTTATTATTGTATTATTGTTTGGGATATGGTACTTTGAGGCCTTCTTCCTTCCAACCTTTTGTATCATTTCCCTTGAGAATATTAACCTTTTGTTCCTTCAGATGAATTTTGTCATTATATTTTTCTGACTCTATAAAGTAATTATTTGGTAGTTTCATTACTATGACATTGAATATATAAATTAATTTCAGTAGTATTGTCATTTTCATGATATTGGCATGAGCAATTAACATTTTCCAATTATTTAGTTCTGTCTTTATTTCCATAGAGTGTCTTGTACTTGTATACCTCCATCCTCACACATATACATATGCATACACTTATATTTATTATGTGTATGTCGGTAGCTAGTCTCAAATATTTTAGATATTTTGTTGTTATTTTAAATGGAACTGCTCTTCTTGCTGGCTTTTATTAGTAAAACTACAAAAATGTAGATGATTTATATGGGCTTATATTATATTATATATGTATGTACATATTATATGTACCAACTAAAATGTTTTATTCCTGATCTTATTGGAAAGATCTCTAATTTATACCCATCACATATAATGCTAGCCCTTGCTTTTAGAGAGACACTACTTACCACAGTAAGCAAAGGTCCATTTATTCCTACATTTTCTAGTATTTTTAAACAAAAATTAGCAATGTATTTTTTAAAAAAGGCAAACCAAACTTTTCTTTATATATTGCTATAATCTGATATTTTTTGTTTTTCTTTTCATTAACATTTTCTTTTAAGGAGAGCATTTTCTTGAATTTAAATAATCCTGCATTTCTCATAGAACTCTAACCTGGCCACATCGTAGAACCTTTTAAATGTATTATAGCCTATTAGCTATTATTTAAATTAAAATTTTTATATCAATATTCACTGGAAATATTGGTTGTCTTTCATATACATCTATATGTATAATATATATATATGAAAGTTTTTGGTTTTATTGGCCTATCATCAGTCAAAATAATTTTTAACAAATTCTCTTTATTTTTTCTTAATTAAATGTGAATTTTTTCCTTCATTTTTGATATTTTAAATTTTGTTTGTATCTTTTTAAAATTAAATATTTTTGTATTAAGTTTTGTTATACTTTTTTTGATTTTAAGAATTTCTATTTTGAGATTTATTTGAGCTCTTCAAATTTGTTGGTTTTATAGGTTTTTTTAATAGTTGCATGCTCAATCCATTGATTCCTTTCTTCCATTGATAAAAGTGTTTAAAGTTATAAATTTTCCCCTAAGGTAGCTCTGGTTAAATCTCAAAAATTTTGATATGGTATTTCTTTGTTGTCATTAACTTTAAGGAATTATCTGTTTCTATGATTTTTCTTAAGGAAGAAGTTAGTCTCCAATTAACTTTTTGTCCTTTTTAAAAATTCCATATTGAACAAAATTTTTATTGCATTTTAGTCAGTAAGGTTTTCTATGTTTGTTTGTGATGTTTTTAATGGAATACCGCAAAGTCAATTTTTATAAAGATGACATTTCCCATTTCCAGTTAAGAAACATAAATAATGGTTTCTATTCCCATTCTGAAATTGCCAGAGATCTATTATATGTAACTTTTCTAAAATTCTATATAGCTCTTTAATTTCTTTCTAATTTGTATAGCCAGATTTGTCTGTCTGAAATGTTCCACCCTATTCTTTATAACTTTACTATTTATTTCTCCCTGTAACTTGTTTAGCTTTGCCATTTGTGTTGTAACAGGAATAATATCTTGTAGCATTTCCCTACCACAAAGAGATTAGTTTTTCTTAAAAGGAGATAAAGTAATCTTGGGATCTGATTGACTCCTGTTTCCCTGACCCAGCTTCCTGGTCACTAAGGAAATAGAAAGTCTCATCCACATTCCGTGGATTTCTGATATGGTGGATTTCTTAAGACTCTGTGAGTCCTCTTGTCCTTCACCACATCCTGCATTGATGATCAACTGTATTTCTATACAGAGACTGCAGGGTACAAGTAAACCTCTCCTTGTTAAATGTTAAGTGAATTTTAAGTGCCTTTTTTCTTCCCAATATTGAACCCTAAGAGAATGCTGGCCTTAGAGCTGCCTCCAACATATGTTAAGAGTTCATCTTAGTTCACTGTCTATGGTACTTTTCAGCTTAATATAATTTCCCTGTTTATCTCTTTTAATCACAACTATTTTTGAAATCACTTCATTTGAGATCATGATTGCTAACTTTCATTAAAAAATTAGCTAAAGTATAATTTATTTTGCTCCAGCACCTTATTTTTTGCTGTTGTTCAGTAATTTTCTGTCATGTCCAATTCTTTGTGACCCCATTTGCAGTTTTCTTGGCAAAGATACTGGAGTTGTTTTCCATTTCCTTCTCCAGCTCATTTTATAAATGAGAGAACTGAGGAAAATTGGGTTGAGTGACTTGCCTAGGGTCACATAAGTAGTAAATTTCTGGGGCCAGATTTGAATTCAAGAAGATGAGTCTTCCTGACTCCAGCCCTTGTGCCACCTAGCTGCCCTTATTTGTGTGTATCCTTATGTTTCAAGAGTGTCTTTATAAGCAATACTATTGGATGTAAACAGTACTGTTGGATTCTGCTTTCTAATCTGTTGTTATTCTATTTGATAATCAAGCTTATCCTACTGACATTCACAGTTATGATCACTCATTTGTATTTCTTTCCAAACTCTTCTTTTATCCTTTTTCCTGTCTTTATTCCCCATCCCTTTGTTAAAAAGGAAGAGTATGGTGTGTTTAGTACCAGTGCTCTATGCTTATTGCAATCAGCTTCTTCATACCTTCCCCTCTTCTCTTTTCCTTACCTAGACCTCAAAGGTTCTTACACTTTCTTTTTTAAAAACTCCTTTTTAAAATCTATCCTATGACCTTTGAGTTTGTCCTGTTTCTCAGTAATCCCTCCCTGAATCTTCCTTCTCTTTCATTCTCCACTATTCTCTCTCCACTTTACTACTCTGTTGAGTAAATGTATTTTTATATCAAACTCCTTTATATGTGTACATGCACATATTTGTATGTGTCCTCCCTTAATTTGATCAAATCAGATGAAAATAAGGTTTAAGTGATACCTCTTCCTCTTGACTCTTACATTTTTGTTGCAGGAGTTATGGGGAGAGTGCCTCCTCTTACTCTGGCAGCAAGGCTGTTCCTTTTTTTTGACATTGATCATTAAACAAATAAGGCTATATTTATCATATAATCTTATATGATCCCCTACTACCAAGTATCTTATGTGAACTTTTAGTAAGGTTTCTTAAATGCATATCCACATATATATGCATATATATACATATATGTGATTGTAACAATATTTTTTTATTTATTTTTTTTTAATGCAATTTATTTATTTAACATATTTGGTTTTCAGCATTGATTTTCACAACAGTTTGGATTACAAATTTTCTCCCCATTTCTGCCCTCCCCCCCCACTCCAAGATGGCATATATTCTGGTTGCCCTGTTCCCCAGTCAGCCCTCCCCTCTATCACCCCCCTCCCCTCTCATCCCCTTTTCCCTTCCTTTCTTGTAGGGCAAGATAAATTTCTACGCCCCATTGCCTGTGTATCTTATTTTTTAGTTGCATACAAAAAGTTTTTTTGTTTTTGAACATCTGATTTTAAAACTTTGAGTTCCAAATTCCCTTCCCTCTTCCCTTCCCACCCACCCTCCCTAAGAAGTTGAGCAATTCAACCTAGGCCACACATGTATTATTATGTATAACCCTTCCACAATATTCATGTTGTGAAAGGCTAACTACATTTTGCTCCTTCCCAACCCATCCCGCTTTATTGAATTTTCTTCCTTGACCCTGTCCCCTTTCCAAAGTGTTTGTTTTGATTACCTCCACCCCCATCTGCCCTCCCCTCCATCATCCCCCTGCCTTTTATTTTTTTTTTATCTTCCTCCCTCTTCTTTCCTGTGGGGTAAGATACCCAACTGAGTATGTATGGTATTCCCCCTCAGGCCAAATCTGATGAGAGCAAGGTTCACTCATTCCCCCCTCACCTGCCCTCTCCCCTCCTCTCCTAGAACTGCTTCCTCTTGCCACCTTTATGCGAGATAATCCACCCCATTCTATCTCTCCCTATCTCCCTCTCTCAGTAAGTTACTCTCTCATCCCTTAATTTCATTTTATTTCTTTTAGCTATCTTCCCTTCATCCTCAACTCACCCTGTGTCTGCTCTCTCTCTTTTACATATATATATATATATACACATACATACACATACATACATATACACATAGATACATGCATACATACACATTCACTTATATATATACATAAACATATATATATGCATATATATATGCATATTCCCTTCAACTACCCTAATACTGAGGTCTCATGAATCATACTCATCATCTTTCCATGTAGGAATGTAAACAAAACAGTTCAACTTTAGTAAGTCCCTTGCAATTTCCGTTTCTTGATTACCTTTTCATGCTTCTCTTGATTCTTGTGTTTGAAAGTCAAATTTTCTATTCAGTTCTGGTCTTTTCACTGAGAAAGCTTAAAAGTCCTCCATTTTATTGAAAGTCCATATTTTGCCTTGGAACATGATACTTAGTTTTGCTGGGTAGGTGATTCTAGGTTTTAATCCTAGCTCCATTGACCTCCGGAATATCGCATTCCAAGCCCTTCGATCTCTTAATGTAGAAGCTGCCAGATCTTGGGTTATTCTGATTGGGTTTCCACAATATTCAAATTGTTTCTTTCTGGCTGCTTGCAGTATTTTCTCCTTGATCTGGGAGCTCTGGAATTTGGCAACAATATTCCTAGGAGATTTCTTTTTGGGATCTATTTGAGGAGGCGATCGATGGATTCTTTCAATTTCTATTTTGCCCTGTGGCTCTAGAATATCAGGGCAGTTCTCCTTGATAATTTCCTGAAAGATGGTATCTAGGCTCTTTTTTTGATCATGGCTTTCAGGTAGTCCAATAATTTTTAAATTATCTCTCCTGGATCTATTTTCCAGGTCAGTGGTTTTTCCAAGGAGATATTTCACATTGTCTTCCATTTTTTCATTCCTCTGGTTCTGTTTTATAATATCCTGATTTCTCATCAAGTCACTAGCTTCCACTTGCTCCAATCTCATTTTTAAAGTAGTATTTTCTTCAGTGGTCTTTTGGACCTCCTTTTCCATTTGGCTAATTCTGCCTTTCAAGGAATTCTTCTCCTCATTGGCTTTTTGGAGCTCTTTTGCCATTTGAGTTAGTCTATTTTGTAAGGTGTTGTTTTCTTCAGTGTATTTTTCAGTATTTTTTTGGGTCTCCTTTAGCAAGTCATTGACTTGTTTTTCATGGTTTTCTCGCATCCTTCTTATTTCTCTTCCCAATTTTTCCTCTACTTCTCTAACTTGCTTTTCCAAATCCTTTTTGAGTTCTTCTATGGTCTGGGGCCAGTTCATGTTTTTCTTGGAGGCTTTGGTTGTAGGCTCTATGACTTTGCTGTCTTCTTTAGGCTGTATGTTTTGGTCTTCTTTGTCACCAAAGAAAGAATCCAAAGTCTGAGACTGAATCTGGGCGCGTTTTCGCGTCCTGGCCATATTCCCAACCAACTAACTTGACCCTTGAGTTTTTCAGTGGGGTATGACTGCTTGTAGATTACAGAGTTCTATGTTCTACGTTTGGGGGGGAGGTGCCAGCTCTGTCAGAGCCGCACTCCTCCTTCCCCAAGGACCCCCAGTCCAGACTGGGCTCAGATCTTCGGCAGGCTGTGCACCCCTGCTGTGATCCGCCACTTAATTCCCCCCACCAGGTGGGCCTGGAGCCGGAAGTAACAACAGCTGTAGCTGCCCCACCTCCGCTGCCCCCGGGGCTGGAAGCCGAACCGCGAACTCCTTCCACTCCTGCAGCTTTTCCCACTAACCTTCTCCGCAGTCTTTGGTGTTTGTGGGTCGAGGGGTCTGGTAACTGCTCACGTATTCAGGGCGCTAGGGCCCCCTCCGCCCGGCTTCTGGACTGGATCGTCCACGCCGCTCAGGCTGGGCTCTGCTCCACTCCGTTCCCAGCTCCCAGCTCCCAGCTCCCAGCTCCGTGTGGAATAGAGCTCACCCAGAGACTATCCAGGCTGTCCTGGGCTGGAGCCCTGCTTCCCTCTGCTGTTCTGTGGGTTCTGCCGTTCTAGAATTGGTTCAGAGCCATTTTTATAGGTTTTTGGAGGGACTCGGGTACGGAGCTCACTCTAGTCCGTGCTTACCAGCCGCCATCTTGGCTCCGCCCCCCTGATTGTAACAATATTACTATATTTTGCTCTGTTGTATGAAATATTTTCCCCCATCAACAAATATTTTAAAAGTGTAGTTTTTGATTCTAAAGACAATAGTTCTTTAATTGTGTAACTTATGAAGATGAGTTCTGTTGTTTGCGAAATCCTGCCTATTACCTTCTGATATTTTAATCAAGGATATCCTCTTTCCCTGTGTAGATAATTCTCATAAAGGTTTTAGATGGTAGTTCTTAACCTGAGATTCATGGGGAATTCAGGTGGCATTTGTTTTTCTAATAGTTTGATCACTATTTCAATATAGGTTTGCTTTGTAATTCTGAATATTTATTGCACTTAAAAATTTTATTCTGAGAAGTTGTACATAGACTTTACTACTTGACTAAAGGTCTAAAACACACAAAAAAGATTAAGAACTCTTTTTTTAGAAGGGTGAGAAAGTAGAACTGTATATCAGTAGTTATTGATGTCTTCTTCACGGCTCCTCTGTACTTAGCTAAGCTGATATTCAGAGGGCAGATACATTCTGAGAGGAGGCAGCTAAAATTTGGGGTCAAGAAGACTGGAATTCAGATCTGGTCTCACATATTTGCTACCTATGGTGTGTCTCTGGACAAATTATCTAACCTCTGCCTGCCTCAGTTTCTTCATCTGTAAAATGGGGATAATAATAACACCGACTTCCAAGTATTGTGAAGATAAAATGAGACAGTATTTATAAAGTACTTTGAAAATCTTAAAGCTCCACACAAATGCTGTTATATTATTATTATATTCTGTCATGTCTCAAGTTTTCTAGAGCCTCCCAGAGATTATTCTTTGGCTGGAAATGTTGAGGGCTAAACCCAGGGAGTTAGGAATCCTGAGATCAAAGTTCACAAGGCAAAGTCACCTGGAATGATTTCACAGACCCAAGCAATCTTTAAGTCAGGCTGGCAAAAGTTTATTGTTAGGCTTTACAGTGGTCAAGAGTTCTTAAGGAACCTGCAATCTAAAAGGAGATACAGGTAAAGATTATATAGGATATTCTATAGTAAAACATGTGCCAAATATGCTAATTAAGTGTTTTGGGGTGGGATGGGAATGGTTAAGGAGTAGTTAATTCTTAAAGGAACATGCACATCTAGTATCTACTGCCAGGCATTTTACCCAGAGTTCACTGGGAAATAGCCCGGGGGGGGGGTACATGGAAGTGTGATTTTAGGCCTGAAAAGTTACTAAGTCAAATAACAGTCAGGACTGACTGGGAAATACCCAGGCTGTCCCCATCAATGTCTTGTTAAACCAGATAAACATAAGGGAGTATTACATATATCTAAGTCTAAGATACATATCATAGGTCAGTGAGTAGTAAGTATGGTTATGAACCAGTACACAGCCAGTTTAGCCCATACACAGCTGGTTCAAACCAATAAATTCTATAAGTAGGGCATGCTGCTCTTGAGCTGGAGAGAAACTGCCTGAGACAGTGTTTTGAGGCTAGAGAGAGATGTGACTTAGAACTGGATGCGGTTTTGGAAATGGGGTCCAGGAGCAGGCACCCAAGCAGGGGCTAAGGAGAAATGTGATATTAGAACGAGAGTCCAAGCACAGGCACCCAAACACCTCATCAGAATATCATAGAAGAATTGTAAATACTCATAGGCTTTAAAGTAGGTTTTGTATAAATCCTACTATCTGTAGCATATGCTCTCAATAAGTATGAAAATATGAATTTTGGAAAAAATGTTTTGTGGTAATAAGAAAGTTGGTAAGTAGCATTTTCATTTCTATTTATAAGGACTTCATAGGTATAAATCTGTGACTTCCCTGAATAACAACAAACTTTCCCTGACCATGCGTTATTGTTATAAAGGTTTTGTTTTTCTTTCTTTTTTTCTTTTTCTTTGGGGGACCAGGGGGAAATTAGAGGGGGAAAATTCTTGATGATTTTTAAAAAAAATTTAAAACACAAATGAAAACACAAAAAATAAAACTAAACAGAACTAAAAACGCTCTCTGACCACCTGTCTGCTCTATCTATCGTCTTCCTCATTAGAATAAAAGCCCTCGAGGTTTAGCACTGTGGCTGGCACATAATGAAATGGTTCAAAGTAAAATGGAACATATAAGATAACACCTTTTTATTCACTCCATTCATTTATCTCCCCTCCCCAACATTGTCTCATTTACAGTGTTTATTTCAAGGTTCTTTCCTTAATCACTTTTAACCTTGTTTTTCTTGGAAATTAAGTGTTCAGAGTTTTCTCTCTTCTTCATTTTTCTTGAATTTGTAAAGTTAACATCTCTATGTTTGTAAAAAATATAGTCCCATATCAGACCCTACAATAACTATCATCTTATGCAAATCACAACTTCTCTGGGTCTCAGATTCCTTTTTTTGTAGGATTAGGAGGTTATATTGGATGAACTCCAAGGTCCTTTCTAGTTCTAGTTTTCCATTATAATATAAGAACAAAAATAGATACTAATGAACACATTACTTTTCACAGTAGCAGCACTTGACATAACATTATTTAATGTTTATAAAGTCTTTACTTGTTTTTTGAACAGGTTTGCCAACTTAAAACACAGTTCTATTAACATTCAAAGTGTCTAACCATTATAATGTATGACATAAATGAAAATCTCTCTAGTGATGAATAAACATAATGAGTATAACGGGCTTCTGATTTGTTTACCTTCCAGGTGACCCTGATGCTTTGAGATGATATGGGCTCAAGCTGAACTTCCTGAGGTGGACCATCAGGAGCTGTATGAAAATCAAAAATCCAAATGCAGGTTAGAAATCTGCTTCAAAAGCACATGGCATAAAATATCAGTAGACACTGACATGTTTGGCATGAAAAAGAAAACAGGGTAGTTGCATACAAAGAATGACATATTTCCCTTTTATTAAAAAACAAATGATAAGATCTTACAATTGATATTCATAAATATAAAGGCTTAGCAATTTTAAGAGCAAAACAAGATTGTTGAGCCACCTTTTAGGGAGCTCCATTTAGTGACAAATACTGAATGAACTCGCTTTTGCCCTGAAGTCTTGTTAAATGATATGTAATTTTTGTGGCTATTTGCTGTTCTGAGCAATGTGAAGAAGGAAACCTTTATAATTTTTTTCAAAAGACCTGTCTCTAAATTGTCTCTAATCTCTCTAGTCTGAATATGGGTTTCCAATTGATTTTCTCTTGTTAGGTAGGGACTATATATATATATGAGAGGAAAAAATTTTAAAATAAAAAAAATGTGAGTGGAAGCATATTATGGAAGCATACTATTTTTTATGATTTTATAGATTAATCTACAAGAGATCTGCAAGCAAAGTTTTTAATCTTGTTTCTCAGCTACCCCTTGGTTAACTAGAAGGATGTGTCTTACTGTATTCTCCAGAGTCAGAAGAGTCCAATTCTAGTACTCTGGGTTGATGGGGGCAACTAGATATCAGCTAGATTTCCAACCTAGGCATTTTTGCAAGGTGGCAGAGGGTTGAGCAGCTTGTTAAGGAGGTTCAGGGCATATTTCGTAAATAATCGTGTTAGTTTGTCAAAATATTACAAATGCAATGCTACATAGCTATTAAGTGTCTTAGGGTTTTTGGGGGGGCAATCTGGGGATATTTTTATTTGGTGCTTTGTTTTCTGTATTCAAAAGTTCTGAACAGCTGTTTTTAGTATTATTTGCAGTATCATGTTATTCAGATTCTTTTACCTGTTATGCTGTTCTGGGAGATCTATGATTCTTAAGTTCTTGCTATACATCTTGTCTTTGAGATCAATATATTTTGCTTATAATAGGGATCATGTTTGCTTTTAAAAGTTATTAATTTTCTTTTTTCTTCCATATTCTACATTTTGAGATATTAGTGTGTTTAATCAGTTGCTCTCTCATTTGCTTCTTTGGAGAAACTTGTCACTATGTTTTGCCACTAGTGTTTCTATTAATCTAATAATTTTTGCTGTGTTGGCCATAGCATCTGCCATATTTTTGGACATAAGTGGCCAAAGCAACGCATAATTACTGAACTGTAGGACCTCAATGTTATCTCTGAAGGGGGCTCACAATATTGGCTGCAGTGCATGGTAATGATGGACAATTGTCCTGTTGCTCAGCTTGACATGCTCCTTGTAGGATAGGGTGTATTGAAGGGATGGTGGTTCAGTCTGTCTCATGTAGGTCACTGCACAGCTGCATTGGATCCTCACTAGGCTCAGATTCTTCTGCGCTGGACAAGGAAGTTTGCTCTGCTACTGAGCAGTCACTAATGGGTGGAGCTGGGCAGCCTATTCTGTTAGTGGCTAGTTGCTACCAAGCTGGATTGGACAGGTTGTTTGGCTGCTTCTCAGGGTGGGAAATCTTTCCAGAATGGGTCAATCCACTGAACTCTTTGGGGTCTCTCTTCAATGGATGGATAGCTCTGGTCTTTTCTTCCTTCAGCCACTAGCTTGGCTGGGTGGTACTGCATTTTCTTCAACTTCAGTTAAAGCATTGTATTAGTACTACAGAGATGATTCAGCTAAAGCTATGACTCAATGAAGGATTGGTTTTTTTTGTTTTTTTTTATTTTCTTTGTATCCTCAACGCTCCCAATGCTTAGTACAGGTACATAATAGTTGCTCAATAAATTTTGGTTGACTTGATTTGATTCACTTGATTCTCTCAACAAACCTGTGAGGTAAGTGCTATTATTATCCCTATTTTACAAAGGAGGATGTTGAGGCTGAGAGGTTCAGAGGACTCATATATAGTTGAGGGAAAGGACTGAATAAGCAGAAAGAAGCATGAAACAGTTTGCTTGGCCATATTAACTGCCCCTAAAGACCAGATAATATAACGGAAGCTGCATGAGGAAGAAACTCAATTCAACAAACATTTCTGTACAAGGTTCTGGAAATACAAAGATTTAAAAACTAAAAAAAGACTCCCTGTCCTACCTCCTTGAGGAGATGTGAAATATAAATAGTTAAGGAAATAAAAGATACTTTAAAGAAGGAGAAAGCACTAACAACTAGGGGAACTAGGAGTGCCTTCATGGAGGAGGCACTTGAACTGAAACTTGCAAGAAGAAAAGGATTGTAAAAGATGGAGGGGTGGAGGAAGTTTATTATAGGCATTGGGAAGGAGCAGTGAGTGCAAAGGCATTGAGGTGGGAAATAGAAATCCAGTTTTGGAGAATAGCAAGTAAACTAGGTTGGCTAAAGTAGAGAAGAAGAGTGATGAAAAATACTGGAAACGTAGCTTGCAGTCAGGTTGTTAAGTGCATTAGATGCTAATTTGAGTAGGCTGCATTTTATCTTATAGGAGACTAACAGGCAATTGGCGTCTAGAAGGAATTTACTCATGCAGACCAATTAAATCATGGGTCCAGTCAATGTTCCCATTTCATATTCTGATCAATTTCTTTTGAATTCCCTGTTTTGATAGAATATAGTTCTGTATAGTAGAGTTTGAATTTCACTTTTTTGTTTTTTATTCGAACATGATTTTCTTCCCTTTATTTTCATGTTAACTAAAAGTTAGTTGATACTTTTCAGTAAAGTCTTTTCAGTGGAGTAGCTTGTAGCTTTGTTTTAAATTTTATAACATTTTATTTTCCATTCTCTCCATTTCTCCCCTGATTTTCAGAAATTTTTATTTTGGGTTTATTGATTTTCTAGTTTTTTTAAATGTTATAGTTAAATTCATGAATTCTCACTTTTCATATTTTGTTTGTGCATATTTTCATATACATATCTTCTAAAGGATTGTATTGGATGCATTTGCAAACGTTTTGCATGTCTTATTTTTGTAGTTAGCATAAGTTGTCACTTAATTCTATAGTTTATTCTTTGACTCATTCATTATTAATTATTAAGGTTCCATTTTGCTTGTGCTTCCTGAATTGTAATTTTTACTGCATGGCATAAAGTATGTTTTGTGTTTCTGCTTTTTTACATTTATTTGTAATTTCTGTATAAGAACACATTGATTGTAAAGGATCATTGATGCTCGTATGTGTGTACGTACATACATACATATATGTATATGTAATTTAATGTACATATTTCAGAAGCTATAATAAGGTTTTCAGATATAATTTCTCCAAAAGTTTGCTCAGTTCTATTATTTTGTCTTTCTGTTAGATTTAGTTATCTCAGGAAAAAACCCTTAAAATCTCCTTTACTTATGTTACTATTTTTTGTTCAATTTAGTTCACTTTTCTTATATAACTTCAGATGCTATGCCTTTTGTGCAAATACATTTAGCTTTAACCTTGTTTCTTTGTCTCTATTATCCTTTAAGCATGATATAGTATTTTGGCTTATCAATTATTATTATTACTTTGTCTAATAACATAATTTTAACTCCTACTACATTGGAATCATTATATAGTACATTTTATTTCCATCTCTTATTTTCATTCTGCATATGTCTGTTTTTTGGGTGTCTTTATTCTATGAATTATAGTTCTATATAGTTTATATAAAGCCTGTTGTTCTTTTTGATAGATATGTGCATATATAATATGTAACAATATATTGTTTGCTTCTGCTTTCTTATTCATTCTGCTATTTCTGTTTTCAAAATTTTTTAATCTATTGGCATTTAAACTTATAATTGTTAACCTTGTGTTTGTCTCTATTCATTTCTTTTGCCTTGATTTTTATCCCATTAATCTTTTAGATTAGTACTGATTAATTTTGTTCATATAATTTTTTTAAAAAAATTGTTTTAATTAGCCCAAATCTGCATTTTCATGGTCCAACCCCTTCCCTCCACTGTACTGAGAACACAAGAAAAACAAAACCCATTATAGGCACGTATAGTCAATCAAAACAAATTTTAACATTGAACATTAAAAAAGATTATTATTCATTCTGAGTCCTTCATCTCTCTATTAGGAAGTGAATAGCATGTATCATCATTTGTCCTCTGAAATAATGGTTGGCCATTACACTAATAAGGGCTTAGCACAGTAATGTTCTGTCACATTTATACATCATGACTTTTTCATCCATTCCCTGATTTCTGGGCACCCCTTCAGATTCCTGTTCTTTGATATTTCAAAAAGAACTATAAACATATTTGTATATCCTTAGAGTTTGTTTTGCTTAGGACTAATCTCTCCCTTTATGTACCCTCTTTTTTAACTTCCCCTCCCTCCATTTCCCCATTTCCCTTCTATGTCCTGGTTGAGTAAAATGCATTTCTGTACCTAACTCTGTGTATTTATTTGTGTCTTATATTTGGTCTTTTATTTGACAAATTCAGATCAGAGCGAGGTATAAGAATCAGATCCTCTTCCTCCTTGTTTGTATAGAGGTCTACTTGCACACTCTGATTGTGAGATAATTTTTCCTAATCTTCCTTTCTTTTCATTCTCACTCTTCTCCTATTTTTCTTAAGATCATAAAAACATAATAGAACCACTCTAAGATCTTGTCTAATTGGACTTCCTCCCTAATTGGACCTCTGATGATGCAGGGGATACATGTATCATCTCCCTAAATTTGAATGTAAGCAGTTTATCTTTAGTTTTTTTATTATTGTTCATTCATGTTGACTTTTTAATGTTCCTCTTCATTCCTGTTTTTGAACTTCAAAATTTCTCTGCAGTTCTGATCTTTTAATCGGGAATGCTTGGAAGCCCTCTATTTCATTAAAGGTCTATTTTTCCCCTTGTAGCATTACATTCAGCTTTGCTAAATAAGTTATTCTTGGATGTAAGTCCATATCCTTTGCCTTTTGGAATATGGTATTACAAATTTCCGACTCTTTCATAGTGGGGGCTGCTAAATCCTGCTGTGGCTTCTTAATACTTTTACTCTTTCTTCTTGGCTGCTTGCAGTATTTTTTCCTTTGAACTAGAAACTCTGGCTTTTGGCTGTGATTTTCTTGGGCATTTTCATATTTTTTTAAAAGGAGGTGACAAGTGGATTCTTTCTATTTCTACTTTGCCCTCTTGTTGTAAGAGATAGGCAATTTTCTTTTAAGATTCCTTGAAATAGGAATCTGTTTTTGGTCATGGTGTTCAGATAATCCAATGATTCTTAACTTTTTCTTCTCAATGGGTGTTCCAGATTTTTGCTGTGAGATACTTAATTTTTTTCGATATTCTATGTCTTTTGCCTTTGTTTTAATATTTTTGTTATCTCATGGAATCTTTGCCTTCTAGCCAGACCTTCCACTGACTAAGACCCTTCCATCTCCTGCTTTGAGTATGTCCCCTGTGGGAAGGTGACAAGGGACTAACCCCAACATCTTCCATCTGCTCCAAAGCAATTTAAACCTGCGCTAGAAGTCTATCATTCCCTGCTCAGACACTGGGCCAACTTCTATCTGTTCTAACACAAGGGAACTTCCACCTCTTGCTGCAAGCCCAATCTCTCAAATGTGATGTGGACAACCTGTGGGCCAAAGAGGAGCTCTCTCCCCTTTGAGCTCAGATTTTCTATTTCCTACTACAACTTCCCTTGAGAGAAGAGGAAGAGGAAAGTCAGTGGGAATAGGAATTCCTTCTCCTGTTTTGCAAGTTTGACTTCCATCTCCTATTGTACCCTTTCCTGCCTTCAGAGGGAAGAAGAGTATTGAAACAAGTTCTACTGCCAGACCATGTGCCTTCCATCTTATAATGCACTTGTCTCCAAGCAGATATCTAGTCTCTTTTGGAAAGAGAAGTTGTGCCTTCTACTTAATGGTGAAAATTCTCACAACTAGTTGTAATTTATACATCCCAATAATTCTGAACCCTTGTAGGTCAAACTTCAAACTCCACACCCCATCCTTCAATAACTGACTCCTTCTTCCAATTTTCCTCAATCTTACCATGCCAAAGCTCCAACCAATAATTACCCAAACTTTTGAATGTGCCTTCTGGAATGCCTGTTCTATAGGCAACAGACTTCTCTTCATGCTATATCTTTACCTCTCACTCTCCTTCCCTTTGCTAGTAGTGAAATCTGGATCCTCACTGATGCCATAGCCTCCCTGGCCACCTTTCTAGTATTGACTGAACCTTCATTCATTTTCCTTGGTTCCAGGTTCAGGTGGGAGACTTGGAATAATCCTTGCTCCCCATTGATACTTCTAGACTCTCTTCCCTACTTCTATCACTCACGAACCTCTCCTTCTTTGAGGTCAGTGTTATTCACATCTACCACCCAATTCAAATCCTTGTATCTGTCAGTTACAGACTTTCTGGTCACTCCTATTTCTTCCTCAATGGGATTGGTACATAGCTCACAATTTTTCTCTCCTCCTCAACTTCTGCTCTCATACTAAGGGACTGCTCCATACGACTTTCCCTCAAACAGCTTAACCATTCAGTTTCTTGACTCCCTCACTCCCTATGCCCCAGCCTGAGTCAGGTGTATGTAAAGATGATCAAACCCTTGATCTTGCCACTATGACTTTCATGTTCAAGAATTCTGAAATCCCCTTATTTGACCATAATCTGTTGGTTTTTTTTAGCTCTTCCTTTGCCTTCCCTTACCCAACCTTATTCACCACCATTCCAACTTTGCTATCCTTTGATTCACAGTAACACTCATCTCTGATAATCACCAATATCAAAGTAGAATATTAATTCTTAAGACATCATCTCATTTTTTCACCTTTCAGCTACATTTCCAAGCCTAGAACACTTTTCACAGTGAACCATGTACTGAAACCTGTACTTATAGATGACAAGTAATTTTTTCAGTAGTGACTGAAAAAATAAAACCCAAAATGATACCAGGGTCCTTCTGTAATCCTGAGCCTTCATTCTTTGACCATCTACATGGAAAATAAAAGCATTTTCAATGAGATTCCTCCTATATTATTGATCTTTTAGTCTCACAGGGCAGCTTTGTAATGAAAATTATGAAAGGGTCAGTCATACCCAAACTAGGTCACAAAACACTAGGTAAAATGTAACATTCAGGGTGCAGTTTAAACTGGAGAAGCAAGTCATTTAATGTAAGACTAATCACAGATTCTGGCAAGGAATATTGAAAATCCATTAAGCATTATCTCTATTGTGAGAATAAAATTATCCCAAACTGTGAAGAATAATTGGAAAGGAAGGTTGATGAGTCTCATCTTTTTATTTTTTTACCTTTGCCAATTTGCATGAAATGAGATGAAACTTCAGAACTATTTCAATTTTAATTTCTCTTACTGTAACGATTTATTGTTTTCATGGGGTCAATTAATTTTTTTAATTTCTGCAATCCCAGGTTCCAAGGCACACACCTCATTGTGCCATTGTACCATTCCTTACTGCCTTCTTTCTCATAACCCATCCATTTTAACCCTCTCCCCTCCCCCAAGTCCCACTCCAGATCTAGCTACCCTTTTACACTATGCTTTTGAGAATGCCTACTCCACAATGAACAAACATGCTTTTTTCTTAAACCTTTTCCTTTCTCAGTTCTTTCATCTTTTGCCACTCACTGAGACCTGACTCCCTCCTGATGATACTGACTCCCAGGTGTATTTCCCAGTATGGATTACACCTTCACTCATGTCCTCTGACTTACTGATTTTGGTGGGGGAATTAGAATACTCCTTTCTCCCTATTGTGATTTTCAGACTCTCTCTTATCATTAAGCAACCTCTTTTTCCTTAAGGTTCATGCTATTCAAATTTTCTCTCTCAATCCAGAGCCTATTGGCTATTATGCATATTTATACATATACACACACATACATACATGTATTTATATATCTATACCTATATCCATATCTATATCTACACACACACACACCCCCAGGACACTCTCCTTCCTTCCTTAATTACTTCAGTGCCTGGTCCAGAGCATTTCTCACTGTACTGACTCCTGCCGTCATACTTCAACATAAAAATTGATGCTCTCTCAAATTCCCTGACATTTCCCAACCTAGTCAATTCCTCTCACCTACTCCTCCATTCCATATGAGCTACATAGAGATGGCCATACCTTTGATCTTGCTATCACCAAGTTTTCCACTACCATATTTGTGAATTCCAGAATTCTTTTATCCGATCATAATCTTTTTACACCTCCTTTGATCCCATGACATGCTTCTGAAAGGAACTGAGAAAAATCACACAGCTGCTCTGTCCACTACAAATTTAGCTTACATAATTCTCACCTGGGCCTTCATTGAGGAAAGACAATCTTCTATGCCTTTCTAATTTATTTACCCTTTGTAGCAACAATGTGCTGGCAGCTACTGTGGCTGTGTAAAACCAACAACAACCAGCACACAGAGGGCTGCCAACACAGGTTATTTTGATCTGCTTTACTAAGGAAAGTAACTTTAAGGGGTTAATAATCTCAGTTTAATCAAACATATATGTATATATGTGTGGGTGTGTGTGTACACACACACACACACACACTCAGAAATCATTTACTGAAAGCTCTCTCTTTTCCTTTCTTTCTCATTGCATATCACACAAATTTGTTACCCCACTGTCTCACATGAAGAGGTGGCCTTTCTACTTATCAAGGTAAGTCCCTTGACCCTATCCCTTTTCCCTGTCCACAACAGACCCAGCTCTTCTATCATATCTCTCTGTCTCTCTGTCTCTGTCTCTCACTCTCTCAGTTGCTTTCTATCTCATCTTCAGTTTCCTTTTATCTACTTATATGCCTATTTCTTCTCCTCCTTAAATAAAACAAAAGAACCCTCACTTGGTCCAATCATTTTCACTATCTTCAGATTTACCAGTTTTTTCTTGTTTTTCATTGTCAGTCTAATGTCTCTGTCCTATTCTTCTTGACCTCTTTGTAGCATTTAATACTGTTGATCACCCTTTTTTCTTGGATACTTTCTCCTCACTAGGTTTTTATAATATTGCTTTCTCTTGATTCTCCTCCCACCTATATGATCTTTCTCAGACTCCTTTGCTAGATAGTCATCCAGGTCATGTCCAGTAACCATGTGTCTCCCAAGGTCTTTTTTTTAGCTTTTTTTTCTTCACCTTCTAGGCTATTTTGTTTGATAATCTCATCAGCATTTATGAATTTAATTATCCTCTCTACCCAGATCTCTGTGAAATTGCTGTTAGTATTTATTAATTATTGATAGATTAATAATTAAGAGGTATAGTTTAGTTTTAGTCACTAGAATCAGTACTTATGAATTAATTTAATCCAAAAGACAGTTTGACTACATAACATTGAAGTTTACAGATGATGTGACTTTTTATGTGAGTTAACTTCTTCATTTCTCTGGGCTACAGCCTGAACTTATCGAGTTGACATGATCATAAGATGTTTTGCTTGGTATGGTCTTAATGTGATTAAAAGATCTTCCTTGCCTATTTAATAGGTCTCAAGTGGAGCTAGTTAATGGAAGTTTGATTAGGGGAGGCTTGTTTGTAGGTAGGTCCACACCCTTTTGCTAACTATGTGTGAAACCTTAAGAAGGGTATATATACTTAGGGTAGCCCTTAAGCTAAGAAGAGAGAACTGCAAGGAAGAGAGAACTGCAAGAGAGAGAGAGAAAGACAGAGAGAGAGAGAGACACACACACACACAGAGAGAGAGAGAGAGAGAGAGAGAGAGAGAGAGAGAGAGAGAGAGACAGAGAGACAGAGAACCTTGAGAGGGAGAGAGAGCAGTTAGGATTTGTGAATGAGTGTTTATGGAAAGGCCCCAACAGAGGAGAAGGTTAAGGGAGGGCCTGGCTCCCTGCTGTGATATTGTGTTTTAATTTCCGGGCTATTATGATAAGGTGGACTCACTGGTTTTGGGATACAATTGCTGCTCTGTAGAACCGGAGTTATTGGTTTTGGGATTTGATCCTCTGGCATCTGAATAAATGTTTTACTTCTTCTGCCTTCTATATGGAGAGTCTCTTATATTCTGTGATACCGAACTATACAGGCATATTCATGGTCACCATCACTATCGTGAATCTTGCTTTACCGATACACCTGGCCATAAGCCTAGTATGGGACCACTTTTCACACCTTCCAGAGGATGCTGACTGACTTTGTGTTTTCCTTTTACCACGCACTTTGGAAATGCTCTTTTTCAAGCAAGTCAGATGATCATTCTAGATGTAAGCCTACCACATACCTTTACCAACTGACTGCTCTGTCTGGCTCCTGAGGTGCTTTGGGGTCTCACTTGTTGGCATCTCCTAGCCTTGCTAATAAATGATCATGCTCAGAAACTTTGTGCTTCAGTTTTTCTTCATTGTAGATTTTTTTGTTACATTTCCAACCTTTTTCCTTGCCTCCAGGCAGGAGGCAGTCACCAACTGCCTTTTGGAAATATTAAGTTTGATGTATTTTAGATAGCTCAACCTCATTATGGTCATATCAGAACTCATTATCTTTTCTCCCAAACTTTCCCTTTTTCCAAACTCTCCTATTCCTGTCAAAGGAACCACTATCCTTCTAGTTACCTATGCTTTCAATCTTGGTGTCATCATAACACGGATCCCTTCTATCCAATCTCTTTTCAAGTCTTGTAATTTCTACCTTCACAATGTCTCCCACGTATGTACTTATATAGCTACCATGTGCATGCATCCCTATTCAATAAACTTCAGTGGCTCTCTATTACCCCCAAGATCAAATATGAGATGTTCCATTGGCAGTTAAAGCCATCTGAAATTTCATAAATTCCTATCTCTCTAGTCTTATACTTTACTCTCTTTCACATACTCTATGATCTGAAAATAATGTTCAATCTCCATTCTCTACTTTTTCATTATCTGTCCTCCAGACCTGAAATTCTTTGCTTTCTTACCTCTTCCTCCTGGTTCTCTGGCTTTCTTCAAGGTTTAGTTCAAATTTCACCTTCTGCAGGAGGCCTCTCCTGGTCCACCCTATTGTTAGTACCATCTCTCTGAGATGGTTCACCTTCAATTTATACTCTAAATATCTTGTATATACATTGTTATTTATATGTGGTCTCACCATTAGAATATGAGCTTCCTGAGGGCAGGGATTATTTTTTTGCCTTTCTTTGAACCCTTGGCACTAAGTACAGTGCTTAAGAAACACTAATTGACTGACATTTAATTTAATTTGAGAGAACCCATCTACCAAAGCAAAAGCAGGAATGTGTGAATGCGTATTTGTTTTAAAAGAATTTTACTTATGCTTACAACTTCATAAGTTAAATGAGACGGAGTTGAATGGTAAAGTGTTTACCCCCAAATCAAAATTAACTTCCAAGTAGAGCTAATTAATGTGAATCAGCAATCTGGCAATAGTCTAGGAATGACAATGGTGTGTAAATGATCAGACACAGAACAGAAAGGTTGTTCACCTGCCCTCCTGCCTGGAATAAGAGACACTGCCATGGCAACTGCCATCTGAATCTGAGGCCAAACACAAACGGAAAGTAAAGCGTTATTGGCATTAAGGAACAGCTAGTTCCGGCAGCCATAGGCCATAGCAAAATGCAGCACAAATTCAATCATTGTATGGAAAACATCAGGGGTTGGTGGGAAGGTGGCATGAGTTATGATTTTTAGAGATTGCAAGTGCAAAGTCTTTCATTGTTAATGGATAATGTCCCCAGAAAACTTATTGTTTTAAAATATTCAATATACTGAAGTACCAGGGATTTTGCTCAAACTGAAGATCATTTGAAGAACAACAATCAAGTTCAAATTTATCAAGCACGTGTGACACATGGACATTTATTTTTCTGGCAGTAATAACAATTGCTTTAAAGTTTGCAAAACATCGTATATAAATTATCTAATTTGAGCCTCAGAACAATCCTGAGGTAGGTACAACAGGTATCAATATCCCTGTTTCATAGATGAGGATATAGTGGCTCAAAGGAATTAAGTGGTTAGCCCATAGGCACTCATGTGGTAGGTGTCAGGGTTGGAATATAAACAACAGTCTTCTAACTCAAGTTCTAGCGCTCTATCCATATTATCAAGGTATCACTAAGGAATTCAGAGAACTCTAAAGTCATAGTTCATTAATATTCACAAAATCATTTGGATGTAAGAAAGGGGAAAAGAAAACAAAATAAAGCATTGTAATGGGGGTAATGATCATTTTGCAGTTTGGGCAAAAGGAGGCTGAGTATTTACATGAAAAAGTCAAGGTCAAATATAGTAGGGGAAAGAAACTTAATAGAGCATCCAAACTTAGATTTGTTTGGTAATCAAGTATTCAAATATAAGTAAATATTACATTCATTCTTTTTTTTTACCTTCTATCCTTTAACCTAGTTTTCAAGATTTCATGGATTCTATAAAGACCATGACAACTACACTGCCCCACTCACAATTATCCAAGCTGCCCCTTCCTACTCCTAACCAACCACAATTATTTCTGTTACCCTACTTATCACTTATTTAAAAAGAAAAGCAACAAGAGTTCTCTGATTAATTGAGATCCCATGAAATTAAATGAAACAATAGAAAACTCAAATAAATAGAAAAATAAAGTTTCTTTTAGTCTTTCATTTGATCTTAGTCATAAAAAATTATATCTGGTCCTAGATACATGACCTAAATGGGTGATAGTTTAGTGTAATTAATGAAGCACTTAACAGGCATTCAGGAGATGTGGTTTCTAGTCCTAGCACTACTGCTTACCAACTGTGTAAACTTGAGCAAAACATTACCCTACTATGGGCTCAGTTTTCTCATTTGCAAAATTAGGAGGTCAGCAAAGACATCAGTTAATGCTAAAGAATCACTTGAAAAAAAATTCAGTGAAAATTGGAAATAAGTTTGGCATAAATTATTAAGACCCACATCTCGTAATATATGTATCAAAATAAACTACAAATGAATACAGGGCATGATACTCTGAGCAAATTAGGGGAGGAAGGAAGAAATTACCTTCAGATCTACGCATAAAGGAAGAGTTCATAACTAATAAAGCAATAAAAAGGATCACAGGCAATCTGTATTATGTAAATTTTTAAAAGGTTTCACACAAACAAAACCAGTAGAGTTAAAAATTAGAAGGAAAATAAGTAATTGGAGGAATAAAACAATCTTTATAACCAATTTCTCTGTTCAAGGTCTTATACCCAAAATATGTTGCAACATTCAAATTTATCAAACTGTCACAAACTGATAGATAAATGGTCAAAAGATATAAACAGCTACTTCCTTCCTGCCTTCCTTCCTTCCTCCCTCCCTCCTTCCTTCCTCTCCTTCTCGGTTTCTCTGTAACAACAATGCTACTTGCCCCTATTGTGGCTGTGTAAGGCCAACATCAGCACAAGGGAGGGCTACTAGCACAGGTTCTTTGATCTGCTTTTCTAAGGAAAAGCAACTTTAAAGGGTTTACAATCTCACTTTAATCAAACATACATATATTATTCACTTAGTTCAGGGGGAAAAGTCAGTGCCTTGAACATCAAAGAAAACGCAAACAGAAATTACAAGCAGAAATTATATAAACAGAGCAAAATAACACAAATCAACTGACAAGCTTTTATCTGTCTGACCAAAACTATACATACATTGTTACCAGAGAGAGAAGAACCAACATCTGGGTTTTTGAAAGCTGGGGGCTCCTTAACAGCTGCCCACAGTCTCCACACTAACACTCTTCCAATGAATAAGCCCCAAACAAAATGCTAATCTCAGAGTATATATATCCTTATTCAGAGTCAGAGGGTGTCACAACCATGCAACTCAAACTCATGTGACCTAGGCTTTCCTTTAACTTAAACAGGTCATCAAAGACTCCCGATTCAATCAAAGACTCTCGATTAAAACAAAGGCAAGCCTCAATCAAAGGCCCTCAAACGCCTTAGTGCTGAGAAGCACTCAAAGAAAAAACAGCAAAACATTCCACTTTGCTTGCCATTATATTTGAAAGGCAAGACTCAAAGGCATTTGATTACCTCAGTGCTGAGAAGAACTCCAAAGCAAAAGACAAAAGGTCCCACTTTACCTGCCCAATTCAAACAAAGGCAAGACTCATTAAAGGTACTTGATTGCCTTAGCATTCCAAAAGAGAAAACAATAAAAAAGTCTTACCTTACTATTATATTCTCTTGCTCTGTCTCTCTCTGCCTCTTTCTCTGTCTCTGTCTGTCCCTAAGTCTCTGTCTCTGTCTTTCTCTTGAGTCTCCCTATCTTACCCAAACTCATTGGCACCAATCCCACTGTTTGTCAACACGTGAGCATTGACCTGTCCTGTTTGCCTCTCCTTAGGTAACCTGGTTGCTCCCGGCTCTCAGGGGCTCATCATATTTGTCATAGACCGAAGACACTGAATCTGCTAAGCACACTGTAGCTCACAATTCCTGAGCTCAAGCTCTAGTGTCTCCCCCCTCCCCCCAAGTAGCAGGGCTTATATGTATGCACCATCATGTCTAGCATACAGGTGGTTTTCAAAGAAAGAAATCTAAGCCATCAACTATCAAGTGAAAAATACTCCAAAAATGATTAATAATTAGAGAAACACAACTTAAAACAACTTTGAGATTCCATCTCAGACTCATTAGGTTGGCAAAGATGACAAAACAGGATGACAAATGTTGGAAGGGCTGTAGAAAAATAGGTACTACTGCAGGTATAAAACTATGAATTAGTCCATTCATCCTGGAAAATAATGTGGAACTATGCCCCCAAAGTTACAAAATTGTGTATGTATTCTTTTTGACCCAGTTTTACCATGACTTGGGGGTATCAAAGTGATCAAAGAAAGAGGAAAAGGACCTATATGTACAAAAGTATTCATAACAGTTCTTTTCATAGAAGCCAGAAATTGGAATCTAACGAGGTGGAATCTATTGGAGAAGTGTTAAACAAATTATGGCATAGGAATTTAATGGATATTATTGTGCCATAAAAATTATGAATGTATAGTTTCAGGAGAAACCAAAAAGCCCTGTTTCTGTCAGTCTGATAGAAGCAAAATAAGCAGAAACAATAAAAACAATTTATACATTGTCACCAACATTATAGAAATAAATAACTTTGAATAACTTAAAAACTCTCATCAATAAAATAATAAACTATAAATCCAGAGGACTGAAAATAAAACACACCACCCACCTCCTGCCAGAGAAGTGATGGACTTAAAAATGTACAATGAGACATATATTTTTGGAAATTATGGGAATTTATTTTGTTAGACTGTTTTTTAAAAAATTTATTCTTTTTTTCTATTAAGGGAACAATAAGAAAGAGATAAATCCTTATATAAATAAGTTTAAAAAGAGAAAATGTTGTTGGTTCAGAATAAGTGGCCTGGGAAGCCAGGTGGTACAGTGGATAGAGTGTTGGGCCTACAGTCAGGAAGATGAGTTCAAATCTGACCTCGGATACTTACTAGCTGTGTGAGCCTGGGCAAGTCACTGAACCCTATTTTCCTCAGTTTCCTCATCTGTAATACGAGCTGGAGAAGGAAATGGCAAATCACTCCAGTATCTTTGCCAAGAAGACCCCAAATGGGATCACAAAGAGTCAGACATGACTGAAAACAACTAAATGACAACAACACTGTAATAATTTTAAAAAAATTAATCTCCAATTTGAAATTAATATCCAAAATATATGGATACAGCTAATCAGTCAAAAGAATTGAAGTATTGTCTATCTTTTGTAGATACAGAAATATGCATTCATCAAAGGCACCAAAAAGGACACTTGTAAAGATATAGTTGTGATCTGAAAACTCATTTCCCTAAAGGTTATCTCATTCATGAAAAGAAACAGATATTGGGTAAATGGAATTTTCAAATCCACAGAAATAGCTGGAACGCTGTTCTGATTTTAAACAAGAAAAAAGCCAGACTGTACCTGCTTCATCAGCTGTAATGGTGAGCTCATTGCTGGCTTCACTCTTGCCAATTCGGTTTTTGGCATACATGCGGATGCTGTAGGTGGAGGAAGGATGGATATCAATGATGGTGGCCGAGTTCAGCTGAGGGGAAACATCTTTGGTTCTCTGAGCAGAATCCCAGGAGTCTTTTAGGTTTGGGTTTTTTTTTCAAAAAAGAAGAGATAGAGACTTGAGTTTTTCCCCTGCCTTCACAATATTTATAAATGATTTTTATTACATATCAATTTGAATTCTCAAATGCAAAATATTTTAAGTTATTAGGTAAAGTTGGACGCCAGGAAAGAAACAACACCACATCATGCTTTAAATGAAGGGCTTCTAACTGAACTGTATTCAGGGAGGAATGTCTGAGGGAACACAGTACATGATGAATTTTAGTAATAATGTTGAAGAAATAGGAGTCAGGGAAACTGAAGCAAGGAGGGCAAAACAAACAAATATGTAAATAAATGGGCAAACAAACAAGCAAACAAATACATTTTAAAAGTCCCAAACAGGCATTTAAGGATTGACCAGAATGTTAAAAGGAATTATAATGCAAAAAAATTCTGCCTCTGCTGAGTCCTTGAAAACTACAACCTTCTTTCCCAATTGAAGAAGAGCCAAAATGAAGTATCTACTGAGAGGAAAAGAAAAGAAAATGAAACAAAACTTCACTGTCTAATTAACTTCCAGTTCTCAGGCACATGGGGAGGGAAGCAAATAGAGCATTGGACTTAGAGTCAGGAAGATCTGAGTTCAAATTTTGCCTCAGACAGCTGCCTAGCCGTGTGATCCTGGGCAAGTCACATATACTCTTTGCCTCAGTTTTATTATCTGTAAAGTAAGGAAAATAATAACACCTACCTACTAGGATTGTTGTGAGGATAAAATTAGGTGATGTTTGTAAACCTTAAATAGTTATATAAATCATTATATAAATGACAGCTCTTTTCATTATTCCACTTAAGTATCATTTCATTGAATCTAATGCATCTATTAGTTAATTTTAAAACTAAGTGCCTGCTGTGGTCAGGGCATTTTGTTACTGGAGACACAAAGACAAACATGAAACAGCCTCTGTCCTCAAAGAGTTTACTATGCCTATTATTAGAGAAGATACAGATCACTGATCCTCAGAATGTAATTCTGGATAGAGTGGGCATTGGCAACTATATTTTGTTTGTTCATATAATAAATATCTGGTGCTAGTATAGTTTATTATAATACCCAGGATTTGAAGTAGTTCTGGTGAGGGAGTGGTAGTATTTTAAGTCTTCTATTGACTGCATTATAGTCTACTACCTCTGAGTGAATACAAATGCCTTCCTCTCATTGTTCTCTGCTTCACTTTCTCTTTGGCTCTGCATTTTTACTCAATAGTGGATTAGTAGAGTGTGTTCTCAGATATGGGTCCTGGAGAGAGACAAACCACCCCCACTCCTTTTTTAAACTCCCAGCCCTCACCATGACACTATTTGATGATGCAATGGAAAGACCATTAGGAATGTCTGTTCCTTCCAACACATCAAACTGTTGAATTCCTACCAATCCTTTAAAGCCCAAATCAGGTGCCAACTCATTCAGAAAATCTTCACTTGTGTCTCCACTCAGTAATGTGCCTTCTCTCTTTGACCCCAAGTAGTGCTTCACTTGCACTTCTTCGATAGACTTGTGTACATGCCATACCTTTTTCCTAGAATGAGGATTAGGGATGGGGACTAGCTCTTATTTTCATTTTATATCTCATGTATCTAGCCACTTAACTGAACTGACAGTAACTATCCTGTGAGACCTTGGGAATATCTCATGATTTCTCTGAGCCTCTTTTCTCATTTATCACCTGAGGAGGCTCAACTTGATGTTGCAGAGAACTGGCCACTGAGCCCAGTGTTTACGAACATATAGAGAGTGTCACTGATGCAATTCACCATGTGGAAGAGGCTAGGGAGCTCATTTCCAGGAGAGCCACGATTACATGTAATGGAAGTGCCTTGAGGGGATTTTGGAGTGTTTGTATACATTCTGTAACTGGTTTAAGTCCACTTACCACATGATGAAGAGGAGCCTCTTTGGCTGCAGTTATATAGTCAGAACTGGGGGAGGGGGGCAATCAAAAGGCCCTAGTTGTCCTTGTCCCTTTCTCTTCAGCTGCCCTCCTTGTGGTTTGACATCTTCCAGTCTGCATTCTGGTAAGAGAGGAGAGACAATGCTGTAATGCCAGATGTTGGCCTTGGATGGGGAGCGGTTTCTCCCTATCTGAGGTTGACATGTGGCCTGTGAATGTGGGTCTCAGTTCTTTTTCTCAGTGTTTGCTTTTACATTTAAAATGAAGTAGATTCATCTGGAAGCTATGACTTTTAGAGTTTTGAAAAGTTAGGAGAGGGAGCTACCTGAGGTCCAAAAGCCAAGGTGCCAAGTCTATTCTGGGTTTTAAAGCCAGTCCAGCATCAATGCCTTAAGAAGTGAAGAATGACTTTCAGGATGGTAGTTGAGATAAGGACTCATCTGGCAATAATTACAACGCTTCATTTGGAGGTGAACTTTCTGGGACTTGTTGCATATAGGAATTGGGTTAAGGATGAGTGCCTCAGATTTCACTCAGTTTGGGCCCATCAAGTTCACATCCAAATGCAGCACTAGCACCCTTGCTAGAAGAGTCCTCGTCTCATCTACCATCCTGAAAGGTCACTTCTCACTCCTCAGCTCATTGATGCAGGGCTGGCTACAAAATCTAGCATGGACTCGACCCTCAGACTCTGGTTTGAGACCCTCAGACTAGTTTATTCTTCTTACTTTTAAAACCTCACAAGGTCATAGCTTCCAGATTAATCTCCTTCACCTAACATGAAAGAACAACACCAAGGGAAAGAACTGAGGTGTACAGGTAGCCTTATAGCATTATCTCTCTTCTCTTACCAGAATACAGACAGACCAGGAGAAATCAAAGTATAAGGAAATCAACTAAAAATAAGGGACAAGGCCAACTAGTGCATTTTAAATGTCCACACCACCTTCTATCTCCCTCTCCTCTGCCCCCACACACGAAGTTCTGGTTCTGCAGTCTTAGTCAATCAAAGAAGCTCCTCTTCGTCATGTGACAAATGGACTGGAACCAGTTACGGAATGTCTGTGCATGCTCCAAAGTCTCTACAAGGCACTTCCATTATGTGTTGATATAGCTCTTCCAGAAGCAGGCTCCCCACACTCTTTCATTTGAGGAATTGCATCAGAGACACTCTCCACATTCACATAAAGGCTAGGCTCAGTGGGCAATCCACCATTGCAGAGATAATCTACAAGGTCACTCCCATATTAAATACTTTATAATTCTATGATGCTAGTTATAGAGTCCTCACAACATATTTACTGCTGTAAAATGGGATTATCTTTAGAGGGTTGCCTAAAATTACTGGAGAAGACCCTCAATCCACTCAAAGGAGCAATAGCTAGCTACAGGATAATATATAATTTTTACCACATCTCACTATGGAGTCCTGGTTCTTAGATTTACAGGGCTACTTAATAGCTTCCTTGCTCTTTAATCCTTAAGTAATTAAAGATAAGAAAAGATTTATTTTGGGGGGAATGGGGTAGTGAAATTGAGATTTAATCTTTGTGGAACTTCTCTGTAACTTATAGTCTTCAAGTTGCCTGAGGTACTAAGAGGTTATATGAGTTTCCTTGGTCATAAAATCAGTATAGGACTCTCTTGCTGTGTCAAAGTGTGCCAAAGTTCCGGATGACTGCCCAGTTTTTGCTGAAATCTATGGTTTAAGTGAATCACAAGCTTTACTATTTCTTCTCTACTCCCACCCCACTGGAATCAGCAGGAAAAGGAATAATAGGAAGCTGACACCCATAGTCATATTGGAAATGTTGACCTTAATCTTGACTTGTCCTCACAGAAGGACATTTTCTGGAAGATCAATGTTCCTGTTTCTAGGTTAACCGGGTAATTCTAATTTTTGCTTGTCAACTACATATTGGACACATCAGCATTAATTACTTTGGTTATAGAAATGGTTTACTTTAATGGCTTCACATTCAAACATCCCCAACTTTTGATCATTACCTATGTATCTTAGACTGTGAAAAGCCTGAGTATATGCAGAGTCATTCCTACTCTCTTCCTTTAAAGCACATTGTAGTCTAATCAGACAATTTTAGGATAACAGTGGTAGGTTTTGCTCTTTTTCTTCTAGACCAAAGATCTATTAGGTATTGTTCTCAAAACATATGAATGAATTTAAGAAAGATCCAGTTATAATAGGAGAGCTCAAAAACTTGGTTTGAGATATTTAAGAATTAATAAATTTCTCACTAGAATACTCACAGATGGATGATCAGATTTATGACTGGAATATTATCTAATCCAGCCCACTCTTCTAAATCAGATTATCCTGAAATAATCTTTAAACACTAGATTTCTACCTTCTTTGTAACCACTAAAGAAGGGGTTTCCATCAACTGCTCATTATAGTATCTTACCTAGGTCTGTTCTCCTTAAACAATTTCCATGCTCCAAAATTTGTCCTTTTTCCCTTCCCCATCAAAACTTTTCACTCAGGGTCAGGATTTCAGTTAGTTATCAGGATAGAAGGCAATCTGATACTAAGCAACACAAATATATAAATAAAATATTATTTACTTTTAATGCAATGCTTTGCCAAAGGAATGACCATCTCATAATCTATTTTCAGGTACTTGAGCAGGCAAATGGGCAGATATTTGGAGTGAAATCTCTTTCTATAACCTTTCTCAAGACATTTTACAACAGTACTGTCAAAATAGAAACAGGTCCCTGCAGCCACATATTTACTTTGTTGTTATTGGTATTCAGTCACTTTTCAGTTGTGTCTGACTCTTTTGAGATTTTCTGGGCAAAGATACTGGAGTGATTTGCCATTTCCTTCCCCATATCATTTTACAGGTGAGGAAACTGAGGCAAAACAGGGTTAAGTGACTTGCCCAGGGTCACACAGATGTAAGTGTCTGTGACCAAGTTTGACCTCAGGAAAATGAGTTTTCCTGACTCCAGGCCTGGCATTCTATCCACTATGCCTTCCAGCTGCCTGTAGGGCTTACTTAGAAAACCACAAATTTAAATTATCCATGTTATAGTACATTTTGATTGTTTTTTTATTAAAGATTTCCCAATTACATTTTAATCTGGTTTGAGCTGCATTTAGTAATTTTCTCAGTCACTGCAGGATGTGGGCAGATAGTCTGACACCTCTGGACTACAAGTTGCCTACTCTGCTTATGAATATGATCAGTGCTATCAGAAAACAATTTGAATTGAGATCTACCCCCAGATCTGGTGGTGACTTGGTGGTGATCTAGGAACAAGAAATATAACTAAATATAATTCAGTTTTTCCATCAATAAAAGTGAGAATTACACCTCACAGTGACAAATTTAGGATTAAAGTAAATATAAAAAGTTTGAAATCACTTTGAGAAATTGCCAGTGTTATTAACGGCAAAACAATGACATCTATTCTCTTCCTGTTTTAATATAATATATATGTATATAATTCCTATTGCCTATGATCAAGCGCAGCTGCTGACTACCAACAGTAGAATATTCCAGAATAGCTTGAAGATTATTATTAAGCAACTTTCCAGTTAAGATGGTAGTGTAAAAGGTTCTAGCTAAATCCATAGCTCCTCAGGAACACCTACTGACAATGAAAGAAAGCACCATTTACAGAAACAAAATTAAAATCACCAAACTCCTCCATCCTATAAAGGACTCCACAACAAGAAACTCCAGGGATTAAGGGCTTTTTGACTGAAGCTAGTACAATTTGGAATCTAGGAAAGCCCTAGGAGATTGGCCAAAAGATGGCACAGTCTCAAGTTACACCATTCCAGAGCGAAAGCCTAAAGCTGTTGACCTCCAGCTATAGCACAAGAAAATGGTGAATTTCAAATATGACCTGAATCAGGAGATGCCTCAGGATGGATGTTGCAAAGTGTATCAGTGGACAGAGATTGACACTAACTCTGTCCTAGGACAATATTGTAATCCAAGTCCAGGGCTTTGGAGAAAGTGGCCTGGGCCTCAGACAGCCTATCATCCAGAGACTACAGGGAAGCCAATTCCAGACTACACTGGAAAAGAGGACCTTGACATAGCAGAACTATCCCAAAGTGCATGAAATGGCAGATCCTGGTCCTGGCACAAAGACAAAGTCTAAGTACTGAAACTATACACATAAATAAAATGGGGAAAAGATTCTTACTATAACAAACACTAGTAGTTAAAATAATTAAAAAAAAAGTCAAAACAATTGCAAGTAGAACTTCAGAAAAAAAAAAGAATGAATTGCTCACACAGAGTCTTAGAGTGGATAGAAGAAATGAAGAGCACAAACAAGAGATTATAAAATCAGATTTGAGCAGTTGGAAAAAGAATAAAAACATTAGAGTAAAAAAAAATCAGCCTTAGCCAAGTATTTGAAACCCTGAAAAATAAAATAGGACAAATAGAACTCAATGATTCAATAAGGCAACAAGAAATAGTGGAACAAAATCAAAAGCCTGAAAAATTACAAGGATATTTGAGATATCTACCATGTGAAAAAATTGACCTTGAAAACATAAGGAGTAAAGAGAATATAAGAATTATTAAACTCAAGATGTAGAGGACACATGAGGAAACATGCTACCTACCTCTTGAAAGAAATTTAAGGGACTCAGAGTACAGATTGAGATACACCCACATATATGTATTTATTTCATTTGTGCATGTATGTGTTGGGTATAACCAATAGGGCGATTTGTTTTGCTTGACTATATGTATTTGTAAATGAGGTTTGGGGAGGAAAATAATATGGATTAGAAGAATTAATTAAAAAAGAATTACAAAAACCCTGAAAACCATGACCAAATAATTTTTTAACCCTGGATGCTATATCTCAAGAAATCATAAAGGAAAATTGTTAAAAATTAATAAAGCCACAGGCAAAGTAGAAATAGAAAGAATATAATGTTTACCTCTTGAAATACACACACACACACACACACACACACACACACACACACTCACTCACATTAAATTGAATATATCCAGAGATGGCATAGACAAAATCCAGACTTTTCAGGATCACTATGACAACAACTACCACCACTGCTAACATCTAGGAAAAGAAGAGATTGAGCCCCAAGCAATTATGATAATGATCACAAAAGACTTCATAGCAACAACTTGGAATACAGTATAACAAAATGAACAATAAAAAGCCTTATAAATAAGAATAAAATCTTGCAAAAGTGAATGTAAGTCTACAGGGGTAAAGTGAAATACAGAGCTGCATAGACTCTTTGAAACAGAGAGATAAGAGAAAAAACCTACAAAAGTAATTATATTTGAACCATTTGAAGGATTAGATGATAATTAATTTTTTTATGTAGAAATAGTGAGAAATAAGTTCATTGTGCCTTTAAAGCCCCTCTTATTTCAAGAGTTAGAGGGAAGAAAAAAGATCTAGGGCCTGGACAGGGTTTTGTGCTTTCTTTTGTTTTTAATTTAAATTAGTGAAGAAAAGGGATAGAAATGGAATACATTAATGAAGAAATAAAGAAGGGGAAAAACTTATTTTTCATAACTGGAGACCATCGGAAGAAGAATATACAAATGCGGTAGGATTGTGAGAGTGGGTATGTCAAAAATCCCTGAGAGTTAATTAGAGTCAGTTCAAAGTCATTGGAGAGAACTAACTTTTAATTTTTAGTGTGAGCATTTACATATCAGAAATCAACAAATGCAACAAATCAGGGCCAGATTTATTATTTTGCTGGTTGTATAGACTTAAGAAAGTGATAAGAAAATGTTAATAATGAAGATTGAATTTAAAAGCATGTTGTATGTACATTTTGTCTTCAGAAGCAGTGTTTAAATATTTACTAACTTACCTCAAAATGAACCTCACTTTTATCTGTTCTGAGAGAAAGAAGATGGAACACACATCTGTGTGTATACAAGCACGCAAAAAATTTAATGTAGAAATACAGCATAATCAACAGGAAAACAGATGAGGTGGAGAGATAAGAGGAGAGCTTGAGAGAGGGTAGAATTGGGGAAGGAATAGTCACAATTAATGCCAACTTAAATTACAGGGGTATGTGTTGATTTGCTCTGCTTGACTACACAGGCAATATTTGTTACAAGGGAAGGCTTATACTTGAAGGAGAAGGAAAGTTAGTGAGTAGTGTGGGTAGATATAAAAAAAGTGCTTCAAGAAACTATTTTAAAAATTTTGTTCAGTTCTTTTGGTCATGTCTGACTCTCTAGGACCCCTTTGGGGTTTTCTTGGCAAAGATACCAGAGTGGTTTGCCATTTCCTTCTCCAGCTCATTTTAAAGATAAGGAAACTGAAGTGACACATAGCTAGTAAGTGTCTAAGGCCAGACTTGAAGTCAGTTCTTCCTGACTTTAGGCCTAGAGCCCTATCCATTGTGCCACTCGTAATCAAGGTGCCACTGGTAAAGGCAATCAGGTGCCTTTAATGAGTCTTGCCTTTGAATCTGCAGGTAAAGTGGGACCTTTTGATTTTTTTGTTTTGGAGTGCTTCTTAGCACTGAGGTAATCAAGAACCTTTGATGAGTCCTGTCTTTCAATTGTAATGGCAAGCAAAGAGGGGTCTTTTGTTTTGGAGCCCTTCTCAGCACTGAGGCAATCAGGTGTCTTTGAGTTTCTCTTTCTTTGAATGAAGAGTCATTGATTGGAAACAACCCGGATATGATGTGGTGCTAATGATTAAAGATCTTTCCCACACCCATTTTTGCTAAGTAGGCTCTAAGCCCTCAGGGCCCGGAACACTGTATATGAGCTCTGAGGTTGGTGTTTTGCTTTTGGGGTCACACTCATTGGAAGAATGTTGGTGTGGAGACTCTAAGTAACTGTCAAGGAGCCTCCCTGGCTTTGAAAACCCAGACGTTGGTGCTTCTCTCTCTCTGGTAACTATGTATGCCAGAAACCTGTCTGTTGGTCTGTTTATATTGTCTCTGTTTGTAATTTCTATTTGTATTTGCTCTGGAGTTCAGGGTGCTGACTTTTCCCTCTGAACTAAGTGAATGATATATATGTATGTTTAATTAAAGTGAGACTGTAAACCCCTTAAAGTTGCTTTCCTTAGAAAAGCAGATCAAGGAACCTGTGCTAGCAGCCCTCCCGTGTGATGGTGTTATTAGTTTTACACAGCCACAGTAGTGGCAAGTAGCATTGTTGTTACACCACCTTGTTGTTCCTACATTTTAAAAATGTTTTCTTTAGCATTTAGCAAAGAAGAAATAAAGCTATCACTCTTTGCAGATGATATGATAGTATATTTAGAGAATTCTAGAGAATCAAGTAAAAAAAACTATTTGAAATCATTAACAACTTTAGCAAAGCTGCAGCAAATAAAATAAGCCCACATAAATCATTGGCAATTCTGCATATTACTAACAAAGCCCAACAGCAAGAGATAGAAAGAAAAATTCCATTTAAAGTTACTGTAGACATTATAAAATATTTGGAAGTCTACCTGCCAAGACAAATCTAATAACTTTATGAGCACAATTACAAAACATTTTTCACACAAATAAAGTCAGATCTAAATAATTGGAAACCTATCAGTTGCTCATGGGTAGCCAAGGTAATATAATAAAAATGACAATTCTACCTAAATTAATTTACTTGTTCATGCCATACCAATCAAACTATCAAAAATTATTTTATGGAGCTGGAAAAAATAATAACAAAATTCATCTGGAAGAACAAAAGGTCCAGAATAGCAAGAGAATTAATGAAAAGAAATTCAAGGAAAGGTGGCCTAGGCACACCAGATATTAAATTGTGTTATAAAGCAGTAATCATCAAAACTTCTTGGTACTGGCTAAGAGATAGAATGCTGGATCAGTGGAAGAGGTTAGGTACACAAGACACAGTAGTCAATGACTGTAGTAGTCTACTATTTGATAAACCCAAAGACTCAAGCCCCATACCACTGCTTGAACTGATATCTTTGCTTGGAACACCCTTTCCTGATTTTAAAATCTTACCCACCAATCAAGGCCCGGATTGGTGCCATTTCTTCTTTTTTAAACCAACATCTTACACTGGATACCAAGATGAAGGCAAAATGAGTACATGATTTAGATATAAAGGCTGATAGTATAATCAAACTAGAAGAGTAAGGAATAGTTTACCTGTCAAAATTATGGAAAAGGGAAGAATTTACGATCAAACGAGAGAGAGAATATTATGAAGTACAAAATGGATAATTTTTATCACATGAAATTGAAAAGTTTTTGCACAAACAAAGCCAAAGCAACCAAGATTAGAAGGGAAGCAGAAAGCTGGGAAACAATTTTTACAACCAGCGTCTGTACAGTAGCTACTACAGTATATTAACAAAGTTGGAAAATCATGCAAAATCTACCCTTTGACCCAGCAATACCACTTCTAGGGCTGTATCCCAAAGAGATCATTCAAATGAGCAAAGGACCTACATATACAAAAAATATTTATAGCAGCTCTTTTGCAGTAAAAAAGAATTGGATATTGAGGGGATGCCCATCAGTTGAGGAATGGCTGAACAAGTTGTGGTATAGGAATGTAATGGAATACTATTGTTCCATAAGAAATGATGAGCTGGAGCACTTCAAATGAATCCTTTACTCATTTGTATGATCTCTTTGGGATACAGACCCAGAAGTGGTATTGCTGAGTCAAAGAGTATGCACAGTTTGGTTGCCCTTTGGGCATAGTTCCAAATTGTTCTCCAGAATGGTTGGATCAATTTACAATTACACCAACAACGCGTTAGTGTTCCATTTTTCCCATACATTCTCCAACATATGTCATTTTCCTGTTTTGTCATGTTAGCCAATCTGAAAGGTGTGAGGTGGTACCTCAGAGTTGTTTTGATTTGCATTTCTTTAATCAATAGTGATTTAGAGCATTTTTTCATATGACTATAGACAGTTTTAATTTCTTCCTCTGAGAACTGCCTGTTCATATCCTTTGACCATTTATCAATTGGAGAATGACTTGTATTCTTACAAATTTGACTCAGTTCTCTATTTGAGGAAGGAGGCCTTTATCAGAGACACTGGGTGTAAAAATTGTAAAGAAGAATTAGAACTAAAGGGAGGAATCACGAGAAAGAAGAAACAAAACAAAACAACAAAAGAAAAGGAGAGCAAATAGTATGCTTACATCTACATTCAGACCCCAAAGTTCTTTCTCTGGATATGGATAGCATTTTCCATATCCACTCTTTTGGAGTTGTTTTAGATCCTTGCATTGCAAAGAAGGACCAAGTCTCTCCAAGGTTAGTCATGCACAACATGGCTATTACAATGTAAAATGTTCTCCTGGTTCTGCTTACTTCACTCAGCGTCAGTTCACGTACATCTTTCCAGGTTTTTCTGAAGTGCGCCAGCTCATCATTTCTTATGGAACAATAGTATTCCATTACATTCATATACCACAACTTGTTCAGCCATTCCCCAATTGATAGGTATCCCCCAACTTCTAATTCTTGGCCACCACAAAAAGAGCTGCTATAAATATTTTTGTACATGTGGGTCCTTTTTCAATTTGTATGATCTCTTTGGGAGAGAGCCTGAGAAGTGGTAGTGCTGGGTCAAAGGATATGCACATTTTTATAGCCCTTGGGGCATGATTCCAAATTGCTCTCCAAAATGGCTGGATCAGTTCACAACTCTACCAATAATGTAACAATGTTCCAATTTTCTAATTCTTCTTTACACCATGACTAATGTGAAAATATGTTTAATATGAATGTATAAGTTCAGCCTATATCAGATTGCATGTTGTCTTGGGGAGAGGGTAGGAGAGAGAGGGGGAAAATTTAGAAATCAAAATCTTATGGAAGTGAATGTTGAAAACTAAAAATAACTTTTTTTAAAAGTAGTATGGGACTAGTGAAGGATAGGATGAGTTTGGAGACCAATAAATAAAGTGATTTGTCAGGAGAGTGGGGTGAATGAGAAGACAGGACTAGGACGTGAAGTTGGGGAGACAAATTAGATATAGAAAATGGGCATTCTTCAATGACACACTAAAGAGTTTATATCCTAGCCATCATAGGGAGCAACTGATGGCTTTTGAGCTATGAAGTGGCAGAGTAACTTGTACACTAGTAAAGTTAATCTGGTTGCTCTGTGAAGGATGGGTGAGAGGGGAAGAGCTTGAAGGAAGGAGACCATTTAGGAAATGTGGAGAAGAGTATGAAAATGTAAACATGAAAGGGAAATCATAAGGGACTTAATAAGGTTGAACTATTTACATTTCTACAAGGAAAGATAATATTTATAACTCATGAGACCTTTGTCAGTATTTGTATATATGAAAAAATAAAATCAAATTAAGGGGTGAGACAGGAATATATTGGGAGAAGGAGAAAGGGAGAGATAGAATGGGTAAATTATCTCACATAAAAGAGGCAAGAAAAAGCTGTTGCAATAGAAGGGAAGAGGGGGGAGGTAGAAGGGAATGAGTGAACCTTACTCTCATCAGATTTGGACTTCCTTTTCCATTTGGCTAATTCTGCCTTTCAAGGTATTCTTCTCCTCATTGACTTTTTGGAGCTCTTTTGCCATTTGAGTTAGTCTATTTTTTAAAGTGTTGTTTTCTTCAGTATTTTTTTCTGTATTCTTTGGGTCTCATTTAGCAAGTCATTGACTTGGTTTTCATGGTTTTCTTGCATCATTCTCATTTCTCTTCCCAATTTTTCCTCTACTTCTCTAACTTGCTTTCCCAAATCCTTTTTGAGCTGTTCCATGGCCTGAGACCAGTTCATGTTTTTCTTGGAGGCTTTTGATGTAGGCTCATTGACTTTGTTGACTTCTGGCTGTATGTTTTGGTCTTCTTTGTCACCAAAGAAAGATTCCGAAGTCTGAGTCTGAATCTGAGTCTATTTTTGCTGCCTGCCCATATTCCCAGCCAACCACTTAATCCTTGAGCTTTTCATTGGGGTATGACTGCTTGTAGAGTAGAGTCCTTTGTCCCAAGCTTGAGGGGCTGCGTTTTGTTTTCAGAGCTATTTCTACACAGCAAGCTCTGCCACACCAGCCCTCCTCCGCCCCCAAGAACCGCCAACCTGGACTGTGATTCAGATCTAAGCAGGCTCTGCACTCCTGCTCTGATCTGCCACTTAATTCCTCCTACCAGGTGGGTCTGGGGTGGGGAGCAACTGCAGCTGTAGCTATGTAAGTGGTCTCAGAGCTGCACCACCTCTGCTGCCTCTGGGGCAGTGGCCAATGAGAGCTCCTTTCACTCTGTCCCCACAGTTTTTCCCACTAGCCTTTTTGTTGTCTTTGGTGTTTGTGGGTTGAGAATTCTGGTAACTGCCACAGCTCACTGATTCAGGGTGCTATGGCCTGTTCTGCCCAGCTCCTGGTCTGGTTAGTCTGGGTGGGGCCCATGCTGGGCTCTGCTCTGCTCCACTCCCAGCATGGGGTGATAGACCTTACCCAGCGACCATCCAGGCTGTCCTGGGCTGGAGCCTTGCTTCCCTCTGCTATTTCGTGGGTTCTGCAGTTCTAGAATTTGTTCAGAGCCATTTTTTATAGGTGTTTGGAGGGTCCTGGGGGAGAGCTTTAGGCAAGTCCCTGCTTTCCAGCCACCATCTTGACTCTGCTCCCTATTCCCCCTTTTTCTGATAAGGAAAGTAAAGTGTTGAGAATTTATATGACTTTATTTTTTTATCACTATAAAGCTGATAAATGTAAATGTTTCCTTATACAAAGATGGGCATGTGACACCTTGATTCTGTTATATTCATATTTAAGTATATATTAAGTTTAACATGGTAATTACAATATTCTCCTACTTGTCTGTGCCCCAATATAAACTTCCTTCTGCTTTCTTCTGTATATTTTTAAAAAATTTCCTTGATGATCTTCAAATTTTTTTCCTACTTTTTGTCACTGGGGATACTTTCACACATTCTCCAATTTGTGATCACTCCCTTTCTACAAAAATTAAAAACCTTCTCTTGTGAGAAATAAGTAGTCAAGGAAAACAAGTCTGTGTATTGATCATATTAGTCTTTTGAAATAAAATATGGCCATTGCATTGATCATAGATCTAGTTTTTCAGAGTTGTTTTACTATGCTCTGCTTTTGTTCATTTCACTACTCCATAGATGTTCTTCCAGGTTTTCCTTACTCCATGGCATTCATAATTTCTTAAGGTGTAGTAATAGTACTATTGTACTGACATACCAAAGTTTGTTCAACTATACCCCAATTAATGGGTATAAACTTTGATTCTAGTACTTTGTTACAACAAAAGTGTTTCTATAAAAAATTTCATGCATTTTGGTCCTCTCTCTTTGATGTATTTGGGGGTATATGCTTAGTAGAAGTTATCACTGAATCAAAGGACATGCACAATTTAGTGACTTTTCGTGTATAGTCCCAAATTACTTCAAAGGATAGTTGGATTAATTCATATGTCCAGGAAGCTCTCAAAAAAAATTCGCTGCATTTATTTGTCATCTTTGCCTCTATGATGGTTATTAGGCAGAACCTCAGAGTTGATTTAATGTGAATTTCTCTTATTATTAATAGTTTGCCAATCAATCAATAAGGAAGGACACACCAGTCTATCACACTCCCTCCACCAGTGACCTGAATGAGATTCTCCATGGGGGTATCTCTTTTACCTCCCATTTCTAGGTTTCCAGTTACACATGGCTGCCTAAAACCCTGAGAGATGCCCATCCTGAAGCTAGAATATCTATATATAGATACACTACCTGAGCTTATTCCTCAATGATTAAAAACTCCCATCCCATCACGCTTTCCTAATGCCAGTGATGTTGAACTTGGAACTGTCATTATTCAAACCGTATTCTTGCCCCCACTGCTGTCTCTCTATTCTCATCTCCCCTCAACTTCACTGCTTTTCCTCTTTCATTGTAGCTCTAGTTTTCTTACTCACTCATCTTCTAGTGCCCACTGAAACCTGGCTTCCTTCTGATGACAATCTTCCCTGGACACCTTTTCCAATAGCAGTTATTTTGGTTGCTAGTCAAGGTGGAGAGTTGGATTATTCTTCCCACCCCACCCCACCCCCCGCCACTACCACCACTTCCAGGCTCTTCTTCTACCTCTATTCTCAATCAGTTCTCCTTCGAGCTTTATTCCATCTTTATTTACCACCCAATCAAGTTCTGGTAGCTGTTATGTACCAGCCTCTTGCCAGGACATTCTGCTTTCCTCAATGACTTGAATGTTGGTTCACCATCTTCCTCTCCTCTTCAACTCTTGCCCCCATAGAAGAGGATTTCAACATACATACTGAGAATCTCTCAAATATCTTAACCTCCTATTTGCTCAACTTACTCATTTCCAACGATCTAAAAAATTTTCACCTCACCATAACCACACACAGACATGGTCAAATCCTTAATCTTCTGATCACTTGCAAATGTTCACTTCCATGTTCATGAACTCTGAACTTCCTTAATCTGCAATTCTTAAAGTACAATTCCAACCATGTCATCACCCTTTTCAATAAACTCTAGCGGTTCCTTATTACTTCCATAATTAAATACAAAATCTCCTGTATGACATTCAATACTTTTATAATTTAGCTCTCCTTATACATATTTTTCCAGTGTAACACCCCAGTGTTACAGATCCAGCAACTCTGGCCTCCTTTCTGTTCTTTGTACCAGAAGCTCCATCTCTTAGTTCTCAGCATCTTCACTGGCTGTTTTCCATTCCTGGAATGCTCTTCCTCTTCATCCCTGCCTCATGGCTTCCTTGGCCTTTTTCAAGTTCCCACTGAAACCTCACCTTTCACAAGAATCCTTTCACAACCCATCTTAATTTTGGTGTCTTCCCTCTGTGGATTATTTCCCATTTATCCTGTATATAACTTGTCTGTACATAGTTGGTTATATATTGTATCCCCATTAGATTGTGAACTCCTCAGAGTAAGGGATTCTTTTGCCTTTCTTTGTATTCCAACATAGTAGTCACTTGATAAATACTTATTGATTGACAAACTGACTGTGATGTCCAATCCTTTCACCATTTGGTTCTTTCTCAAGTCATCTCCCTTGCACTGGGTATACTTTCCTTTCTTTCCCATCTTGACCCATTAGTGAACTAGTTCAACACTACATTGACAATTTATCTTTTTACCAATCCTGCCCAGTGAGGATTCAGTCTAGGATTATGCCCATAATCTACAAATAGCCTTTGCATCTATTTCTTGTGCTGTTGAATAGACCTGGAGAAAAATCACAAAACCATAATGACTGGGTTCACCACAAATTTATATTATATGATCTCACCTGGGCCCTCATTATAGTAAGTCAATATTTTTACACCTCCCTAAGAGATTCACTATTCCAACAACCACAGCAGCCTTTTCAAGCCTTTACACCTCTTTTCTAATCCCCCATGCCTTCCCTTCCTCCCACTTTTCTTCTCAGCTGAGAACCTTGCCTCACATTTCACCAAAAAATATAGGCCATACATTCAGAGTTCTGATTCATCTTCTTCTCTTCATCTCATATAACTCAAATGTCTTCCACCTCTTCTTCAACCCACCTCATGTGAAGAGGTTTCTTTTCTCCTTGGAAACGCCTCTACATGCAAAAGTGATCTCAATTCCATCTGGTATTCTCTAGTTGATCTCCCATCTATCAGTTTCACTTTCTCACAATATTCAGTCTTTCCCTGCCTACTGGTTGATTCTCTACTGGCTACAAACACATATGTGTCTCATCCATAATAGTCATGTTGTGAAAGAAAACATGGGGAAAAAACTCAAGAAAATATGAAAATGGTATGCTTCAATATGTATTTAGACACTGCCAGTTATTTCTCTGAGGATGGATAACATTTTTCATCATAAGTCCTTCAAAGTTATCTTGGATTGTTGTATTGCTGACAATAGCTAAGTCATTCCCAGCTCATCATGTTACAATATTGCTGTTACTTTGTACATTTCCAGGTTTTTCTGAGAGCATCCTGCTCATCATTTATAGCACAATAGTATTCCATCATAATCACATACTGCAACTTGTCTTGCCATTTCCCAATTGATGGGCTTCCCCTCAACTTCTAATTATTTACCCACAGAAAAGAGCTGCTATAAAATGTTTTGTACATATTTTCCTTTTTTAAAAAATCTCTTTTGGTCTACAGACCTAGTAGTGGTATTGCTAGGTCAAAATATGCATGGTTTTATAGACCTTTGGATATAGTTCCAAATTGCTCTACAGAATAGTTGAATCAGTTCTCAACTCCACCAGCAATGCATTAATGTCTCATTTTTTCCAACATCCCCTCCAATATTTGTTAATTACTTTTTCTGTTCTATTAACCAATCTAATAGGTATGAGGTAGTACCTCAGAATTGTTTTAATTTGCATTTCTCCAATCTATAGTGAGTTAGAGCATTTTTTCATATGGCTATAAAAAACTTTGATTATTTCATCTGAAAACTAATCATATGTTTTGATTATTTATCAATTGGGGAATGGTTCTTATTTCTACGAATTTGACTCAGTTTTCTATACATTTGAGAAATGAGGCCTTTATCAGAGAAACTTTCTTCAAAATTTTTTTTCACAGTTACTATTGCTAATTGTGTTTCTCTCCATCATATTTCCCCCTTTATTCTATTCTCTCTCTCTGTTCACCCTGTCCATCCTCAAAAGTGTTTTGTTTTTGACTACCCCCTTACCCAACCTGTCCTCCCTTCTCTCCCCCACCTCTCCTCTTATCCCCTTCCCCTCCAACTTTATTGTAGGGTAAGATAGATTTCATCCAACTGAGTGTGTATTTTATTCCCTCTTTGATCCAATTCTGATGAGAGTAAGGTTCACTCACTTCCCCTCAATTCCCCCCTTTTCCCCCCCACTGTAAAAGCTTTTTCATGCCTCTTTTATATGAGATAATTTACCCCATTCTACCTCTCCCTTTCTCTTTATCAGGTACATTCCTCTCTCCCCTCCCCCCCCCATTAATTTTGTTTTTTACATATCATCCCTTCATATTCAACTCACACCCATGCCCTCTCTATATATATACTCTTAACGGCTGTAATATTGAGAAAGGTCTTATGAGTTACAAATATCGTCTTCCAATGTAGGAATGAATGTAAAGAGTTTAGTCTTATTAAGTCCATTATGATTTCCACTTCCTGTTCATGTTTTTAATGGTTCTCTTGAGTCTCATATTTGAAAGTCAAATTTTCTATTCATCTCTGGTCTTGTCATCAAGAATGTTTGAAACTCTTCTATCTAACTAAATGTTCATGTCCCCCCCACCCCGCCAAATGATTATACTCAGTTTTTCTGGGTAGGTAATTCTTGGTTGTAATCTTAACTGCTTTGCCCTCCAGATTATCATCCTCTAAGCCTTCAATATTTTAATGTAGAAGCTGTTAAATCTTATGTTACCTGATTGTGGCTTCATGATACTTGAATTGCTTCTTTCTGGCTGCTTGCAACATCTTCTCCTTGACCTGGAAACTACGGAATTTGGCTATAATATTCCTGGCAGTTTTCATTTTGGGATCTCCTTCAGGAAGTGATCAGTGGATTCTTTCGATTTCTATTTTACCCTATAGTTCTAGAATATCAGCACAGTTTTCCTTGATAATTTCTTGAAAGGTCATGTCTAGGCTCTTTTTTGATCATAGCTTTCAGGAATTCCAATAATTTTCAAATTATCTCTCCCAGATCTATTTTCCAGATCAGTTGTTTTTCCAATGAGATATTTTACTTTGTCTTCTATTTTTTCATTCTTTAAGTTTTGTTTGATTGTTTCTGGATTTCTCATAAAGTCATTAGTTTTCATTTGCTCCATTCTAATTTTTAAGCAATTATTTTTTAAGTGAGCTTTTGGACCTCCTTTTCCATTTGACCAATTCTGCTTTTTAAGACAATCTTCTCCTCATTGGATTTTTGGACTTCTTTTTACCATTTGGGCTAGTCTGTTTTTTTAAGGTGTTGTTTTCTTCAGTATTTTTTTGAGTCTCCTTTACCAAGCTGTTGATTTGTTTTTCATGATTTTCTTGGTATCACTCTCATTTCTCTTCCCAATTTTTCCTCTACTTCTCTTACTTGCTTTTCCAAATCCTTTTTGAACTCTTTCATGTCCTGGGACCAATTCATATTTTTCTTGGAGGCTTTGGATGTATGAGCTTTGACCTTGTTGTCTTCTCCTGAGTGTGTATTTTGATCTTCCTTGTCACCATAGTAACTTTTAACATTTTTTCCCCCTTGCTTGCTCTATCAGTTGACTTTAAACTCTTTGTTCAAGTAGAGCTCTGCTTCCAGGGAGGAGGGCGCACTGTCCCAAGCTTGAGAAGTTTTGTGCACCTGTTTTCATAAATATTTCTAGGGATCTGTAAGATTCAGTTCTTCCAAGATGGTTTGCCCTAGAACTATGAGAAGGGTCCCCCCTCCACTACTACCAAAAACTCTGCTGTGCTAGTGCTCCTCCATGCCCTGGGATGCCCCCCAGGACTGACACCTGGATACAAGTATGGGTAAAGCAACAGAGTCCTGTTTCAGTGCTAGCAAGAAGACCACTGTAATATCCTTCTGACCGGTTGATTGATCCACTTATAGTTTGTGGGTTGAGAGCTGTGGAAGCAGCAGCAGCTGATGATTCAGTCACTGCCAAGGTCTGCTCCTGGATTGCTGGGACAGGGGTTGTGCTTGCCCAGAACTTCCCCTCTCTCTCACCCTGGTGCAGCAGACCTTTCCTGCTGACCTTCTAAGTTGTCTTGGACTGGAAATTTGTTTCACTGTCTTTTTGTGGGTTCTGCTGCTCTACAACTTGTTTAGAGTCATTTTAAAAAGGTATTTGGAGTGCTTTGGGGGACAGCTCAGGCAAGTACCTGCCTTTACTTGACCATCTTGGCTCTGCCTCCATCTCCATCATTAAAAAAAAAATCCTCACTTGATCATATCACTTCAAGCTTTCATCCAATAGCTCTTCCTCTTTCTGTAACTAAATTCCTGGAGAAGGTCATCTATAGTTGGTGTCTCTGCTTCCTCTCCCCTTGCTATCTTTTTACTCTCTACAGTCTGGTTTGACTTCATTATTCAACTGAAAATGCTTTCTCCAAGGTTACCAATGATCTTTTAATTTCTAAATATAGTAGCCTTTTCTCAATCCTCATCCTTCTTGAACTCTCTGCAGACATGGACACTCTAGATCACTGTTCTCTCCTTGATATTCTCTTTTCTCTAGATTTTAATGACACTGCTTTTTCCAGATTCTCTTCCAACTTGTCTGACCGCTGCTTTTTAGCCCCCTTGGTTTGATCCTCATGTTACCATGTTAGTCCCTATTCTGGGCCATCTTCTCTTTTTCTATACTATTTTACTTGGTTATTCCATCAGCTCTCGTGGATTCAATCATCATCTTGATTCTTGAATTTACTTAGCCAGATATAACCAATGACCTCTAGTCTCAAATCTAATTGATTATTGGAAAAATTGGACTGGATTTCCATAGACATCTTAACCTCAGCATGTCTAAAATTTACCTCATTATCTCCCCGCTCCCCACCATGCTGTAACAACAATGCTACTTGCAGCTACTGTGGAGGTATAAAGTCAATAACACCAGCACACAGGAGGGCTGCTAGCATAGGTTCTTCGATCTGGTTTTCTAAAGGAAATCAACTTTAAGGGGTTAACAATCTTACTTTAGTTAAACATACATATACCATTCACTTAGTTCAGGGGAAAAAGTCAGCACCCTGAACTTCAGAGGAAATACAAATGGAACTTACAAACAGAAATTATATGAACAGAGAAAATAACGCAAATCAGCAGACAGGGCTTCTAACTGTCTGTCCATAGCAATATATACATAGTTGCCAGAGAGAGAAGCACCAACATCTGGGTTTTCAAAACCAGGGGGTTCCTTAACAGCTACCCAGAGTCTTGTATGGCCAAATCACATGAACACTCTTCCAATGAGTGAGCCCCCTACAGCAAAATGCTGACCTCTAAGTATATATGCACTTCTTCAGGGTCAGAGGGCATCACAATCATGTGACTCAAACTCATGTGACTTAAGCTTTCTTGTGACTTAAGCAGGTCATCGGAGATTCTTGATTCAATCAAGGCAAGGCTCAATCAAGGGCACTTGATTGCCTTAGTGCTCAGAAGCACTCCAAAAGAAAAAAAAAACAGTGAAAAGTCCCACTTTGCTTGCCATTACACATGCTCTCTCCTCTTCCTCATTTTTCTATTATTGTAAAGGGCAACACCATCTTCCTACTTACCCAGGCTCACAACTTAGGTGTTATTACCAACTCCTCAGCCACTTTCAATCCCTGATATCCAATCACCTTCCAAGGCCTGTCAATTCTACTTTTGGAATATCTCTCATAAATGCTCCCTTCTCTCCTCACACTGCCCCTACCCTAGTGTAGATCCTTGTCACCTCACCTGGATTATTGCAATGGCCTTTCCCCATTCCAGTCCATCCTCCACCCAGATGTCAGATTGATCTTTCTAAATCTCAAGTAGACCATGTAATCCCCCATTCAAGAAATCTGTCCCCTTCCTATCTTTCTAGTCTTTCATAACTTATCCCATGCCACATACTCTAAGATACAGTGACATGAGCTTACTTATAGATCTAGAGGACTGGATGTCCTTCATACCTGGAATTCTCTCCCTTCTCATCTTTATCTTTTAGGTTCCCGACTTCCTTTAAGTCCTAGTTCAAATTCCACCTTCTACAAGATGTCTTTTCTGGTTTCCCTTGATGCTAATCCTTTCCCTCTGAAAATTTCCCCAAGTTATCCTCTATTCATCTAAGGTACACTTGTTTTTAATTGTCTCTTTCATTAGATTGAACTTCTTGAAAGCATGGACTGGTCTTTTTTCCTCTCTTTTTGCCTTTCCCTACTTGTTAGCATATTGTCTAGCATATAGTAGGCCCTTAATAAATGTTTGTTAACTTGACTTGAAAAGAATTAATGTCAAGAACAAAATTAAAAAAAAAACTTTTCAGAAAAAAAGCAGAAAATAGTAGCAAACGTAAAAAGTTAAAGGAAAATGGAGGAGAGGTGGAGAGATTTTGAACTAACCATACAAGTAAGAGGTAAAAGAGAAAGAAAAAACACAGGAGAATAAATATAGAAGTAATAAATAAAAGAAAAAGAAACCAACGATTTAAGTGGAACCTTCAAACTAGGGAAAGGTTTGACAAATAGGAGAAGTGGTAATGGGGCAGAGAAGAAGTATTTGGGGGAATAGAACCTGAATAGGTCTGAATAGTTTAAGTAAAACTAATCTTAAAGTTAAAGTGTTAACTTAAAAGAGAAAGAATTTTTAAAAAATCTAAAAAAAGGAAAAAAAAAACCAAGGAAAACAAAGAGAATTCTCACAACTTTAAATGTGATAAAGAATCCAATAAAATGAGAGTGACCGAATGTATAAGAAAAAAAATTCTATGTTCTTTTCTTTATAAGAAACATTTAACAAACATAAATACGCATAATTAAAATGAGAGACTGGAACAAAATTTATTATACATCAGGTCAATCCAAAAGAGCAGGAATTTTAACCAAATTAACAAAAGAAAATTTTAAATTGATATCAATAGGGATAAACAATAAAGCTGCATTATGTTGAATGGAAACATTAAATAGAGCACAGTAATCATTAACATATTCCCCAAATTGCAAAACATGTTAGCTCTTAAAGTAAAAATTAACTGAATTGTAGAAAGACAGATAGTAACATAATAATAGTAGGAAACTTTAATGTTTCTTTTCCAAAGGTAGACGGATGTAACGAAAAAAGGAAAATATAGAATAAACTGTTGAAGACAGTAAATGAGTAAAATGTTAAACAATATATCTCTTCAATGGAATCATGACGTATTTCTTTTTACCACATGATGCCTTCATAAAAATAGACCACAGAGATATTTCAAATAAATGTAAAAAGACAGAAATGCTAAAAAATCTGTTTTAGCTTTTAATATAATAAAAAGTATTAAATATAGGAAACATAACCAAAAGACACAAACCTAAATGGAAAATTAATAATGAGTGGGTCAAAGAATAAATCATAGAAATGAGTAATTTTTGAAGGAAAATGACAATGACAAGACAACATACCAAAATTTCTGGGATGCAGCTAAAGCAGTCCTCAGAGGAAAAATTATATCCCTAAAACATACATCAACAAAATAGAAAAAGAGAGGATTAATGGACTGAATATGCACTTAAAAATTAGAAAGCTAATGAATAAGCAAACTCAAAATAAGCACAAAAAAGACATCTTGAAAATTAGAAGAAAAATAGTTAAATTAGATGCCCAAAAGACTATAGGAATGATAAACAAAACCAAAAGCTGGTTCTTTAGGGGCCATTCCAGGGAATATGTTCTTCGAAACTTCTTAGGACTCCAGCGACATTCTTACAGCATTTGGATTATTCAGAGCTGTCAAGCTCCCTGGGTGCTTCCAGCTATGTGGTGATTCAGGACTGAAAGGACTTGGTAATTCAGTGTGAGGCACACCTTGAGTGGTCCCTTGATCCTTTCTTTGACAGCTTCTGCAGGGAGTAGTGCAGGCACTGCAGCATTTAAAAGGAGAGAAAGTTTCTCGATGGCTCTCTTGCCCTTCAACATTGAATATGGTGGCATGTAACTCAAGGACTTCTAGGACAGATGCAGAAGGACTGGTCCTTCTCTGTCCCAGAATCATGAAGACTATATCTATATAGAAGCCAGAGAAGAGGACTCAAGTAAGCAACCTGGCACCTGGGCATCTCGATGCCTCCTGTGCTTTGTGTTTTCTTTCCTCATCTTAGGTAAATGAGTATCCTGAAATGAATATTCCAGATTTGGAGGCAAATTTGTGACTCAGGGATTTGGAGGTCTGAGGTCCTATTGAGAAAGCACTAATTGACTGCCTGGTTAGGAGTGACAAACAACCACTCCAGTACTCTTTGATAAGACAGGCCCAAGAGGATTGCCTCAAACATGGTCATTCTACCAGTAAACATGTGCTGGGAGTGGTATGGATATTGTGGAGCTGAGGAGAAATGAGAAATACCTAAACAGCAGTCCCACAAAATGCTTTATTTTATGATGAGGTTAAAGTTACAGTCTCTTAGCAGATTATAATGGTGGATATAAATTAAAGTACCGAACCTATTTAAAGCTAGTTACTGCCAAATGTGTGCTTATTTTGTTTTTAGTATTCTTTTTTGTGTGGGAAAATGATACTTGTTTCATACCTGATTCATATGATAGAGTATTCATTCCTACTTTTTGAGGAAACCTAGATGTGAACTAAATTAAAATCCCAGTGTGGGAAGTTCCCAAACCAAAGAGTTTGAGAAAAGGAAGCTTAGTTTTCTGTCTCATTAGAGAAGAACTTTCCCTGGGAAAGAGAAGAACCCCTCCCGGACCACGTGCATAAATCTAGCAGATTCACTATTTTGGGAGAGAAAGTGGTCTCAGTGCACCAGAACCCTTAGCCAAGAATCAGTTCTTCAAGGTTACATTAACAACACTGACAAATCTTTATCCAACCTGAAAATACAGGGATCTGGCACATGCCAGACCCTATCAGTTTGTTCTGCCGATACAACCTTTTTCACATGCAGTATGTTTGGTAGATGACTTCTAGGAGATTTGTGAGGATGTGTAAAGGGAGTGCCTTGGAGAGACTGGAGTATGTGTAGACATTCTGTAAGTGGTTCCAACTAGCAAACCATGTGGTTTTAAGGAATTTTTTAAAACTTTTCTTCAAAAAAGCTTGAATCAGCTGCAGCTATAATTTTGCTCGATTCCAGGCTGGAGGAGATCAGTGAGTCTTCTCATAGCATCTGGTGAGAGCCTATACGATAAGGTCAAAGGCCTCAAGGTCTTTTCCCTTTCAAGCTATACTGACAAATGGGCCTTGGTGTAATTGTTCTCTTTTGCTTTAGATACGGTGAGAAGAATCTCTGACCCCGGTCAGAAGTGTGAGACACAGGAATCCAGGAGGTGGAATCCAGGCTAGAACCATTTGTTAGGCTATGACCACAAAGGGGATGGAGTCTTTGGGGCCTTTAGCCTTACAACATAATCTCTCATGAGATCCTAGCAAGCAACCAACCAGAGCTAACTCAGATCATTTTGAAGACACCAATCATACTGGCTATATAGCCAATGAAAAGAGGCTACTAAGAACGATAAGAATAGCCAATAGAAACCAGTCATAGAACATCCAGGCATTTCCCTTACATGTCATCATTATTCTTCTGGAAAACAACACCCTATTGTGTTCCATGTAGAGAGCCAAGCCAGCAATGGGGTCTCTGAATGTACCAGACCCCCATTATAGAGATTAAAAAGAAAAGGGAGGCAAAACAAATTAAGAAAATAAAAAAATGAATAAGGGAAAATCACAACAAACTCAGAAGAAATAAATAAAATCAGATTTTACTAAATACAATCATATGATGACAAAATTGATAGCTCAAAATAAAAGACTATGTAAAGTTATACAAAATGCCTAGATTACTAGATCAAATTGGAATATTAAATAATCCAGTATCTCAAAACATAATTAAACTAGATGTGAAAGTTATAACAAAGAAACATTTACAGAATTCTATCAAATTTTTAGCTTAAGACCTATTTTACATAAATTAATACCTATTAATAACTATTTTTGTGACAATGCCTATGTTAGATGAATGAATTACTCTAAAAATTTGAGAAAGAAAACACTCTACCAAAGCTTTTTATAAAGCAAATATAGTTCTAATCCTAAACCAGGATAGAGTAAAGCAAAGAAAGAGTTTAGACAAATGTCATTGCTGAATATTGACACAAAAAATTTGTATGAAATTCTGGCCAAAAAACTCCCTCCCAAATGACAGTAATTTACCTAAACACATCGTTCTTTATGCTCAAATTGGATTTATATTAAGCATTAATGTATGTTTCAATATTAGGAAAACAATTGACATAATTAATAATTCATAGTAACCCAAACCACATGAATATATTAAGAGATGAAGAAAAAGGCTTTTGACAAAGAACAACATTTATACTAAAAATGTATCAGAAGACTTTTAAAACATAAGTATCTTTTAATAAAGATTGACTATAGAGTGGGGAAACACTAAATGATTTCTAATTTTTTTTAAAAAAGTGTTAAATGAGGTTGCCTCCTTTTGCTGTTATTTTTAGCATTAGAAATGTTAAAAAAATAAAACATGATAATAAGCAAAGAGAGGCAAAACTATTCCTATTTGCTAATCACATAGGAAATTAGCAAGGAAACTAATTTAGGAAATTAATTGCCTCATTAAATTCTCAAGCTACAAAACAAATCCACAGAAATCAATGACAGTTTTGTAAATTTAAAAGAAAACACAGGATGTAATAATAGAAATGGAAGTCTTATTCAAATGTGCATAAAATAACCCACCCAATCGCACTTAATACTTCTACATCTAACTAGAAAACTTCATTTAAAGGAAATAAAGAACAAATTAAATATCTGCTCAGAGGTTAGCCATGTCAACATCATAAAATGATAGTACTACCAAAGTTAATTTACAAACTCAGTGTCATGGCAATCAAATTATCAAATTAAGAGAAAAATGATAAAAAATTATCTGAAGGAACAAATGACTTATGATGTCAAAGGAAATAATATTCAAAGTGTTTTGCAGTTATATCCATGTGATATCCAGATGTGGTGGTAGGTGAACTACCAGATATTTAATATAGTCTATACTTTTTTATGAAAAGAATTCCTTTTTTATCTTCATTTTGTTGGAAGATTGATACTTTCTGTGAGTTGATTTTATGTTCTGCTAGTATAGTGAAGTTATTATTTCATTTAATTTTAGTTGAGTTTAGTGTTTAGTGTTTTCTAAGTAAACCATCATGTCATCTACAAAAAGCTATAATTTTGCATCAGCTTTGCCTTTGCTTATGCTGTCAGTCTTTTCTTCTTATTGCTATAAATAGTATTTCTGAAGTTATTTTTTTTAAATAGTAGTGATAATACATATCTTTTTGCTGTCCTTCTTCAGTTGTGTCTGACTCTTCGATATCCCATTTGGGTTTTCTTGGCAAAAGTACTGGAGTGGTTTGCCATTTTCTACTTTAGCTCATTTTAAAGATGAGGAAACTGAGGCAAACAAGGTTAAGTGGTTACACAGCTAGTTAAGTGTATGAGGCCAGATTCAAACTCAGGATCATGACTTCCTGACCCCAGGCCCTGCACTCTACTGTGCTACCTAGCAGCCTCGATGAATAACCTCAGTTTACCCCTAATCTTATTGATAAGATCCCTAGAATTTTTTTCATTACGGATAATCCTAGTTCTTGGGTACAGATAGATCTTATTTACTATATTAAGGAAAGGTACAATTATTTCAATTTTAAAAATGTTTTAACATAAAGGGGCATTGCATTTTATTTTTTATTAAGATTTATTCTTCCCCAATTACAGGTAAAAATGATTTTTAACATTCATTTAAAATTTTTTTGAGTCTCAAATTCTCCCCTCATCCGCATTGAGAAGGCAAGCAATTTGATTTATAGGCTATATTTATTGTAAGCCATTACTGCATTTGCCTGGTACTAGATTCTACTTTGCTTCAGTCCTTCACTTCTATCTCCTGGTGTCTAGAGCATGTGCTGGCTCTAACCCATAGGTTTCCTTTTCCCTACGCAATTATAAGATATATCCCTATCTTGTTCTGGCCCTGACAGGTTTCAGTCAGACACTGAAAATCAATTTGGTCTTGGGCATCCTGGAAAGTATCCCTTCCATTGTATTTATACTGGGAACTTTGCATTTCCATATGTAGAATGGGCCTTGGCTCTTGTTTTGACTCTCAGTGCACTGAATGGGGCTGGGCAATGACCCACTGGGGCAAGCTCTGTCTTTTGCTTCTCTTCTGATAGTCCAGGGCTTGGCTATATCTTCAGGCTCCGATGGCTGGAGCAGTTGATGGCTTGTGACTTTCCTGGAAGATACTTATTCAGAATCTGCAGATTCCAGGTTGCTTTATCACAGCTCTCACTCTTTTGTCTGGAGCCACCTCTTTCCCAGTCCTTGCTGGCTTCTGGTCATCTTTTTTTTTCTGTGATTCTACAGTGGACAAATGAACTTACTCCTCTTTCTATTTTGTTTTCTTTATCATTCCTCTCTCTGTGCTCCTTTTCGGATATTTTCTGGGATGTGTGGGAGAGAATGGGGCTCTCTAACTTTTCAGGTTGTCACATTAACCAGAAGTTCTCAGTGACTTTCTCATGTTGACAGAACTAGTCATTGTCTAAGGCAGGATTTAAATGAAGATTTCCTGACATTAATGCTCTACCATTACATGGGAACTCTTCTACCCACTACATGGGAACTCCTCTCAGATTTTTTTAAATGATAGGTACTTAATACAGTGAAATAAATTAAATGTTTTGATTTGGTGCAGTACTTAATGGCATTTAATCTCTTTTGTAAAGATGAGTAAAACCCATGCTTTTTTCCAATTATTAATTCTTTCTCATTTTTGTCCAAGTTACTGAAGTGACTTTTTAGAGAAGATGGAGAGTGAGATATAGGGAAAAGTTCTATCAAACTTAGTCCTCGTGAAGACTGAAAACAGTGCCAGATAGCTTTCTTTTTGGATATCAGAACATTTACTGTACATTTTCCTTCTTCCTATTTCCTACACAGAAACAACATGAAGCTTGTTGAGTAAGAAAGTACACACACACACACACACACATACACACCTGTGTATGTATATTTATTTATTAATTCTGGTGATTCAATAAAAAGAAGGAAATGATAGGAAGCTGGGGAGAAGATAGGAAGAATTTCTGAATTCCTTTAGTTTTTTATTTTAGTCTTTAGTTTGTTGCAATTTTTTTTGGAGTTCTGAGATTGTTTTACATTTTCAAGTTCAAAGCTCAAATTCTAGGGTAAGTGGAGGAATGAAAACTACTATTTGTATATTCTAGAATAATGGGCATTAAAAGTACTAATTTCTAATGTGCTTTAAAAATTACTAATTTACTTGTAATATTGTCTGAAAACAAGCAGGATCCTAATCCTGGGGGCAATCAATTGTAACCCTAAGTTTTAAAGTTATCTGGAATTAATTTATGGGATTTTAGCTTGTACTGGATCTTCGCTTTATTATACTATGAATTTGGTTTCAGTCACTGCATAGTTTCTCTCTTTTGATGTCTTGGGGTTGGAACAGCTTTAAAAATATACTCTGACATTTTGTTGGTCATGTGGTCCCAATAAATATTTTTGAAAGGACATTCTTTTCATCTGAATGCTGAGGAAGTCCTCTTTAGTTTGCAGTTTTTGATTTAATCATATATACTTTCTCATCAGTGAATTATTCCTAATTTCAAAAACTTGTAGCATATGCATTCAACAATCCAACGCCTCAAATACCTTTATGATTATTTATTTACAGCTTGGCAGACACTTGTTCACTAAAGTACATTGTCCACTTTAAATAAAGTTCATTTTACATTAACAAATGATTGTTAAATATCTGCTATGAGGAAAAATTACATAATCTCTGACTTTAAGGAGTATAGTAAGGAGTAGGAAGGATGAGATCTGTATAGATATAAATATCGTGTAAGTTACCAAGTATGGAAACAACAAAAAACTAGCACATGAGATTTAGATAGATATTGATTTGTCCTAGCTGAGGAAATAGGGAAGCTTCATGGAAGAGGTGATTCTTGAGTTGGACCTTGAAGATGGTATTAAGTAATTAATATATTAATACCTTAACTTTCACTCTTGATAACTTTCAATCTTTCCCACTTCTGTACCAATACATGTTGTTCACTTTACATGCACATAAATAAGTAAAGACTAAGAATATGTAAAGTAATATAGAGTAATTTCAAGGAAGAGAGAATTAATAACAGGAGCTGTTCTTTGAAAAAAGAATGTTTTAAAAAGCAAATTTGAGGAATGAATGTATGCCAGACATGGCAGTGCAAAATGCATGGAGATGGGAGGTGAAATGTTATATGGAGTTAATTTGACTGTAATGGAGAGTATGTGAAGCTATGTATTTGGATATGTATGGATACACACACACACACATAAATGTGTGTGTGTATGTGTTTGTGTGTGCGCGCGCGAGTGTGTGTGTGTGTGTGTGTGTGTGTGTGTCCACAGGACCTGTTGAGACCACCAGCAAATAGAAGAGAAGGGAACCAGATCAGAACGTTGGGGGATAGCCACACTTAGTTTAACGTTTATTAAAATACTTGACTTATTAGTCAAGATAATACAAACCAAAATAAACATTATGTTAAAGAAAGTGTCAATGAAGCCAATTTAGTGGGATCCTCTCACCCTATTAACTCTTTTATAAAGTTAGCCATTCTAACACTTAATTCCCTTTGATAGAGTATTGTAAATTTCAAACTGAAAGCTGTAGCTTGAGTATTTTTTCCCCACAGCAGAAGATTAAAAAGTTTGAAATGGCATTTGTGTTTTCCCTTTTAAACTAATAAACACACCTTTAGCCTGATAGTGGTTAGCTTTACATATGAGTTGTTAGCTTATAGTAACATGACCTAGCCTAATCAGGCCAACTTGCACTGTATGTTGTAGGTAAGTGCCACTGTCTTACTAACCCTTGTTTATATTTCAAGTGCAAAGTCAATTCAGAGACTCAGCAAGCAATATCCCTCTCTCTCCCTCCCTCTCTTTCTTCCTTCCTCCCTCCCTCCCTCCCTTCCTTCCTTCCTTCCTTTGCATAAAAATGAATAGCATGGGAATAGAAAAGAAGGGATATCTGAAGCTCAGTTTTCCTGATGTGTTACTACTCAGAGAAGTTACCCCACTGGGAAAATTAGAAAGAGAAAAGAAATGAGGCAAAAGGTAATGATATTGGCCTAATTCTGTCAGGAAGTGAGTGGGCATTACAATCAGTAGCTCTAATGTCAAGTTCAGCTTAGGAAAAATAAGACTATGATCTCTGTTGCTTAGGAGCATTTCAAAAGTAAATGGATACTGGAAGTGTAACAGGGCAACCTGAGTAAATAAGTGTCCCTCAATACAGACCTCAAACCACTGAAATGACATACAGACACATTCCATGCTAGGGAAAGATACATAATGGAAAGGAGAGGATCTTTAAAAGCCCTTAAAGTTTAACCTTGTATATGTTGAGAATATAAAAAGGGTTACAAAGTAATTTTAAGGAGGAAATAGAACAAATGACATGAATGCATAAAAGCTTTTTTTTAATGGCATACATTCTATGTAAATAAAGGAATTACCTGATTTATTTTTGCATTCTATATCATAGCCTGTGATTGGGCTATTTCCATCAAATCCCATGGTCCATCTCAGGGTGATAGTACGCGCTCTCACATCTTTGATTTCTATTTCAGGAGGGTCTGGGGGTTCTGGGTAATAAAAAGCAAATGAAACCCATCTTAATTTACTTCAAATGGATATACATGTTTTACAAAAATTGCAACACTGACTTTGGATTATCAAAATATTATTCAACAGCAGATTAAAATTCACTCAGTTTTAAAATATTTTCTTCCCAATCATATTTCAGGGAGAAGGAATTCCACTCAAAATGTGTCCCGCTTTTCCAGCTTTCATTGTATTAGAAAACTATGACAATGTATCATGGTATTAGATGAATAATATTCCAGTTAATATTCACTATCTGGTGAAAATTCTGACCCAAGATCCACTCTTGTTTACAGTTTTGGTAGTTGATATATACTATATAATTATTTGAAAAGGAAAATATTTCAAATTATGATAAAATTGAAGAAATTATTTTAGTTTTTTAACCCATTTTTTCATTCTAGAAAAACTTCCTTACTAGCTGTTAGTTTTTTAAATGACTTCATTTTCTGTTTTTAGATTTCTTTGAACATTTTCTCTTAAACCATAAAATTTCTCATAATACTTTGCTTTAATTTTTTTCCCTTATTATGCTGTCTTCCCACCTTGCACAGTGAGTTGAATTATTCCACGGTCCTCCCCATAAGAATTGATAGCATGACAGGAGAAGAAGCCAGAATCTTCTCTCAGAGTTGGCAAAATCTATATGTGAAATAGAAAAAAATACAACTTTTTCAGTAGTATATAACAGCAAGAAATGCACTAAAGCAGACTGGCTATAAAGAATCTCTCCAAACAGCCCTTTTACACTATGCTTGACACTACTCTTCCACATACAGATGAATAACTAAGGAAAATCTGTAGGAGAGCAACTTTTGTGTGTATGTTCAAATGTCTTGGTAGTATATTGTCACATTTATCTGCAAACTGGTGAAATTGTTATTATCCATTGGATAGGATGTCATAGTCAATTTCATATATAAACATATCCTAAATATACATACACAAAAATACACCCACACACCCACACAAACACACAACCTTTTGATGGTTTCAAATATTATAGTAAGGATTTGATTCTAAAGAAACCTAATCAGAGATCCTTGGAAATTTATGGAATTGTATGAAAATTTCAAATGCAGGGTCTTTTTTCCTTTTATGTGTCAAAGTGCATTTGTCTCCTTGTGCTGAATGCATTTCTTAACTCAACAATAGGAGTCAAGTTATATGCTTTTAATAAAAAATTATACTTGTTTATCACCATATTTTATTTTCTAAAAGGAGTGAAGTGGGCTTATATTTCTAAATACATCCTTTATATTATGACATAATTAATATAATAATATGTATTATTTATATTATATTCTATTTATATATTATTTATTATAATAGTTACCCCAAGTGTTATCAGATTTGAAACATTATCAATATATTATTTAATCACAAAGGGGAAAATATACCTGGAACATAGATCTTTCTTTTGGATTATAAATTTGACAAAGGCCTATTTTTCTGACTCTTTCATTTTATCTGGAAACCCTGCTGTGTGTACAAAAAATAGTTTTGTTGTTATTAATATTGACTGGATGTTACAATAATATTTTGAAGGCTGTTAAAATCCTTCAGTTTATATTGAGAAAGAGAAGTTATGTTTTACTAATAATTTGTAAATGATTTTCCATATATCACTACGCACACATCTAGGAGTAGTGAAGAAGAAAACAGATTTATTGTAATTATTGGTGGTTTATGCTTTAAACAATATCTTTCAGTTTTCAGTACCTGCAGAGTAGAAAGGACTTCTTCTCCCACCTCCTTTGTGGACACAAGATAGCGGGCCATTTCTGGGTTAATGATTCGGTCTTCTTTCTCCCAGCGAACTATAATGGGTTTCTCACCATGGGCTGTACAAATCATTTCCTTCTTTTGACCCTGAGTAGCCAGGGTAGTATTTGGGTATGATGTTATCATAGCAGGAACTAAAACAATCAAAAATAGTAACACTGCTTATTCAGGACAGTAGATTTCATGGTAGGGCAACTGGGTGTGTGGATAGAGCACTGGGTTGGAAACAGAAGACATCTTCCTGAGTTCAAATCTAGCCTCAGACACTCACTAGCTGTGTGACCCTGGGCAAGTCTGTTTGCCTCAGTTCCTCAACTGGAAAATGAGCCACTCCAGTATTTGCCAAGAAAACCCCAGGAGGGTTCACAAGGAGTTGGACGTGACTGAACAAAGTACTTGGTTGCAGACTTTAGGTAGAGTGATATAAAACCACTACAAGTCCTAAATGATGCTTAAATAGTTAATTCTATGATATAAAACATCATTTAAAAAGGAAAACATCAAAAGAATATTAGGAAAGTGAGAGAAAAGCTGAATGGATGAAAGGCATCCTAACTAAAATATTTTCTATTCTGGACACCCAGTGCAAAAGGGACAATGCCTATTTACCTCCAAACTGGAAGAGAAGTTTGTAGTATTCCTTTAGTTTACACAAAAATATCTTACTATTGTGAGTATCCAGAAATGGAACTGGCTAAGTTACAACTCCGTGAGTTTTAAAATTCAGAAGATCCATCAAAGGTTCTCTCAACAAAAGCAGAAACTGCTAGAGTAGTGACAGTTATGTGCAGTGAGGAACCAGTGTAGTAACTTAGAACCTGATTGACCCAGCCCAGAAGTAAATTGACTCATCAGCTGAGATACATTTCATGGAAGCAGTTAATCCAGTTGATGAAATGAATGATCAAGCATGAAGTAAAATTGGCAGGGACTCCATGAAGGAAGAAAAGAAAATATTCTTTCAGGGACTTAAAAGATGTTTAAAATGCATACTTGTATGTAGAACTGGTATCAGACTACATGCCATCTTGGGGGGGGGGTGCAAGGGAGGAGGAGAGGGAGGGAGAGAAAATTTGGAACTCAAAAACTTGTGGAACTTAGTGTTGTAAACTAAAAATAAAAAAATAAATTATAAAAAAAAGAAAATTCACACTTAAACTGATTATAAAAGAAGTAATTTTACAACTTAAAATTAGTTTAAAGTTATTTCTGCCATGGGCACGCCTTTATTTTCTACCATTCAAAGTAAAATAGACTTTTAGGCAAGTGTACATTTGGCATTCAAACAAGGTGGCCAGCCCATCAGAACTGCACTCTCTACAGTAGAGTTTTGATGATTGGCAGTTTAGTTTGAGAAAAGACCTCAGTGTCTGGTATCTTATCCTGCCAGGTGATCTTCAGAATCTTCTTAAGACAATTCAAATGGAAGTGATTCAGTTTCCTGGCATGGTTCTGGTATACTGTCCAGGTTTCACAGGCATACAACAATGAAGTCAGCACAACGGCTCTGTAGACCTTTTGGCAGGCAGTCTAATACCTCTTTTCTCCCACACTTTCCCTCAGAGCCTTCCAAACATTGAGCAATGTGTGCATCAACCTCATTATTAACATGTATTTCCCTGGAATGTATACTGCCAAGGTAAGTAAACTTATCTGCTGTATTCAAACTTCTCCTTTTGCTGTAATCGATGGTTCCATTTGTGAATGGTGTGGTACTGACTGGTGGAGCATCTGTGTTTTCTTGGTGTTAATTGTTAGGACCAAATTAGCACAAGCAGCAGAGAATTGATCCATACTTTGTTGCATCTCAGCTTCAGAGGCTGCATTGAGTGCACAATCCTTTAATCCTGGCTTCCTTTAAGTCCCAACTAAAACCCCATCTTTTACAAGAAGCTTTTTCCGATCCCTCTTAATTCTAGTGCCTTTTCTCTCTTATTTCCTATTTAGGCTGTATATAACTTGCTTTGTGTGTGTATCTATGTACCTATGTATGTATGTACATACATATGTATGTATGTGTGCATCTGTCTGTCTATCTTTATGTTTACGTGCTGTCTCCTCTATTAGAATGTGAGCTCCTTGAAGGCAGGAACTGCCTTTTGCCTCTTTTTGTGACCCGTGGCACATAGTGGGCAATTAAGAAATGTTTACTGATTGATTGATAAGGCATTCCTTTCAGAATACTTCCCCTAAAGTATTGTGTGATGGTGACTATTATTAATATAAATGCATCAAATCTGAGCAAGGACTGAGCACAACATGTTATTCTGAACTTGTCCTTTTATAATGAAGTGAAAATATCTCTAAAGGGGCCTTTGGAGCATTCTCAAATCACTTAACATGAAGGCAGAGGGGTTTGCTGTCTTTCTGCACAATTTTTCCTGCTCTGTCCAGAGAATGAAGATCACCATTCATTCACCTATTGTGTAGAAGAGGTGAAGAAATTCCTTTCCTTGCTCCTTCTTTCATCCCATCTCCATGAATGGATCGTATGGGTTGTTTGACGCATGAATGGTCATAAGGGATGTTTGTGTGACCCATGAATAGGTCCTAAAGGATGTTTCTTTTGGCTTCAGTTTCAGCTGCCAGCAATGATCTTCATTGAATTTGGGAGTTTGAGCCATGGTTATCTTGGAATCAAGATTCCAGGTGGGGATGTTGCAGCCAGCCAGTCCAACAGAGAAGCCTGGAGAGAACCAGGGTGCATGGGACTTAAGCCAAGTGAAAGTTATTGACTGGACTTGGGACTGTGTACTCTATAGGAAGCAAGCTAAGCTATAAATCTTTCCCTTTGCAGACTGAAGTGAAAAAAAAAAGGGGTTAAGCCCCATGTCTTGAGTGGAGTAAGTTTGCATAATTGTGTTTACATTTTTGAAGTAAATATTCTTTGTAAAAGCTAATCCAAAAAAATGGGGGGGGGGAGGCAGCTAGGTGGTGCAGTAGATAGAGTACCAGCCCTGGAGTCAGGAGGACCTGAATTCAAATCTGGCCTCAGACACTTGACATGTACTAGTTGTGTGACCCTGGAGTAAGTCACTTAACCCTGGTTGCCTCACCAAAAAAAAAAATACTCCAACTGTTAGTGGTTAACTTAAACTGGGGGAACAGCATCAGTGGGGGCTAGATCCATTTGTAAAGAGCCTAACCACACCCCCAAACTCCCTCAAGGGTACTGGAGAATCCTATGGGAGGGATGAAATGTAATATACTGGTTCTTCCACACAATAACAGTCAGAGTAGTCAGTGTTGTATAACTTCCTTGTCCCTATCCCAGATTCAGTCCCTCTAGGTTATTTTGAAGACAAAGATCTCTGAAGATATCTAGGAGAACTTGGAGAAGACTTAATTAATCAGTAGGAAGGTCCAACAAAGCTAGAGGGCCTAAAACACAGTTTACCACAGTCATCTTCAAGGTTAAATTCTTAAGGCCATAGAGCATATTCACATTAGTTTCTCTTTGGGAAATGGCCACAAGCAGTTTTCCAATCTTCTAGGATACTAGGAGCAATAACAAGGAGCATCAGCAAAAGCACCGTCAGAAATGTGAAGTCCAACCTGGGCTCACCTTCCTCTGTGCAGTCTATCCTCCACTTTCATAAACTCATTATATTCCAGTCCTGAAAGACTATGCTATTGATCCAGGCTGAGCCTGACTAAGGCCATACCGCTGACAGGTTAAGTTTAATACTGGAGCAAAATGAGACACTCACATATCATTCAATAATTTAAAAAAAATACTTTGCTATAATCAGAGAAGTATATTTAATAAGAAGAGGCATTGAAGACGTCTCTAGTTAATCCGGCTGAGTGAAGCTTCCTTGATGGTGTTACCCGTTAGGATCCACCTCAAAAAGCCCCTGGAGCTCCTGGTGCCTGCTTTGTTCTCAGGTGATGAGGATATGATGGCAAGTCAGTGTTTAGTCCTCCGAACCGACTGAGTTTTGAGGAAAAACTAGCTTAACTTGCTTGCGGATGGAGTGGGGAGGGGATACATATTGGTAGCCAGTCAGTCAATGAACACTTATTAAGTGCTTACTATGTGCCAAGCACTGTGCTGAGTACTGGGAATATACCACCCCCCCCCCAAAAAAGGCAAAAGACAGTCAGTCCCTTCCCTTGAGGAGCTCACAATCTAATGGAGCAGACAGCAAGCAAACAAATATATACAAACAAGTTATGCACGGGAGTAATAGAAAATAATTGTGCCTTTTCTTTTCATAGAAAATTTCTGTAATCAGGGCAATTGAGCAATAGAAGTTTTATAAATAGAATAATGGGCTAATGCATTTTGGGAAGATGGAGGAGTAGGTCAGGAATGTTCAAGCTCTCCAGATTTCCTCCACAGACAGAAAATCGCCATGAAATAAATATAGATCAGCAGAAATAAAGGGGTAAAACAGTTGTCCTCCTAAGAAATCTTGAGAAAACCTCAGAAAAAACTCCAGTGGCTGAGGTTTGGTCTGAGTGAATTGTAAACATCTCTGGGCTGACTCCACTGAATTGACAGACAATGGGCCCTGAGGGAAGCACACTAGTCTTCAAGAAATTTCACCTCCTGAAATTTTACCTCTTAAACTTTCATCTAAAGAATAGCAAAGACTGAATGAGGGAAGATTGAAGGACCCCTCCTGTTTCCCGAAGGCAGCCCTATCAGTGTTGACCAGATATGATCCTGGCTGTGGCTGTGGGGGAGGAAGAACATACACAAACCGGGTGAGTGCAGTCCTGCAGGGAGCTAGAACATTTTTGGGACAGCATGCTTGCAGCCTAGGGAGGAATAAAAGAGTCACTAAAGGTTGAGCCCCTAGACAGAATTCAGAAAATAACAGTAAGAAGGACCTGAGGCCTAGGACAATGTTACACACAACTAGACATTAAAACTTTATTATAATAATATCAAGCTGCTAAAAATAAGCCAAGGAAAAAGAACCTGACCATTGATAGCTACTTGGTGTAAAAGAACATCTGGATTCATACTCAGAGAAAGATAGTGAGGTAAAAAATAAAAAAGCCACTCCTACCCTAAAGAATTATGTCAAATGGTCACAAGCCCAAAAAGAAATCTTGAAAGAACTTAAAAAGGACATCAAGAATCAAATCAGAGTAAGTGAGGAAAAATTAGGAAAAAATAAAAGCAATTCAAGAAAATTATGAAAAGAAAGCTAACCAAGTAGAAAAGGAGATACAAAATCTTAAGAAAATAAGTCCCTGAAATTAGAATTGGGCAAGTGGAATCAAATGACATCATAAAACACCAAGACATAATAAAACTAGATAAAATATAAGAGGATGTAAAACATCTCATTAGAAAAACAACTGATCTGGAGAATAAACTGAGGAGAAACAATATAAGAATTGTTGGTATATCTGAAAGTTATGATTAAAAAAAAAGACTCTAGATACAATATTACAAGAAATTATTACAGAAAATTACCATGACGTTCTCAAACAAGAAGGTAAAGTAGAAATAGAGAGTATCCACTGATCACCACCTGAAAGAAAACTTACAGGAACTTAGGAAGAAAACTTACAGGAATGTCATAGCTGAGTTTCAAAATTCCCAAGTTAAAGAGAAAATATTGCAAGCAACAAGAAAAAAAAACACAACTTAAATATTGTGGAAAAACAATCAGGATTTTACAAGACCTAGCAGCTTCTAACACTAAAAGACTATAGGCCTCAAAACATTGTATTTCGAAGAGCAAAGGAGCTGGGGTTGCAAAAGTTAAGTATAATGCTGAATGAAAAAAAAAATTAACAGTTGATGAGTACTGAAAGACATTCAGGTATTTCTAACAAAAAGACCAGAACTCAAAGGAAAATTTGATATGAAAGATCCAGAAGAAATATAAGGAAATCATTAAATACTAATTATAAGGCACTGATTAAAATAAAACTGTTTACTTATGGTATATGACAATGTTACTAATATTAGTAATTATTATTAGTAATAGTATTCTTAAAATAGTTATCCTTACTAAGGTGGTTCAAAAGAAGGTTTGGGGATGAGGTGTGTATGATGAGTTGATTCTAAAGAACAAAATTGGGCAGGAAAAGGTTAAAAGAAGAAATTATCTCATTAAAAAGGGGTATGAAAGAAAGAACTAATATAGGGGAAGCAGGAGGGGGTGAAGTGTTGGTAGTATTGGAACCTCACTCTCATCTGGGTTGAAGAGGAAACAATATATGCATCTGAAGAGGTTTAGAAGTCCTCTGAACTTCTAGAGAGGTGAGAAAACTGGGGGAGAGGGTAGGAAAGGAATTTTTGGAAGGGTATATAGATTAATATTAGGAGGGTGGGATGAATAGATAAGGGAGGAACTTTTAGAGAGGTGGCTAAAATAAGAAATAAGAGGGTCAGGGGAGAAGATAAGGTAATGCGGATAGGGTGAAAAGAGAGACTGAGAAGGAAAATAGTGAGTAAAAATAAGAGCAAGGGAAATTCACAAATAGTAATTATAACTTTGAATGTGAATTAGAAAAAATAATAACAAAATTCATTTGGAAAAATAGAGTCAAGAATATTAAAGGAAATAATGAAGAAAAATATAAAGAAAGGAGGTTCAGCAGTACCAGATCTTAAATTGTATTATAAGGCACTAATTAGAAAATGGATAATTTTGATTACATTAAATTAAAAGGTTTTTGTATAAATAAAACAAATGTAGCCAAGATCAGAAGGAAAGCAGAAAATTTGGAAAAAAAAATTCTATAGTCAGTTTATCACATAAAGTTCTCTCTCATATTTAAAATGTACATAGAACTTTGTCAAATCTATAAGAATACAAGTCATCCCCCAAGTCATAAATGGTCAAGGGATATGAATAGGCAGTTTTCCAATGAAGAAATCAAAATAATTTGTAGTCATATGAAAAAATGCTCTAAATCAGTTTTGGTTAGAGCAATGCTAATTAAGACAACCTTGAAATATTGTTTTACACCCCTACCAGACTACATAAAGATAGAAGGGGAAAGCAACAAATGTTGAAGGGGTGTGGAAAAATTGGGATACTAATTCATTGTTGGTGGATCTGTGAGCTGATCTAACCATTATGGAAAGCAATCTGGAATTATTCCCAAAGAGATATTAAACTACCATAGACCCTTGGGCAATACCACTGCTTGTTCTATTTCCAAAGATGATTAGGTAAAAGGGAAAAGAAACTATATGTTATAAAAATGTTTATAAAAGGTCTCTTTGCGGTGGCAAAGAACTGGAAATTGCAGGGATATCCATCAACTGCGGAATGGCTGTACAAGTTGTATATGATTGTGATGTAATACTGTGATGAGCTCAATGATTTTAGAAAAAACATGGAAAAATTTGCATGAAACAATGAAGAGTTAAATGAGTAGAACCAAGAGAACACTGTATACAGCAACAGCAATATTGTTTTTAATAGTATTTTTCCCCAATTATATGTCAAGATAATTTTTTAGCATTCATTTTTATAAGATTTTGAGTTCCAAATTTTTCTCCCTCTCTCCCCTCCCATCTTCCTAAAACAGTAGGCAATTTCATATAGGTTATACATGTGCTCTCATGTAAAACATATTTCCATATTAGTCACAGTTGTGAAAGAAGAAATAGATAAAAAAAATTCAAAAAAGAAAAGAGTATGGGGAAAAGTATCCTTCAATCTGTATTCAGAATCTATTGGTTCTTTATATGGATGTGGATAGCATTTTCCTCCCTTTGCGACTGTCTTGGATCATTGTGTTGCTGACAAGAGCTGAATCATTTGTAGTTGATCATCACACAATGTTGCTGATACTGTGGACAGCGTTTTCCTGGTTCTGCTAATTTCACTAGCAATATTGTTTTAAGAACCATTTTGAGTGAATAAGTTATTTTGACTATCATAAATACCCAAATTAACTATAAAGGACATATGAAGAAGGACACTACTTGCATCCGGAGAAGGCACTGATAAAGGGGTTACTATGATATGAAACTTGATGGTCATTAATATTGATGATCATTATTGTATTGCTTTGGCCTTTGTATTTCATGGTGTTTATGTTTAAGTTTTCTTGGTTACCTTGATCTCCCTTCTCAAAATTAGTCCATTGTAAGCCTTTTAAGTAGTGTCATCTGTAGCCTGATTTATGTAATTCTGATTGTGAGTTTAGGAAAAACCTTATAGATTTGCCTTATAGATAAATGATCCATGAGGGGAGTGAGCTGCCCACTCACTCATAAATTAAAAGGATGAATTGAGGAAATTGAGAGGATTAGGACAGCAAATGGTTAATTGTGGAAATTGACTCCATCTTGTGACTCAGTTCTGGAGTTAGCTTAGTTTCTATTCAATTATGGGTCTAGTCCAGTTTCTGTGTTGTGAGAAAACATTATTCAATTGAAGGAATTGGGAGAAAATCTTACTGTATTGTTTGATTCTAGCCCTGTGTGACTGGGAAACTGAACCACCTCTCCATTATGTTGACCAGAAACCAAAGATTAATGTAAGGAGTTTTCTCATAATTGTATATCTCAAGCAACTCATATGTCTTATCTGAAAACTGGACCCATATTGATCTATCAGTTATTGTTTCCATTTTCCTTTGATTGTTTACAGACACTTGGTGGGAGTAGGGCACCTCTTTTTTGTGATTTCAGGGAATTGCTCCTGTTTACTCTACCTCTCCCAACTTGGAAAGTCCCTAGTCTTTCATCCAATTAGAAATTAGATTACCTAATATTGTATGTTTTTTTAAATTAACTGGTCTTATTTGATAAATTGTTTTTAATGCATAAAAATCTTTCTCCCTCCATGTTTGGGGTCCAGACCCAAGTTGAGGAGGTCTGGTTTCACTTTTTTAGGCAATTGGCATGCTTTGCTTAATATAAAAATATGCTCAGGAGATCAAACCTTTGTTTCCATAGTCATTTCATCTTTCACCTGCCTCACACACTTCAGAAATGTTCCAAAGGTGAAATCAGTAGGTCTAGCAAAAGATTGGCTGTGGAGGATGAGGCATTTGAGGCATAAGGAGTTGAGGATGACACCTAGGTTTATCCTCTGGTAGACTGGGAGGATGGTGGTTCCCTCAACAGTAAGAGGAAAGATTGGAAGGGGGAAGGGAGAAGGGTTTAGGGAGACAGTCTGGTTTTGTACATATTGAGTACATGATGTTTACAGAACATCCAGTTCAGGATGTCTAAAAGGAAGTTGCAGATATAAGACTGGATGTCAGCAAACCAATATGCTACTCAGATCAATCTAAGGTTCTGGTACAATTGGCCCATTTCTTATTGGTGCTCACACATGTCTATCTAAGTGTCTATTAGCTGTTTATGGCCTAGATTGTTACATGTCATCATCAATTATAATTAGCTAGGTTCCCTGTTGGTGTTAGTGTCTCTTTTTTCCCCTTATATCCAAAGTTCAATTGATGCAGTTGAGTTAAAGATTATTGTATAAATAGTATTTTTCCAGCAGGTATACATGTGCACTCATTTGCATTGACATTAACATATAAAAACACCCAGTTGCAGTTTTTGTGAACATAATTACATAAGGATACCAAGTCACAATTTTGTAGCACTTTAAGGTTTACAAAATTCTTTCCCCACAAGAGCTCTGTGAGAAAGTTATCATCACCCCTATCCCGATCTACACATAAGGATTTAAGCAGCCTGTCTAGTATGACAGAACTATTTAGTTCCATAGCCAAATTTCAAACACTGGCTATCTGATTGCAAGTCCAGTGCCCTTCTACTATATCACAATTGAAATTATTTCTTTGCCTTACCAAAATGCTTTGAGAAGGTGAAAAAAATACAGCAAGAGAACAGCAACCACAACAAACCATCATGGGATGCTGCTGAAATTCCCTTGTATCTCATAGCAAAGAAGTGAAATAAAAATCTTTAAGGCTTTGGGGAGAACTGGTGTTCTGAATGGCAAACCACTGTAGATACATATTTGTATCTACTCTTGACACCATCTTTCTATTTCCAGGGATCATTTCAATAGACACTATTGTAATGGAAAAGATATGGGAATAGAAGCCTTGAATTCTACTCCCAGTTCACTTACTTTCACTGAGATAGAAGATGTGGGTACATAAAAGCAATTATTTTATCTAACTGTGCATGTATGAAGGACATTAAATATGAAAGAACAATAGCAGTATAACAATTTGTCTTAATAAATATAAATAAAATATGCGCAAAACACCTGTGTGTATGACCTTAGTCAAATTTTAGTTGCTTCATCTGTAAAATGAGAATAACGCCTTCTCTTGTCTTACAGGGTTGTAGAACAGATAAAAATCAATAACAAAAGTGAAGACATACCAAAATTAAGAGGATCATAATAAATGGAATATTAACAATATTATTTATTAATCTTCATATCATTATATGAGATAACATGATATAGCAGATAAAGTATTGGATTAGTATTCAGAAGATACACTAAAATTCTGCCTCTGACGTTGACTTGTCATGTGACTATAGACAAATTTCTCAATATCTGTATGCCACAAGCAACTCCTTAAGATTTATTAATTGAATTATAGATAAGGTTGAGAGGAAGCTTGTAGAGGGAATTCCCTGCCCTGTTGAAATCACAGATGTTTTATATACTTGTGTTTATTAAGATAATTTGTTATTTTGCTACTGTTCTTTCATATTTGTGTACTGAAGACTTTTTTGCAAGGTTAATAAAAAAAACTGCTTTTGTGTACTAACATTCATAGATCCAGTGAAAGCATCTTTGGGATAACTCCAGTAATAGGTAGTAAAAGGGGAATGGTATCCTTTTCATGCATGGTTTGATTCTTCTTCCAGGTTTATGTATTTCGAAACCTTTTTTAATTTTTACTCCACATTGTAGAGATGCATATTTACTGTGGCTTTAATAGATAATAGATAATAATTTAATAGATGTATATATTAAAAATACTGTACTTAAGTTTCTACGAATCACTGTTATGTCTGAGTGACTTGGGGGAATGTGATAATGCAAACTTCTGATATATAATTCTAGCCAAATAATCTTGTCTTTCTAGTAATAATTTAACATCTTGCAGATGCTAAACTTTTGTAACCTGAAGTGACATATGGCAGTTTTCCACCATTTCATTGAGAAATTTGCACAAGTCATTAATTCTAGGCTCCTTAAAGATAAACTTTCTGGATTTTCTAGTGGCAATAATAATTATTATCATTATTATTTCATTCTTATTTGTAAGTAGATTTAAATAGAAATGGTCTGAGTCATAATTCTACAATTATTCTTTTATATTTAATGTTTCATAGACTATGTGATAAAATAACTGCTTTTGCAGTTGAGTTAAAGTATTAAAGTATAAGCTCATCTTCAGTGAGCTTGTTGAAAGCATGCTCACACCAATTTTTATAGGAGATACAACAGTAGGGATGACATGTAGCTCATCTTGATCCCACAGAATTCTGATTTCTTCTGCTAGGTAAATATTTTGAAAGCTTTTCATTTCACATAACTCAGACATAGTGAATATGTGGGATGGTGGCATCTATTAAACCTTGTTCTTAAATTTTTATGGATAAATGTCATATCCAGGCCATTGTGGGCCTATCTGGTAATTTAGTGTGTGGTAATTCTCTGGTTCTGATACCTTATATTAGTTGAGTTCTCAAGAACATTTTGAGTTGTAAATTTAAAATATGGGGATTTGTCGTCTCTCAGTTTTGAGAGATAGCAAGCTTCAGATGTATAATTCTAGCTACACAGTCATATCATGCTAAATATTCAGTAGATGCTAATTTTTTGTAGCTTACAATGATGCTATGCCCTTACCATTATATAAAGTCATTCTTTTTAACATTAAACATTCTCTTTAACAATAAAATATCTATAATTTCTGATAGTGTTTTAGTATTACAGTATTAATTTTAGATCATGTGCCTTTCTCATTTTGCCTTCTCCAAGAGGACTAACATATATGTTAATGCTTTCAAAGTACAGTTCCCATGGAGATGACTTCCTGCCAAAAAAAATTCCACTAGCATAAGAGCTGAACGAAACCAAGCCTCACCCCCTCAGCTCAATATGTCAGTATGGCTTTGTCTCAGGATATTCTGAGATGTCCTTAATTCTCATGCAATGGGACTTTTATTCCTACATGGCAAAACTGTGGGGACCAGGCTGTGTAAGCTTAAGCAAGTAACCTGACATCTCTGGGCCTTCATTTCTTAAGGAAAAGAGGAGATTGGACCAAATGATCTCTCCTAGCATTTATTCCTGCAGCTAGGATATAGGCAATGTGATATAGTAGTGAGCTCTGCACTGGAAGAAGAAGGAGGTACAGAGAAGTAAAATTAATTTGCCCAAAGTCACATTTATGTAAAAGCTATGATTTAAATCCAGATCTCCTACCTCTCAGTTTAGTGCTCTTGTTACTGGTCAATAAGCTGACAAACATTTATGTAGTGTCTACCCCGCTGAGCACTGGGAATACAAATACAAGCCAAAAAAAAAAAAAGACACTCCCTACCCTCAAGGAACGTAGAAAGTAATGGAGGAAGATAACTTATAAAAGGAAGAGGGAGGGGAGAAGACTGTACCTAAAGGAATGATAAAGTCCAAGTTTTAGCCTGTTGAGAAATGAGAAGATGGCTGTTCTGGGCATTCTCTTCAAACTGGTGTTAGGGGAGGAGCTGTATAATCAGAGGGAAGGAACTCAGAGAAAGAATACTTCTGAGGTAAGAATTCCAGAGCTAAAGTAATCATCTAGAATGTAATGGAAAAGGCGAAAGTGAAGACTGGTGAAAATGAAGCTGTTGACCCTAATACCCTTCTTAAATGGATGTTTTAGAAGGAGCTTTACAATCAGAATGAGCCGGCTGGGAGTGGGGTGGGAATAGCAGGGAAGAACCTGACTTAGAGGCAGTTGAACCTGACTATCTTCATTTCTCAAAATTTACAGAATTGAAATTATATTATTTTTAGCTAGTATACAAACTGTGACATCATGCAGGAATTTTTAGGTTTTGGACAGTAGAGACAGCAACATTAACTAGGCTACCCTGACTCCAAACCATCACCAGCCAAACTTTCCTAATACAAATTCATTACATATTTCAGTAATATAAGCCCTAGATATTCATTAGATAGTAAGTTTTACCAACACATACTTCTTATACTACTTGGAATAATGGCCACTCAAATGCCATACACAGATATATGCAAATAACATGCTTAAAATGTCCCTAGATTACTTCAAAAATCTGGTAAATTTATTCTAAAGCTGCATTTCTGATTCATTGCTTCATCGCCCCCCTCCACCAACAATTGCTTTTATGAATACTAACTATACCATGGAGTCCAATCATTCAACAAATGGAAAAACTCAGCTCCTGGCCATATAATCCCATCCTTCATCAAGTAAAAATGATGAAAAGATTTTGTTTCCATTTTTATAGCATCTGGAAATACATAGTTTAGCATCTGTTTGCTCCTAGCCACAAAGCCAATCCCCAAAGCTTAAATTTTCTACTAGTATCTTTGTTATTCCAGCATTATCTTTATTTTAAAAGTATCTTTTGGCTTTCTTTTCCTCTGTCAGGCTGATGGGGTACAGGATCTGGGAACCCCCTTGAATTCTCCTTGAATCTTCCCACTAGATGAGGCTTTTGCCTGAGGCCATAAGCCTTTCCTTATCTCTAGGCCCAAATTCCTAGGTTACTCTTAACCTAGCCTAGCCCTCCATTGTCTAGCTAGTTTCCACCCTTGATCCTATCAAAGTGCCTATGTCCAAGTCTGTTACCATTAAACTAGCCTAGCCCTACATGGTCTGTTGTCTCTAGGTAGCCTTCAATTACTTCCCACCCTTAATGCCATTCTCTTGGTTCCTGGAGTCTGACCTCACCCTAGTCCCATCAAGCTCCTCCTTAGACTCCTCCTCAAGACCTCCCCTAAACCCTTCCTCCCCAGGACCACCCTAGATCCCTCCCATAATCTTTCTGTATATAAGTTTCATCTTGCCTCCACCAAAGGGCTCAGATTCAGTCTACATCAGATTCAATCTACCTGACTTGTGAAAACAAGAGTCACAAATGGTGAGATTTCTTAAAACAACCTAATATGGCGAATCTGTAATAAACTTTGTTTTCCTTGGGCTGTGAGAAGGCCTGAGTGGAATTCATTTGAGCAGGACCTGGTGGGTTGGTATTTTGGGGTCTTGAGCACTTCTAAAAACATATGGTTCTCTGACCTCATCAGTACCTTCAGTGATTTCATGGACAACCAAGGATTTTAAATTAAGGCAAAAGAAAAAAATCAATAAAATATCAATTATTTATAATTTGAGATACCAAATTGTGTATGTATGTGTGTGTAAATGCATAAACATACATAACCACACATGCCTATATAATATCAGGTTAAGAGTATTCCAGCTTTGCAAACCTTTAGAAAATAAGACAGATCCAGGGTTAGGATTTGTGCCTAGGATTTTAATCTAGTCAGAGTGTCTGGTGAACAATTAGAGAGAATAGCTGCAAACTTGTACCTTCTCCAGCTCCAGGTCAGTTGTCTCTGTGACATCGCCCTTATGATCAGACTGCTCATCATAGTTCCCCACCAAATCAAGTGTTCTATATGTTGCTGACCTCCCCATTTCTTTATCTATTACTCCCAGCCCCTTGCTTAAGAATTGGCTACTCACATGCTGACTGTTTTTGTCCCAGGTTAAAGACTCACCAGTTTTAGTTCTACTGTAGATACAAAACTGTGTGAATTATTGCACCCCCAACTCTTTTCCACATTCCTTCTATTTCTTGCTTTTGCTCTCTGACATTTTGCCCCCTAATATATTCTCTCTCCCTTAACTATCCCTATCTCCTGCCTTCATTCCCATTTTCTATATGGTACCTAAGGGGATTTTTGATTATTATACAGTCTCAGTTGGGGGTGGTAGCATCTGTAATGATTCTATGTTGCTCCTTCACACAGAAAAGCCTCTCAAACATGTGAATAAAAAGGTGCAGCTCTAGACGTTATGGATGAACATGCAGCTATTTACCATGCTCATTCTAAGACTGTTTACCCTCATGTTCCTTATAAGATTATTCCAAGTTCCCTTCCTGTTTGAATAAGCTAAAAAAACTATGTGATTGAAATAATGTATTACCCTCTATATTGGAAAATGCTATTGCTGGCCCATATTACAGATGGGGTGACAAGGAGTGCTGGTGTGGCAGAGCTTGTGGCGGCTGTGGAGAGGGAAACTCCTCATAGTTGCAAGGCAGAAAAGAGTGCTTGAGGTCATTCCAGACCAGAGCACAGGCCAGTAGAGGAGTAAACACTGCTTCTTGTATCATACAACTTGAGAAGAACTGAAAATTTACAGGTGTCAACAAGTAGCTCAGGAAACAGCAATGCAAAATCCCTGGAGCTTGGGACAGAGCACTCTCAAGTCTGGAAACAGAGTCATACCTTGACAAAAAAGTTCAAAAGTCAAATAATTGGCTGGGAAAATGAGCAGACAGCATAAAAAACTCAGACTACAGAATCTTACTTTGGCAACAAAGAAAAATTAAAACATACAGCTAGAAGACAACAAAGTCAAAGATCCTACATCAAAAGCCTCCAAGAAAAAATATGAATTGGTCTCAGGCCATGGAGGAGCTCAAAAAGGATTTGGAAAATCAAGTAAGAGAAGTAGAGGAAAAATTGGGAAAAGAAATGAGAGCAATGCAAGAAAATCATGAAAAACAAGTTAATGACTTGCTAAAAGAGACCCAAAAAAATACTGAAGAAAATAACACCTTAAAAAATAGACTAACTCAAATGGCAAAAGAGCTCCAAAAAGCCAACAAGGAGAAGAATGCCTTGAAAGGCAGAATTACCCAAATGGAAAAGGAGGTCCAAGAGACCACTGAAGAAAATACCACCATAAAAATTAGACTGGAGCAAGTGGAAACTAGTGACTTCATGGGAAATCAAGATAGTAAAACAGAACCAAAGGAATGAAAAAACTGGAAGACAATGTGCAATATCTCATCGGAAAAACCACTGACCTGGAGAATTGATCCAGGAGAGATAATTTTAAAATTATTGGACTACCTTAAAGCCATGATCAAAAAAAGAGCCTAGAAATCATCTTTCAAGAAACTTTCAAGGAAAACTGCCCTGATATTCTAGAACCAGAGGGTAAAATAGAAATTGAAAGAATCTACCATTCACTTCTTGAAAAAGATCCCAAAAAGAAAACTCCTAGGAATATTGTCACCAAATTCCAGAGTTTCCAGGCCAAGGAGAAAATACTTCAAGCATCCAGAAAGAAACAATTTGAGTATTGTGGAGACACAATCAGGGTAATTCAAGATCTAGCAGCTTCTACATTAAGGGATCAAAGGGCTTGGAATATGATGTTCCAGAGGTCAAAGGAGCTAGGATTAAAACCAAGAATCACCTACCCAGCAAAACTGAGTATCATGCTCCAAGGCAAAATATGGATTTTCAATAAAATAGAGAACTTTCAAGCTTTCTCAATGAAAAGACCAGAGCTGAAGAGAAAATTTGACTTTCAAATACAAGAATCAAGAGAAGCATGAAAAGGTAAACAAGAAAGAGAAACATAAGGGACTTACTAAAGTTGAACTGTTTTGTTTACATTCCTACATGGAAAGATGATGTGTGTAATTCATAAGACCTTTCTCAGTATTAGGGCAGTTGAAAGGAATACACATATACATATATATATATATATATATATATATATATATATATATATGCGTGTGTGTGTAGACAGAGGGCACAGGGTGAGTTGAATATGAAGGGATGATATCTAAAAAAATAAAATAAAATTAAGGGGTGAGAGAGGAATATATTGAGAGAAGGAGAAAGGGAGAGATAGAATGTGGCAAATTATGTCACATAAAAGAGGCAAGAAAAAGCTGTTACCATGGAAGGGATGAGGGGGGAGGTGAAAGGGAATGAGTGAACCTTATTCTCATTGGATTTGGCTTAAGGAAGAAATAACATACACACTCAATTGGGTATTTTACCCTACAGGAAAGTAGGGGAGATGATAGAAGGGAGGACAGATTGGTGGAGGAGGTAGTCAGAAGCAAACACTTTTGAAAAGGGACATGGTCAAAGGAGAAAATTGAATAAATGGGGGATGGGATAGGATGGAGGGAAATAGTTATTCTTTCACAACATGAGTATTATAGAAGTGTTTTGTATAATGATACATGTATAACCTATATTGAATTGCTTGCCTTCTCAAGGAGGGGGTGTAGGTAGGGAAGAAGGGAGCAAATTTGGAACTGAAAGTTCTGAAAACCAATGTTAAAAACTGTTTTTACATGCAACAGGGAAATAAGATATACAGGCAATGGGGTATAGAAATCTATCTTGCCCTGCAAGAAAGTAAGGGGAAAAGGGTTAAGGGTGGGGGATTAGAGCAATAGAAGGGAGAGCAGACTTGGGAAAGGGGCAATAAGAATACATGCCATCTTTGGGGAGGGGGAGGGGAGAGATGGGGAGAAAATTCGTAACTCAAGATATTATGGAAATGAACATTGAAAACTAAAATAAATAAATTAATCTTAAAAAAAAAGAAAAGAAGACTCATAATGAAGTATGTTACTCCCTTTCCTGATACAATGGTGATGGATTAAAGTTGCAGAATGAAGCTTAAAATTTTTGAATATAGCCTCAGTAGAAATGTGTTTTGTTTGACTCTGCATAATTGTTGAAAAGCTTTCATTTTGTTTTGTTTTGTCATTTCAGATGGAGAGTGAAAAATAGTGGAGTAAAGGACAAGGCTGCCAAAAAAAAGAAGGAAAGGAAAGGAGAGAAAAAAAAGAGAAGAAAAGAAAGAAAAGGGAGATATTCTATATATTCAAGAAGTTTTTTAAAAAGAGTTCAGCAAAACTGACAGTTCAAAAAAGTATGTTTTATGCACTGTGCCATCTGCAAAGAAGAGACAAATGTGTCTTCTCACATCTCTTATTCAGGAAAACTTGGTCACCATAATTTTGAAGTATTCAATTTCAATTATTTTGTTGTTTCTATTTACACTATTTTAATAATCTTATGCAGGGTTTCAATTTCTAGCTTTGCTTACTTTTGAATCAGTTCCTTCTTCCTCTACTTCTTTGTATTAATCATAGACCTCATTTCTTACAGGATAGTAGATTTAGGTACCACAACTTATCTAGATGAGCATCTCCTTTGATGCCAGGTCTATATTAATATAAAAAAGTTTTCTTATACAAATTTTGATGTGTGAAGCCTATTTTTCCAATGACCCCAGTGGATTCCCTGGAGCACAAGATATGGGACTAGTCATCTCTTACTTCGCATAATTTCAAATTGCTTTCCAGACTATCATAGTTTTTCAAATAATACATTATTATGCCCATTTTTTCACAACCCCTCCATTTTTTATCATTTTTGACAATTTTCAAACCTCAGAGTAGTTTTGATTTGCATTTGTATTATCATTAATTATTTAAATAATTCTTTCATAAGATTGTTAATAATTTGCTTTCTTCTTTTGAAAACTGTTTTTCATATCCTTTGATCACTTTTCTATTGGGGAAAGTTTCTTGGCTTAATATACTTCTTTTTGTTGCCTATGTGTCTTGGTTATTAGATCCTTATCATATAGTTAATACAAAGATTTTAACCTAATTCTGCTGCTTTCCTTCTCCTAACTTCATTGATTTTATTCATGGATCTGTTTTTAAATTCTATTTGATTGACATTACTTCTTTTAACTTTTGTAATTGCTTCTAGCTCATATGAAGAAAGGAACTATTTGCCTCCAGAGAAAGAACTGATAAATGAAAGTACGTAGAGAATAGTTTTACCTATATACATACACAGACAGAGAGACAGAAAGACAGACACACACACCTATTTGTTTCTAATGGTAGCCATATCTAGGGCAAGGGTGGTGAGGGAAGAGAAAAAAAAAAGAAATTTACATTATAATTTTGTTGTATATTTGAAAAGAATGGCAATTTGTGCATAGTAGATTTGCAGTTTCTTGTACAATCATTTTTTATTAAACTATGTTATGAAAATGCTTGTTTTATATGGAATAAAATTTAATTTATGGAAATTTTAAAAAAAGAATTCACTCTCCAGTTACATCCATGAACTGTAACTGAATTTTTTTTTTCAATTGTAAAACTGAATATTTTACAGAAAAAAATTGAGGCCATTTGCAGTGAGCTTTCTCTTCTGTCCTCTTCCTCATTCCCAATCATTCAGATGCCATTTACTACTTTTTCCAACTGGCTTCCCTCCTTACCAAAGCTAACCTCTCTGTCTGTTCAAGTGATCCTATATCATCCTGTCTCCTCTAACAGATTGCTTACTCTATAATCTCCACTCTATCACTTATTTTTCAATCTCTGTCTATTGGTTAATTTCCTACTGCCTGTAAACCTGCTCATGTCTTCACCATCCTCCAAAAACCTTTATTTGATCTTTCCATTTCCATTAACTATAATCCTTTATCTCATCTGTCCTGCGTGACTAAACTCCTCAAAAAGGCTTTTTATTATAGGTACCTCCACTTTCTCTTCTCTCACTCTCTTCTTTTTAAAAAAAAAATTCTTTAGTATTTTACTTTTCCCCAATTATGTGTAAAAACAACTTATAACATTCATTTCTAAAATTTGAGCTCTGAATTCATTCCTTCTCTGCCCACCCCCTCATTGAGAAGGCAAGCAATCCGATATAGGTTATACATGTGTAGTCATACAAAACATATTTCCACATTAGTCATGTTGTAAAAGAAAACATAGACCCCCCTCCCCAAATCCAAGAAAAATAAAGTTAAAAAATGCTTCAATCTGTATTCAGACTCCATTAATTCTTTCTTTGGGGATGGTTAGCATTTTCATCAGTTTTTCAGAGTTGTCTTGGATCACTGTGTTACTGAGAATAGCTAAGTCTTTCACAGTTGATCATCATACAGTATTGCTATTAGTTTCTCACTCTTCTTAACCCTTTACAATCTGGCTTTCCATCTTATCATTTCACCAAAACTTCTCTCTCCAAAGTTATCAATGATCTCTTAGTTGCCAAATCCAAGGGCCAATTTTCTCAATTCTCATTCTTCTCTGAAGCCTTTCACACTGTTGATTACCCTCACCTTCTTGATAAGCTTTTGTCTCTAGGTTTTCAGGATACCACTCTCTTCTGGTCCTTCTGTCTATCTGACTACTCCTCAGTATCCTTTGCTGGATCTTCATCCAGATCACAGCCTCTAACCATAAGTGTTCCTCAGGATTCTGACCTGGGCCCTCCTATCTTCTCACTAATTTACTTGGTCAGTCTCATCAGTTCCCAAGGATTTAATTACCGTTACTATGCTGATGATTCTCAAACCTACCTGTCCTATTTAAACCTCTTTGCTGACATTCAATCTCACATCTCCAAATGCCTTTCTGACTTCCTGAACTGGATATTCTGCAGACAAACCAAACGTCCAAAACAGAATTCATTATCCTTCTCCCTAAACCCTCCTAGCCTCCTACTTTCCCTGTTACTATAGAGAGCATCATCATCCTCCCAGTTCCTCAAGCCCACAACCTAAAAATAATTCTTAACTCCTGTCTTTCACTCCCCTCCCCAACCTCATTTCCAATCTGTTGCCAAGGTCTGATGAGTTCACCTTTGTAACATCTCCCAAATACAATCCCCCTTCTCTCTTCTGATATTGCCACTACACTATTTCAGGCTCTCATTAGCTCATGTTTGGACTACTGCTGTAGCCTGCTAGTGTATCTGCCTGTCTCAAGGCTCTCCCCATTCCAATCCAATTTTTGTAGTCTTTCCCCTCAATTGATAGACAGGTCTTTTCTTCCTTTTCCTTTTAAAGGTTTAACTTTTCTACTTTCTCGTCAGTCAGAAAATTAGAGACAGCAGAAGTAAAAGGATATAAAGCTTCACAATTAAGGGAACTTTGGTACTTTCCTTTCAGAATTAAAAAAGAGAAATTATTTTTCACATTTTTCAAGAGTGTGCATATTGTGTGACACTGAAATTTGTCAACTGCATCTTAAGGACAAATGAGAAAATAAAAATGAAATCATCTGCCTGAAAATCTTTAGTATCTCTAGTCTCATATTGTTATTAATGTAATTTTATAACTGAGCAAAAATAAGTAAACCATTTCAAGCCATCTCATACTATAAAAGAATTCACGGAAATTCTCTTTAATAGGTAGCAGGCTTCATCTCTTCAGAATCATCTGCTTATTTCAGTTGATAATTTTTAAGCAGGAAAGATATAGAATAGAGCAAGGACTCCTTGGCAAACATGAATGTTAATCAGGAGATATTTTACAACTAAGCAGTTCTCAAGGGATTTTTAGCTTCAGAAGGCTTGTGAAGCAACATGTGTAAATGTCCCTCCCAGGGGAAGAGAAGCAGGAACTAATTGAGGTATTTATGGGTTTAAATGAAGCAGAGCCACACTAAGAAACTTCAGCTACATCAAAAATGAGTGCTATTTAGAAAAGCATGCTGGGACACTTAAAGTTTTCATTCATTGCTCATTCATGCAAGTAAGTATATTTTCAAGCACTGTAGCTTGAGCTAAAAAGCCATGGAATGCAATCTGTTGGTATATTTTAAAAAAATAATTTTGGTAATCTGTGTATATCTTTATGTATGAAGTAGTTTCACTGTGCATTGCCCCCTCTCCATCACACCCTCCATATTTGCATGTATATCATTCAATCTTGTTCTTCCAGCTGTCTATATTGAATTAGATGTCCCATAGACATTTTAGATTAAACATGTCTGAAAATGAACTTATCTTTTCCCCCAAACCTCACCATTCCAAAGTTCCCTATTATTGTCTTGGTATCCACTCTGCTACCAAGACCTATTGAGTTTTACCTTTGTAACATCTCTCTAATACAAACCCTTTTCATCTCTGATACTGCTACCACTATTGTGTAAGTCATCATCTCTTTGTACCTGGGCTATTGCAATAACTTGTTGGTTGGGCTACCTGCCACAAGTCTCTCCCTACTCCAAAATATCTTTGAGTCAGCCACTAAACTGCTTTTCCTAAAGCACAGTTCCAACCATGTCACCTCCCACCCCTTTCAAAAAACTCTGTGGCTCCCTCTCACCTTCAGGATCAAATATAAAGTCTTCTATTTGGGATCAAAGTCATACCTAAACCATCTATCCCCCTACCTTTCCAGTTTTATATCTTATATCCTCCTACACACTCTTAGATTCAGTGACACTGACCTCCTTCCTTTTCCTCATACCAAACAATCCATCTCCTGTGTCTGGGTATTTTTGCATGCTCCTGGTGCCTAGAAAGCTTTCCCTCTTCATCTCCAACTCCTGGTTGCCTTAGCTAGGCTTCCTTCAAGTCACAGCTAAAATCCCACCTTCTACATTCTTCTGCAAATTCTGCTTTTCTTAGTCCTTCCTAATCTTAATTATTTACTTATTATTATATTTATTTAATATTTTTAGCTTTCAGCATTGATTTCCACAAGAGTTTGAATTACAAATTTTCTCCCCATTTCTACCCCCCCCCCCCACTCCAGGATGGCATACATTCTGATTGCCCCATTCCTCAGTCAGTCCTCCCTTCTGAGTCCTTCCTAATCTTAATGCATTCCCTCTGTTGATTATTTCCCATTTATCTTGTATATATCTTATTTGTACATAGTTGGCATTTTGTATGGCTTATTAGATTGAGAGCTCCTCAAGGGAAGACACTATGTTATGTCTTTCTTAGCATAGGGTCTGCCACATAATGGGTACTATTTAAATATTTATTGTAAATTTAAATTGTAATTGTAAAAATTATAAAATTAAATTGTAGAATTTAAATATTTATCGAGTGACTGATTTCTGGTGCTGTGGGTTCTTTGTTTCCTGACTGAAAAATACACATACATCTACACAAATGCATACACACACACATGTACAAACTCATGAGCATTTAGCATATCATATTTCCAGTTTCCTTGTACTATCACTTATTGGGAAACATCAAAACCTGGAGAAGTTTTTGGTTCATGTCTAGGCCAGGTTGCCACCCATTTTAAGCTTCTTTGTTTTTTTGTTTTATTTGACAATTTTTCTCATTATTAATAGGCACTCCTGGGGCATAGCCAAGATGGCAGAGTAGAAGCAAGCACCTCATTGAGCTCTCCCCCTAAACCCCTCAAATTACCTGTAAAAAATGACTCTAAACAAATTCTAGAGCAGCAGAAGCCACAAAATGACAGAGCGAAGCAGATTTCCAGCCTAAGACATTCTGGAAGGCTGAAAGGTTCTATTGCGCCATGCTTGGGATAGAATGCAGCCCAGCCTGGGCCATGCTGGCACTGATTGGACTGGAGCAGGCTTCAAGGCACTGAATCACTGGCAGCTGGGGGTGGTTTTCCAGACTTCTTAACCCACAAACACCAAAGACAGCTGCAAAGGTCAGTGGGAAAGCTCTCTCACCTGGGTGAGAGGGGAGCATGGTCTGGCCCAAGCCCCAGCCTCAGGGTGGCAACAGCCACTGCCTCAGTAGCTGCTGCTTCTGGAGCTTTCTGCCTACAGATGGTGGGAGAACCCTGTGGCTGATCTGGGTCATGGTCCTGGGTGGTGGTCTTTGGGTGAGGAGGAGTGCTGGTGTGGTGGACCTGGTGGTGGCTGTGGAGAGGGAACCCTCCTCACAGTTCCAGGGCAGAAAAGAGTGCCTGTGGTTGCTCATGGATCAGAGCTCAGGCTGGGTAAGAAGTAAACACCTCTCTTTTGATCATACCACTTTAGAGGAACTGAGAATTTAAGATCCCTAGAGATATCTCTGAAAACAGCTACACAAAAATCCTGCAAATTGGGGCAGTACACCCTCTACTTAACAAAAAGCTCAAAAGTCAAAAAATTGACTGGGAAAATGAGCAAACAGGGGAAAAAAGAATAAAACTATAGAAGGTTACTTTCTTGGTGAAAAGATGTTTTCTTACATACTTAGTGATGAGGAAGATCAAAGCATGCAGCTAGAGAAAGACAACAGGATCAAGGCTCCTACATCCAAAGCCTCCAAGAAAAATATCTTCCTTGGTCACAGGACATGGAAGAGCTCAAAAAGGATTTAGAAAAACAAGTAAGGAAAGTGAAGGAAGAATTGGGAAAAGAAATGAGAGTCATGCAAGAAGATCATGAAAAATGAGCCAATAGCTTGCTAAAGGAGACCCAGAAAATGCTGAAGAAAATAACACCTTAAAAAATAGACTAACCCAAATGGCAAAAGAGGTCCAAAAAAAACAAATGAGGAGAAGAATGCATTGAAAAGCAGAATTGGCAAAATGGAAAAGGAGGTCCAAAAGACCACTGAAGAAAATAATTCCTTAAAAATTAGAATGGAACAAATAAAAGCTAATGACTTTGTGAGAAATCAAAAAATTATAAAACAAAACCAGAAGAATGAAAAAAATAGAAGACAATGTGAAATATCTCACTGGAAAAAAAAACTGACCTGGAAAATAGATCCAGGAGAAAGAACTTAAAAATTATTGGACTACCTGAAAGCCATGATCAAAAAAAGAGCCTAGATGTCATCTTTCAAGAAATTATCAAGGGAAACTGCCCTGATATTCTAGAACCACAGGCTAAAATAGAAATGGAAAGAATCCATCAATCATCTCCTGAAAGAGATCACAAAAGGAAAACTAGGAATATTGTAGCCAAATTCCAGAGTTCCTAGATGAAGGAGAAAATATTGAAAGCAGCCAGAAAGAAACAATTTGAGTGGAAACACAATCAGGATAATACAAGATCTAGCAGCTTCTACACTAAGAGATTGGAAGGCTTGGAATATGATATTCCAGAGGTCAAAGGAGATAGGATTAAAACTAAGAATCACCCACCCAGCAAAACTGAGTATAATATTTCAGGGGAAAAATGAAATTTCAATTAAATAGAGGACTTCCCAGCATTCTTGTTGAAAAGACTGGAGCTGAGTAGAAAATTTGACTTTCAAATACAAGAATCAAGAGAAACATGAAAAGGTAAACAGGAAAGAGAAGCCATAAGGGACTTATTAAGGTTGAACTGTTTACATTCCTACATGGAAAGATAATATTTGTAATTCAAGATACCTTTCTCATTATTAGGGTAGTTAGAGGGAATATATGTATATTAATGTGTGTGTGTGTGTGAGTGTGTGTGTGTATATATATGTATGTGTGCATTGTGTATATATGTATATGTGTTTCTGTATACATATGTGTGTGTGTGCGCATGTGTGTGTAGACAGAAGGCACAGAGCAAGCTGAATATGAAGAGATGACACCTAAAAAATAAAATTAAGTGTTGAGAGGAATGCACTGGGAGAAAGAGAAAGGGAGAGGTAGAATGTAGGAAATCATCTCACATAAAAGAGCCAAAAAAGAACTTTTACAATGGAGGGGAAGGGGGTAGGGTGAGAGGAAGTAAGTGAGCCTTACTCTCATAGGATTTGGCTTAAGGAGGCAATAACATACACATTCAATTGGGTATGGAAATCTATCTTACCCTACAGGAAAGCAAGGGGGAAGGGGATAAGAGAGGGGAGAAAATAGAAGGGATGGCAGATTGGGGGCAACCAGAAACAAATACTTTTGTGGAGGGACAAGTCAAAGGAGAGAATAAAATAAATGGAGGGCAGGACAGGATAGAGGATAATATAGTTATTCTTTCACAATATGACTGTTATGGAAGTGTTTTGCATGACTACACATGTATAATCTATATCAAATTGCTTCCTATCTCAATGAGAGTGAGTGGGGAGGGAGGAAGGGAGAAAATGTGGAACACAGGGCTTTGAAAATGAATGTTAAAAATTGTTTTTACATGCAACTGGGAAATAAGATAGACAGGCAATATGGTAGAGAAATCTATCCTGACCTACAAGAAAATAGAAGGGAAGGGGATGAGAGAATGGGATGGGGGGTAATAGAAGGGAGAGCAGATTGGAGGAAGGGGTAATCAAAATGCATACTGTTCTGGGGTGGGGGTAGGGAAGAGATGGGGAGAAAATTTGGAATTCAGAATCTTGTGGAAGTGAATGTTGAAAACTGAAAATAAATAAATTTATATAAAAGAAAAAAAAACATCAACCAAAAAAATAATAGGCACTCCTTAGGGAAATTGGATATGCCAAGAAACTCTTGCCTATCTATCTTAAAAAAAAATTCCCATATTTTTGTATTCTTCCATTATAAACTCTGCTTAAGTTCTTCTCAATCCATTCTTCATTTCACTATGCTTTTGAATTCTTTTATATCCTCCTGTTCTTCCTCCATCACTTACTAACCTCCCTTGACATTTTGAATCAGTTGTTAACTGGTTTAACTCCCTGTCTCAAAGCCCATTTGCATGGGACTCTGTCCTCATTGGTGGAGATGAATACCCTGCTCTGCTCTATGATAGGGCAGTTAGGTGGTGAGAGTCAAGAGAGCTCCTTCTTTCACGCATCCCTTTCAGGGCTCCTCAAGCTTCAGGTTTGCTTTCAAGCTTCAAGTTGTTTTGGACACTTCCAGCTTCCAGCTTTGAGAAGGAAGATAGAAGAGGACAACTTCATTTCAAGCTGCTCTGGGAAGACATGACAGGAGTTGGTATTCTTCCTCAAGTCCCCATCCCCAACTTACTACACTAGAGACTGCCTATAGTTTCTCTCTGGGGGAGATTTAGGATTCTCTCTCTTTATTGAGCTGAAATTCTCTCAATTCCTCCAATCACCATTCTCCCAATAGGAGAGCTCCTTCACTCTGTATTACCTAGTATACAGTCTCCTATGTATACCTTCTCTGATTTCTGTTTTATTACTGATTTACATAAATGGGTTTTTCCTGCTATTCATTGTGGAACTGGCCTTTGGTGGGGAAAAAGATAAAGTCATAGACATAGATCTTGGGGTCCTCCCTCCCCCCAGAAATTATAAACTTATCAGAAATTCAAGTGTACTTGATCATATCCCCAGGGTAATAGTATTTAAAGGAGTAGACAGAGGTCTCTAACCTGGTACCCCTTCTCTCTCTGAGTATAGTAAAGTGCCTTCTTGCCCCAACTTCCTGCTTCTCCTGGCAGAAATGAAAGGGCAAGGGTGGGGGAGGAAGAAGCTGGAGATGTCTAGCTAGAGAAAACTCTTTCTACATGGGTTTAACTATTTACTTTCCTCAAATTTCCTCATTGAATTCCATGTCTTCTCATCTTTCTTTCACACATATTAAGCTCTTCCTCCTACCGCCAGAGACAATGCTTATATTATCTATTAGCTCTAGGGGTATATATGACTAGAATTCCTGCTCACTGTGTTATATTTGTACAAGGCACTAGGTGGCAGTCTATGCCCACTTTGACCATACGTGGCCAGCACAGACTGTCTTCTGGCCTTGAAATTCCCTAGTGCTCTAAGGATTCTACCAAGATGTATGGGTATTCCAATTATTAATTCATACCTATTGGATCATACTTCCCATTGCAACTTGGTTCCCTAATTCTCCTTTTCCCTCCTCAGTATGGTCCCAAAGAATTCACTAACTTGGTGTATAGGTTAAAATGTATGTCAGTACAAAGAAAGTCAAAGTAAATTGTGATCTGTATGGTTCAGAGGGCTTGTGCAGAGCTGCACCAGCTTCTCCCATTGTCTTCTGGTACATATTTCTTTATTTCACAGAAGGGAGGCAGATGAATATAATAGATGTAATAGGGAAGCAGTTTCAAGTGTTTCACTGATACAAAAGTTACAAGAAGAAAAGAGAAATCATCTTATCTTTGCCACCTTCCCCCATCTTGTTGCTATTGAAGAAATTGTGCTCAACAACTTCAGTCACTGTTCTGAGGAAATCCAAACATATGATAGAAGTCAGCTTTTTGTGTCTTCTCCCCCAGCCTCATTGGAACCCTGCTCCTACTCCTAAGCTGATTATATTTCCAGAGGGAGTCACAGAAATCTGCAGCAAGTGAGTTAATGTCAAATTCATATTGTTTCATTTTAATAGGACCTTTACTGCTACACTGAAATCCTTTTTAAATCTTCTCTGATTGGTTCTCTATCACAGTCCCTCCAGTGGTTGCTGAAAACTATTTTTTTTCCTCCTTAAGCCTCTAATTTCCTCTTTACCCCTTAGTCTTCTTCTTATACTTTACTAAAAAAATTTAAAGCTATTCACCATAAACTGTCCAACTCAGCACTTCAAAAATGCCTAAATATTTTCACCCATTCTTGTCCACTTTGTGCTGAAGATACTTATTTTCTGGTTATGGATAACCAGCTATGCTTTTGCCATTGACCCCATTCTTTCCCATCTTGTGTGGGAGCATACACAGTCAATCAACAAGCGTTTACTAAGCACCTAGCGTCTTCCCGGTACAGAAGTAGGCAAAGTGAACACAAAGACAATAAAACATTACATACTTTCTTTTTTTTTTTTTTTTTTAAATGCAATTTATTTATTTAACATATTTGGTTTTCAGCATTGATTTTCACAACAGTTTGAATTACAAATTTTCTCCCCATTTCTACCCTCCCCCCCCCACTCCAAGATGGCTTATATTCTGGTTGCCCTGTTCCCCAGTCAGCCCTCCCCTCTATCACCCCCTTCCCCTCTCATCCCCTTTTCCCTTCCTTTCTTGTAGGGCAAGATAAATTTCTACGCCCCATTGCCTGTGTATCATATTTTTTAGTTGCATACAAAAACTTTTTGTTTTTGAACATCTGATTTTAAAACTTTGAGTTCCAAATTCCCTTCCCTCTTCCCTTCCCACCCACCCTCCCTAAGAAGTTGAGCAATTCAACCTAGGCCACACATGTATTATTATGTATAACCCTTCCACAATACTCATGTTGTGAAAGGCTAACTACATTTTGCTCCTTCCCAACCCATCCCGCTTTATTGAATTTTCTCCCTTGACCCTGTCCCCTTTCCAAAGTGTTTGTTTTGATTACCTCCACCCCCATCTGCCCTCCACTCCATCATCCCCCCCGCCTTTTATTTTTTTTTTATCTTCCTCCCTCTTCTTTCCTGTGGGGTAAGATACCCAACTGAGTATGTATGGTATTCCCCCTCAGGCCAAATCTGATGAGAGCAAGGTTCACTCATTCCCCCCTCACCTGCCCTCTCCCCTCCTCCCATAGAACTGCTTCCTCTTGCCACCTTTATGTGAGATAATCCACCCCATTCTATCTCTCCCTATCTCCCTCTCTCAGTATGTTACTCTCTCATCCCTTAATTTCATTTTATTTCTTTTAGCTATCTTCCCTTCATCCTCAACTCACCCTGTGTCTGCTCTCTCTCTTTTACATATATATATATATATATATATATATATATATATATATATATATATATATATATATGCACATATATATATATACACATACATACACATACATACATATACACATAGATATATACATACATACACATTCACTTATATATATACATAAACATATATATATACATATATATATGCATATTCCCTTCAACTACCCTAATACTGAGGTCTCATGAATCATACTCATCATCTTTCCATGTAGGAATGTAAACAAAACAGTTCAACTTTAGTAAGTCCCTTGCAATTTCCGTTTCTTGATTACCTTTTCATGCTTCTCTTGATTCTTGTGTTTGAAAGTCAAATTTTCTATTCAGTTCTGGTCTTTTCACTGAGAAAGCTTGAAAGTCCTCTATTTTATTGAAACTCCATATTTTGCCTTGGAACATGATACTCAGTTTTGCTGGGTAGGTGATTCTAGGTTTTAATCCTAGCTCCATTGACCTCCGGAATATCGCATTCCAAGCCCTTCGATCTCTTAATGTAGAAGCTGCCAGATCTTGGGTTATTCTGATTGGGTTTCCACAATACTCAAATTGTTTCTTTCTGGCTGCTTGCAGTATTTTCTCCTTGATCTGGGAGCTCTGGAATTTGGCAACAATATTCCTAGGAGATTTCTTTTTGGGATCTATTTGAGGAGGCGATCGATGGATTCTTTCAATTTCTATTTTGCCCTGTGGCTTTAGAATATCAGGGCAGTCTCCTTGATAATTTCTTGAAAGATGGTATCTAGGCTCTTTTTTTGATCATGGCTTTCAGGTAGTCCAATAATTTTTAAATTATCTCTCCTGGATCTGTTTTCCAGGTCAGTGGTTTTTCCAAGGAGATATTTCACATTGTCTTCCATTTTTTCATTCCTCTGGTTCTGTTTTATAATATCCTGATTTCTCATAAAGTCACTAGCTTCCACTTGCTCCAATCTAATTTTTAAAGTAGTATTTTCTTCAGTGGTCTTTTGGACCTCCTTTTCCATTTGGCTAATTCTGCCTTTCAAAGCATTCTTCTCCTCATTGGCTTTTTGGAGCTCTTTTGCCATTTGAGTTAGTCTATTTTTTAAGGTGTTGTTTTCTTCAGTGTATTTTTCAGTATTTTTTTGGGTCTCCTTTATAGCAAGTCATTGACTTGTTTTTCATGGTTTTCTCGCATCCTTCTCATTTCTCTTCCCAATTTTTCCTCTACTTCTCTAACTTGCTTTTCCAAATCCTTTTTGAGTTCTTCTATGGCCTGGGGCCAGTTCATGTTTTCTTGGAGGCTTTGGTTGTAGGCTCTATGACTTTGTTGTCTTCTTTAGGCTGTATGTTTTGGTCTTCTTTGTCACCAAAGAAAGAATCCAAAGTCTGAGACTGAATCTGGGCGCGTTTTCGCTGCCTGGCCATATTCCCAACCAACTAACTTGACCCTTGAGTTTTTCAGTGGGGTATGACTGCTTGTAGACTAACGAGTTCTATGTTCTACGTTTGGGGGGGAGGTGCCAGCTCCGTCAGAGCCGCACTCCTCCTTCCCCAAGGACCCCCAGTCCAGACTGGGCTTAGATCTTCAGCAGGCTGTTGCACTCCTGCTGTGATCCGCCACTTAATTCCTCCCACCAGGTGGGCCTGGAGCCGGAAGTAACAACAGCTGTAGCTGCACCACCTCCGCCGCCCCCGGGGCTGGAAGCCTAACCGCGAACTCCTTCCACTCCCGCAGCTTTTCCCACTAACCTTCTCCGCAGTCTTTGGTGTTTGTGGGTCGAGGGGTCTGGTAACTGCCGCAGCTCACTTAATCAGGGCTCTAGGGCCCCCTCCGCCTGGCTTCTGTTCTGGATCGTCCACGCCACTCAGGCTGGGCTCTGCTCCACTCCGCTCCCAGCTCCCAGCTCCGTGTGGAATAGACCTCACCCAGAGACCATCCAGGCTGTCCTGGGCTGGAGCCCTGCTTCCCTCTGCTGTTCTGTGGGTTCTGCCGTTCTAGAATTGGTTCAGAGCCATTTTTATAGGTTTTTGGAGGGACTCGGGTACGGAGCTCACTCTAGTCCGTGCTTACCAGCCGCCATCTTGGCTCCGCCCCCCCCAACATTACATACTTTCAAGGAGCTGAGGTTCTTTAATGGGACTACAACACAGACATACATAAGAATACAAAAAAATAATACAAGGCAATTTGGTGGAGAGTGGGGAGGAAGGGAAGAGAGAGGAGATACTGGAACTCAGCATTCTTCTCTTTCATTTCTCCTTGTCCACTGGCTCCTTTACTTTGGCCTGTAACCATGCTGAGGTCTCACAGATCTTTAAACATCTTTGACAGATCACAAAACTTTAAAGCTGCACACCAAAATATACATTGAAAAGGAAATATACAGAGAAGAGAGTGACATTTAGATGCATTAAGTACAAATCTACAACAGTATTCTTATGGAACAACTAATTTAAAATCATCTAATTTTACAGATACAAAAGCTGTAGTCTTGGTACTCTGTTAATGTTTTCCAAAATATTTCTTACAAATAATGTCTCAAGGAAAAGAAAAACTCAATTAACACCATTTTGGATAAATATCAGGACTTCATATTTTATTGATATATTATCCATGTGTCTAAAAAATCATAATGACTGCTACTTCTTTGGTTTAAAAAAACAAGCCCAAAACTGCTGGATGTGGATATCCACATCAATGTTGTTCTATAAGTCTTCATATATTAAATTTTGCTTCCATATTAATTAAACTATAACTTAATTTGTTTTTATAGGTGTGATAAATCAATTTTCTCAATATAATGTATGTTAGTGTGGGATTAAAACCACCCCATTTAGATCTAGTGCCTTGACTAGATCAAGACCAAATCAATCAATTATAGCCAATTGTGAACAGGGTCTATACAACAACTTGAAACAAAAAAAGTCACTGTGTGGGAGACTGAGCTAGATTCAACACACGTGGTATAAAAAGGAGAAGGCATCACAGAATGAAGGAAGAAGCAATTCTTAGCCTCTCAATTATAGAAGTTTGAGTAAGCATGGTACAAAGGAAAGACTTAACTATAGCAGAGAAGGGAACTATTAAGGAGAGTCCTTGGTTCTTATGAGGATCATGAAGAAGAGGTTGGAGGTTCAGGGATCTTTCTTCAACTCTCTCTCCTAATGCCTATCTATGTAGACACACTATTATATAATCTGTTGTTTTATTACCCAAATGTTTCCAGTCAATTAATTTTTTCTACAATCCTGAAAGATCCAGGAATTAACTAGAGATAGATAAAAATGTTAAGCAGAGAACTCAACTTCTGACTACTTTACTGAATATCCATTTCCACCCCCTCCACTCCCAACCCCCCACCACAGAAGGATTATATTCAGTTTTTTTAGGTAAATGATTCTTGGTTGTAATCCTAGCTCCTTTGCTCTCTGGAATAGCATATTGCAAGCCCTCCAATCCTTTAACGTAGAAACTGCTAATCTGGTGTTATCCTGACTGTGGCTCCACAATATTTGACTTGCAATATTTTCTCCTTGACCAGGGAGCTCTGCAATTTGGCTATAACATTCCCAGGAGTTTTCATTTTGAAATCTCTTTGAGGAGGTCATCAGTGGATTCTTTCTATTTCTATTTTACCTTCTTGTTCTAGGATATTAGGAGAGTTTGATAATTTCTGGAAATTTCTTCAACGAATTTCTGTACATCTTTTTCCACTTGGCCAATTCTATTTTTTAAGAACTTCTCCTCAATGGATTTTTGTGCCTTTTTCTATTACCATTTGACATATTCTGCTTTCTAAGGTGTTATTTGTTTCAGCATTTTGCATACCTCCTCTAACAAGCTGCTGAGTCTTTTTCTTGCATCATTTTCATTTCTTTTCCCATTTTTCCCTCTACCTCCAATTTTTTTTATTTTTAAACTCCTTTTTGAGTTCTAGGAATTCTTTCTTTGTACCTGAGACCAACTCACATAAGGCTTTGGATGTAACTGTTTTGACATTGCTGTCTTCTTCTGAGTTTATGTTTTGGTTTTCCCTGTCACCATGGTAACTATGGTCAGTTTCTTTTCACTAATTTTTTCAGCTTATTGACTTTTAACTTTTTTTTTAAAGTTGGGCTCTGTTCCCAGGGTGGAGGCGGCACCGTGTCAGGCTTCAGGATTTTCATGCTGCTGTTTTCAGAGCTAATTTGGGGAGTCTGTAAGTTTTCAGTTCCTCCAAGGTGGCATGATCTAAGGAGATGTGTATCACTGCTCTTCTAGCCTCTGCTCTGTTCTTTAAGCAACCATAGGTACTCCTTTCCTCCCTGAATTGTGATTAAATTGTGATAATCTCCTTCTGACCAGTTGCCTGATCTCCTTAACATCTGTGGGCTGAGAGCTCTGGAAGTTGCTGTTGCCATTTAGTTCCCTGTCCTCCTCAAGGCCTGTGCTGGTGGGTCCTGCACTGTACTGTACTCCACTATCAGCCCAGTGAGACAGACTTTTCCAGCCAAGCTTCTAAGCTATCTTGGGCTGGAAAATTGTTTCACCCCATCCTTTTGTGGGTTCTACCACTTCAGAATTTTTTTCTGAGACATTATTTTACATTGTTTAGAGGGGAATTTGGGAGAGCTCAGACAAGCCCTAGCCTTTCCTCCTCCATCTTAGCTCCACCCCTTCTGCTTCAGCACTTTAAAAAAATTTTGGAGCATCAAATGTTTCCCCCAAACATTCAAACAATATAAATCTCAATAAAATAAACCAACCTGAATAAGAATGCTTATAACCATCTTTAGTACCAAAGGAATTTGAGGGAAGAAAGACTCATGGATAAAAACAAAAAATAATTTAGATAAAGTTGCATAATAGGTGCATATCATGAATAAATTGAGGCTTACATGTATAGGTTAAAATAATATAAGCCTTTTAGGTTCTAACAGATGAATATTATTTATGACTCATCTTATGATCTTATGAAGTCAACAAGCATTTAGTATACAATTACCATACACCAAACACTGTATTAAATGCTGAGGATACGAAGAAAGAACAAAAAAGTCCCTGTTCACATTCTAAATAGGTGAAACATCATGCAAATAACTAAATATACTATATATATATGAGATGTGTGCATATGTGTGTGTGTGGGGGGGTGTATATGTATACATATATTTTTCTGCATATACATACACTTATGTTTGTATATGTGTATAAATGTATAAATGCACATAATGTTAAAAGTAACGCACTAGAACTGAAGAGGAACAGAAAGGACTTTTTGCAGAAGGTAGGATATGAGAAATGAACTAAATCAGGTGGTAGAGATAAGAAGGGAAGATTTACCAAAAGAAATGAAAAAGTAGATGATTAGACATTTTATCTGACCCTCAGGACTTTTAACACACCTCTTAAAGAGCAAGTATGTACAAGAAATAAAGCTATTTAAGCTGAAAAAGCACTCCAGCTGCTTCCATTTTCTAGGACACCAAGAACCCAAATAAATAATTATCTGAAGAACTAATAGTAAAAAAGATCACTCCCTAATCCTTAGCTCCTTCATTCAGGACCACCTTCCATATCCACTCACTAATCTCCCTAGAGACTTACAAACTGACCAAAGGGCTCAATTCCCTCTAGCCACTCCTCCAAGTACCATGGGAAGCCAAAAGATAGAAGCTTGTCCTGCTGAGATAGTAGAGTGTTCTAAGCACTGTGTCATGCAATGGAGCTCAGCCAGAGAACAGAGGGAAGTGGGGAAGAAGACTGAGATAGGATTGAGGTCCAGGCCCTAGGGAAACTGCGATAAAAGGGCAGGGGGTCAGAAAGGGAACAATAGGGGAATATAACAAAAAAAGCTAAAATTCTTTTGAAGTCCTCAGGAAGAAGAAAATTCAGTTACAGACCCTGAGCATAAGCAGATAAATTAAAATGGAAGTACTTAATAACAAAAGGGACCACCAGATTACCTAGGAGTTCATAAGCCCATGAATAAACATTAGAAGAAAAAGGAAAATTAATCAATACCTAATTTTGTAGAGTACCCTGTGGACTCCGAAGATAGCATGGAACCATAGCAGGATGTTACTGAATGGATTGAAATGAGATAAAAAACAAATGTGAACATAGATTTTAGGGCATGTTCAGGAGAAATAATTTGCAGAATAGAAAAAAAAAAACACCTTGAATACATAATGGTGAAGAAGCAAAAGAGAGAATAAATTATCGTGAATGCAAATACATATATACATAAGTGAAAGACAATGTGGAAAAAAAGAAACAAAAACAAAAGCAATAATATTTAAGGAAAACAAAATCAAAATACACTGATCTTGAAGATAGGATGAATAGACATAATTTAAGGATTGAAAGTCTCCCAGAGGAACACAGTAAGTGAAAAAAAACTTCAATGCTACAATGCAAGATAAAATACAAGAAAACTTCCCAGAATTTCTGAAAATAGAAAATAAAGAGTCAATTGAAAGACTCCAAAGATTGCACTGAAAGATGGAATATATGTGTACATATTTGTGTATATATATGTGCGTGTGTGTGTATGGGTATATATAAATGTATGTATATGGGTATATATAAATGTATGTATATGGGTATGTATATGTATCTATATATGTGGTATAAGGTATATTCAGGGAAGACTAGTATCTCTGGTGTGAGGGTTGCTGAGCCCTTTTCAGGGCTGCTTGCACCTTTGGTGTCCACCCAACTCTCACCTGTGGCTCCAAGAATCTTTTGCACACACAGCAGCCAAACCCTAGAAAACCAGATAGTAACTGAGGGCTTTCAAACCCTTGGGTGAGTTAGGGGAGTGTCTGCCTCAAGCATGTGAAGATGCCCCCAGTGGAATAGGTCGATGAGAACCAATGGCCATGAAGACAGTTGATACAGGTACTGTAGAGTACTTAGAGCTTGTTTAGACAATGAAGACACCAAAGTCATCTACTGCACCCTAAGCCATCATTAGCCATCTTGACAGTCCTTCCTCTGGACTGTGATAACTCTGGAAGAGAGAGTGAAGCTGATGACTTCATGCAATTCTACCTCACTAAAATCCAATTTCTGAAGGAATCAAAAGGCATCACCCATATCATTTTACCATTTTGTTTTACCTATCTCAAAGTCCTGTGGCTACAAGAAAGTGATGAAGCATCAGGTGCTGATACACTGAGAGCTGTCATCACAACCCTGTAGTTACAACAGGCAACCTAAATTACTGGGTTGTCTTCTCAGTGGAAGCAGCAGTGGGATTCAGCAGCCTACTGAATGGCCTTTAGTAAGGATTCCACTGGAAAAAGTGTCCTAAAAATTGTCTGCTTCACCCAACCCTGGACTGTTTATCATGGCAGGCATGGATCCCACCCTACAGTTGAAATACACACAAAAAATGCACAAAAACTTCTGCAAAGATGATTCCACTCACCATCAGTATATGGAATGCACACACACTTATGGACAACATGAAATCCAGTAGACATGAAAGATGAACAGCTCTCGGTGCAAGAGAACTCAGCAGGTATCACATCCAAATAGCAGCCCTGAATGAAACAAGGCTGTCAAATGAAGGCCAGCTTATTGAAGTCAGAGGCAGATACATGTTTTTCTGGAATAGCTGCAGTGAAGGGGAGCACTTTGAAGCTGGTGTAGGTTTTGCAATCAAAACTCATCTAGTCAATGTGCTTGGATGCCTACCAACAAGAGTGAATGATAGGCTTATGACAATGTGATTGCCACTTGTAGGAAAGTGCCACGCCACCATCAGAAGTGCCTATGTTCTCACCATGATGAACACTGTTGAGGTTAAAGAAAAATTTTAAGACCTGGAGACCCTCATCATCAATATGCCAAAAGAGAACAAGCTTATAATTCCGGGTGATTTTAATGCTAGAGTAGGCACAGACTACCAGACTACCATCCATTGATTTCAATCCATTGACTTCAACTTCAATGCTAATTGACATTCCAAACCTCTTCTTCAGTTGGAACTTCAGCTAGGGAGGGATTGACTTCAACTCTAGGTGAAGTTCCAACTGAAGAAGAGTTTTTGAATGCCGTTAGGCTCCTCTCCTGCGGCAAAGTACCTGGTGCTTATTTTATTCTGGCTGAAATTTATAAAGTGGCAGAGGGTTGATCATATAAAATCTGACTGAAATTTTCCAGGTTATATAGCAAGAGGAACTTATCCCCCAGGAGTTCAAAGATGCCTCTGTTGTCTATCCCTATAAAGGTAAAGGAAATAGATTGCCCTGTGACAGTCACAGGGGGATCTCTCTCTTAGTCACTGCCTGCAAGATTCTTACCAGAGTCCTCCTTAATAGACTGATCCTTCACCTGGAAGTTGGTCATTTACCTGAAAGCCAGTGTAGCCTCAGAAAGGTCTGAGGAATAGTCAACATGGTGTTTGCTGTCCAACAACTACAGGAGTAATGCCAGGAGCAGAACAGAGGTCTGTATACAACGTTCCTAGATCTGACCATGGCCTGATACTGTCATTCAGGAGGGTTTATGGAAAATTATGTCAAAATTTGATTGCCTAGAGAAGTTCATCAATATTGTATGTTAATTTCATGACAGCATTATTGCCCAGATTCCAGATACTGGATGATGCTCTCACACTTTCCCAGGCAGTGAAGCAAAGCTGTGTGTTTGCTACCATTCTTTTTAGCATGATGCTTTCAGTAATGTTGTCAAATGCCTTCAATGAGGCCAAATACAGCACCAATGTCAGCTGGCACACTGAGGGTAAATTATTTAACTTGAAAAGCTACATGCCAAGACTAAAGCAGAGGGAGGGTTGGTAAATGATTCTTTGTTTGAAGATGATTGTGCACTCAATGAAGCCTCTGAAGCTGAGATACAGCAAAGCATAGATCAATTCTCTGTTGCTTGTGCTAATTTGTGCCTAATAATTAATACCAAGAAAACACAGGTTTTCCAACAGCCAGAACCACACTATCTCTATGTGAAACCATTAGTTACAGCAAATGTAGAAGTTTTGAATACTGTGGATATTTACTTACTTTGGCTGTATACTTCCCAGGGATGCACTCATTGATAAGATTGACACATATATCAACAGAGCTATCTCAGTGTTTGGGAGCCTTGAAAGGAAAGTGTTGGAGAAAGAGGTATCTGGCTGCCTGCCAATCTGAAAGTCTACAGAGTCGTTTTGGTGACCTCATTGTTGTATGCCTGTGAAACCTACACTGTATACCAGTACCATGCCAGGAAACAAATTCACTTCCATTTGAATTGTCTTAGAAAGATTCTGAAGATCACCCAGCAGGATAAGATATTGGACACTGAGTCCTTTCTCAAGCTAGCTGCTGATCATTCAAACTCTACTGCAGAGAGTACAACTCTGACGGGCTGACCATGTTGTTTGAATGCCAAACATATGCTTATCTAAAAGACTATTTTATGGAGAACTCATGCAAGGAAGATGCTCATGTGGTGGTCAGAATAAGCAATACAAGGAGACTGTCAAGCTCTCTCTGAAAAACTTTGGAATTGATTGTGTGACATGGGAGATGCTGGCAAAGAACTGCCCAGCATGGTGTGCCCAAGATTTTATGCTCTATGAGCAAAGCAGAATTGTAGTAGCTCAAAAGAAACATGAAATGCATAAATTTAGAGATATTTCCACCCCAAATATTCATATAGACTATTTGCACATGACCTGTTGTAGGGCATTCCAAGCTTATACTCTTCTCTTCAGCCACAGTGGGACCAACTGTAACTTAACCCGAACATAGTGATGTCATTTTGGTTCTCTTTGAGAACAAAGGACAACAACAAATGTTTGTAAGTATATATGTTTCACAGTTGAAGACACATAGTAGTCAAATTTAGCAATTTCAATGACAAAACAGGTTCTTAAAGTGATCAGGAGAAAGACCTTCAAATATCCAGGAAAAGAAATTTGAATAAGAACACTATTCTGCAACTACCAGAAACCTTGTAAGGGAATAGAATAATGTGTTGCAAACAGAAAAGGAGCTCAAAAAGCAAACCAAGGCAATATACCTTGCAAACCCGAGTCTAACAATTAATGAAAAAAGATGGATGTTCAATAAACAAGGAGATCAAATTATTTGATTCAGCAAAGAAAACAAGAACTGAGCAAAGAATTTGTTCTTCAAACGCTACACAACGCGCATACAAAAAGCATAAACAAATAGAGTAACCATGGACAGTAACAACAAAATAACAGATGTAATTAAGAGATTTCTTTCTAAAATTACACAAGAATAGAAGAGTGAAAGCCAAAATTAAACAGAAATGATTATAAACAGGCATGGAACATCACAGGCTAACCCATACAGTACTTCATTGCTCCTACAGTTAAATCAATATTTTTATGGGATTAAATTACAAAATGGAGAGTGCATAAAATAAAAAAGGGGAGGAAGAAGAATGAGGGAGGATATGTGATATACTCTAATTAAGTCAAAATTCACAATGTAGAGAAAATAATTGCTGTGGTGTCCCAGGAAGAAGAGCATTACAGGAGTATGGGCAAGGGCACAAAGGGAGAGATTGAAATAGGGGAAAGGAAAGGGGAAATATTGTTCCAGTGAATCTTTTTTCACTGATGAATGTCTCAAGGAAAAGAGAGACATTCTACAAAAGGAGATGAGGACCTTACTATTGGTATAATCTGCTTGGATTTAGAGCCTAGACACAGACTACTTATGCTGCTTCAGGAAAATGGGAATCAAAACTCCTGGAAGCATCTGACTTCCATAAGAATAGGAGGAGATGGATATGCAAGGAGATGATTTCATGGCAAATGGGAAGAAAATGACTATGGTATGATAAAGATTAATTAATAATGAACTGTATGCTCAAGGACACAAGAAAATTCAAACCATTAGACAATATTCTCTCTATTACATGCAGGAACTGGTATTTCTAAGAATGAGGCATAACACCAAAAAGATCATGGCAACAACATAGAAATTGTTTAGAATAAGGAATGCAAGATACATATCTTAGATGTTTTGATTCCATGAAGAATAAAGAGACTAAAAAAGGGCTAAATAAGTATAAGGGTCATATATCAAAGAATAAAAATCTAGAATAGAAGGACAAGGAGTATATAAATTGAAGAGAATGAGGGAAAGAAATCCTTTAAGAAGAAGGAAAAGAAAATGAAATTATAAAAACTAATAGACAAAACAAATTGCAGTGGAAGAGAATAAGGGAGATTTTACTTGAACAATGTGGAGGACAAATGAGGGAGATAATTAAATAACTACATAAAAAGAAGAAAAAAAAAGGAACTAATAAGCTGAATCCAAAATAGGAGTGGGGTTTGAGGGTGAGAGGAAGAGAGCCTGTGGGAAAAGGATTTCCTTAAAGTAGATGAAGTTAAAATAACTACAGAGCTAAAACACTACGTTTATAAAGGAAGAGGCAAAAAACTTCCTAATTTGGAAAAAAAAATATTAGGGAAAAATAGAGAAAGTTATTAACCTAATTCTCATAACTTAAGTAAATGGTTTAAACATTCTAATAAACTTTAAAAGTGACAGACTATATAACAACAACAAAATGTTGCTTAGAAGAAACAATCAAAATCAAAGATACTTGCAGAATAAAAATAAAGAGATAAAATAAATTACTATGCATTAGATGAATCCACATAAGCAGGAATTATAATTATGCTATCAGATTGTAATGGTAATCAGGGAAAGATTTTTGGTTGTTCTTCCCTTTTGGGATGCTAAGGCTATCAAGTGACTTTAATGAGTCTGGCCTTTGTTTGAATGGGGCAGGTAAAGTGGGATCTTTTTGTCTTAGAGTGTTTCTCAGCACTAAGGCAATGGGGAATCATTGATTGGAAATGATGTATATGATGTGGTACTAGTGATTGGAGAGCTTTTTCACACCCTGGTGTTAGTGACTTCCCTCACCCTAAATAGTTGGCCCCAGCCCTCAGGGCCCTGAGCAGAGTGTATATGTTGGAAGGTTAGTGTTTCGCTTTTGGGGGTACACTGATTGAAAGAGTGATGAGACTCTGGGCAAGCTGTTGAAACAGCACCGCCCCCCACCCCCCGCCCCAGCTTTGATAACCCAGATGTTGGTGCTTCTCTGGTAACTATGTATTGCTATGGATAGACTGGTTTGTGTTATTTGCTCTATTTATAATGTATGCTTGTAATTTCTGTTTGCATTTGCCCTGAAGTTCACAAGGCTGATCTTTTCCCCCTGAACTAAGTGAATGGTATATGTATGTTTAGTTAAACTGAGATTGTTAAGTCCTTAAAGTTGCTTTCCTTAGAAAAGCAGATCAAAGGTCCTGTTCCGGCAACCTTCCTGTGTGGTGTTGTTGGTCTTACACAGCCACAGTAGCTGCTAGCAACATTGTTGTCACACAGACAAAACAAAATATAGAAAGGGATACATATGTAAATTGTATTATGCTGAAAGGAAACATAGATAACACACTGATGTCAATGTTAAATCTCATGTGTCTCAAATCCCGTGGCACCTAAATTTATTAAGGAAAATTTGTTAAGAAAGTTAAGAATAAATAGGTATATGTATGTGTATATATATATATATATATGTACACACACACACACATACATATGCACATTCATATGGCAGGAGATTTCAGTGTTGTAATTTTTAATAAACAGTATAAAAACTAACAAAAAGTAAATATAACATTGAACAAATTATTAGAGAGCTAGAGCGAAAGACTTACTGATACCTTCTAAATTGAACTGCTAAAAATTATAGGTATTTCTCAGAATCACATCTAACTGGGCATTTCCAGAACCACTGGCAAGATGGAGTAGCAGAGAAGCAGTATAGTGAACTCCCCTGCAAAACTTCTCCAAACAGATCTCAAAAATGCACCAGACTTAATCCTGATGTAAAAATAAAAGAAAAAGTCACAGTGAGTCATTTTTCCAGACCAGATTGGCATAGAAAGGTAGACACAGAGGTCTGTGGGTACCAGAAACAGAATCTGACTGATGAGGGCACAGTCTCTGGAACCCCCTTGAACTCTCCTTGAATCTTCCAACTAAATCTGGCCTTCTCCTAAGGCCATAAGCCTTACATTATCATTAGGCCCAAATCTCTACCTAGCCTTGCCCTTCATTGTCCAGCTACTTCCCACCCTTGATACTATCAATATCCATGCCTTAGGCTACTTCCCACCCTTAATCCCATTCTCTTGGTTCCTGGAGTCTGACCTCATCTCATCCTCCTTAGGCTCCTTCTCTAGACCCTCCCTAAAGCCCTCCTCTAGTCACCCCAGACCACCCCTCAATCCCTCCTACAATCTTTGTATATATAATCTCCATCTTGCCTTCCTGAAAGCACTCAGATTCAACCTAGCTCAGTAGACTGAATCTGGCCCGCTTGTGAAAACAGGCGTCACAAAGGGTGGGTGGGATTCCTTAAAGACAACCCATATAAACCCAAATAAACTTTGTCTTTCCCTTGGCTGAGAAAGCTTGAGTCGAATTCTTTCGGCAGGACCCAGTGTGTAGGTATTTTGGGGTCTCAAGCACCCCTAGAATCCTATGGTTCCCTACCATCATCATTTTCTTAGACCTCTTCATGACTATGTTCCATTCCATGTATGAAACAGTTCAGTGAAGGTATAAGCTGTGCACCATAAAAAAGAAGAAGTGCTAGGCCCATATAGGGCATGCTGAGACCCATACTGGGGCACAGCCAGACCCATACCAGGGAATCAAGATGAGAAAAATCATTCAACTGAAAGCTTTCTAGCTCACTATCCAGTTCCATGTCACAGATGGTAGACTGAAGAGGAGACTTGTGCAGAGGGGAGGTCATAAGAATCATTTGAGAAGTAAGCAGTAGTGATGTGACTCAGACTCCAGGAGAAGAGCAAGGTCTTACTTCCAGTTTCTAGTCCAGTTTCAAGCCCGCAAGAATCTCAGACCATAGGCAATCAGCACTTCTATGACTCTGAACAAGCAAGTTCTCCCAGCTGGCTAATAGTGGCTGAGTCCAGCAGTAATTTACTGTCTCTCAGACTCAAACCCAGATCAGGAGCTTGCGGAACTCATTCCAAGCAGGTAGCAATCAGACCACCCTGTATGAGACCACTGAAATCTTGTAGGTTTCCAGATTCTCAACAAGATTCTGAAATAATACAGTACTCAATACTCAAAGAAAGGAGCAACAGTACCAGCCCAGATCTTCCCTTTAGAAGTGCACAGCGCTGAGCCCTAACGTAAAGTCTGATGTCAGGAAATAGAATGGAAGAATGAACAACCTGCCAAAAAAAAGTCTCACAAGAAAAAGTTTTTATTATGACAGGGATACTTAAGGCACACCTAGTAGAAAAAATGCCTACCAAACATCTACAAGAAAAGCCTCAGGGAAAAACACATTTTGGACACAAATTTAACTGGAATGCCTATAAGAAATGAAGCAAGAGTTTAAAAAAAGAGTAAATTTTTTTATAGGTGAAACGAGAGTGACAGAAAAAAAAGGAAAAGAAATGATAATAATGAAAGAAATAATTAGAAAAGGGAACTAATAGTTTGGCTCAAGAGATACAAAACCTTGTTCAAGAAATAGATTCTCTAAAAATTAGAATGGACCAAATGGAAGCCAATGAGTTCATGAGGCAACGAGAAATGTTAAAATGTTCATAATACTGACAAAGATGTCAGAAAATTTAATGTATCTCATTGAAAAAAACACACAACTGACCTGGAAAATACATTGAGGAGAGAAAAATCAAGAACCATTGTATTACCTAAAAGCCAGCATAAAAAAGACTCTAGATATAAAGAAATTTCAAGAAATCTTAAAACTACCCAAATCTCTTAGAAGAAGGAAAAGTAGAAATAGAAAGAATTCTCCAATCAACTCTTAAAAAAAAACCAAAACCTCAAAATGAAAACTTCTAGGTACAATATAATCTTTAAATCAAGACCTTCAAAATAAAAGAAAAAATATTTTAAAAGCTATAAAGAAAGAATTCTTCAAATGCTGAGAAGCTATAGCAGAGAAATTGGTATATTATAGTCTAGAGAGCAAAAGACACAGGATTATATAACCAAGATAACTTACCCAGTAAATTTGAGTATAATCAGAAAGGAGAAAAAATAATCAGCTCACGATGAAACATATCATGGGAGGTGACGGATGCAAGGAGAAGAGTGAGATATATACTTTTGAACATGGCTAATGTAGGAATTTGTTTCACTTAGTTATGCATATATGTTATTAAATGTTTGCTTTGCTTTTTCAATGGAACAAAGTAGGAAGGAGAGAAAATAGATTTTTAAAATTGAAAATGAATTTTTGAAAAATTAAATTGAGCTAAGTTATATCTATGCAAGATCTTTGATCTTCTACTCTAGCAACTCTGACAAAAGGAAATTAGAATTTTCTAGCATAATCTCTTCTTGATGAAGCCATGCTAGCTCTTTGTGAACAAGACTTCGTTTTGCAACCAACCCTTTAACACTACCTTCCAGAATTTTGCCAGTAATTAATGTCAAACTCACTTTCAAAGATCACTGAAGATTTCCAGGTCAATTACCAAGGAGATGGAAGCCTAGACATTTTTTTCTGATCTTTATGACCTCTCAAATTTCTTCAACAGCCACCACTCTCTAGGAAAGTTTTGCTTGTTGATCCACAGGCTTTCATTAGAATTCAATTCTTCCCCACTGCCCTGGATTGCAGAAAGCCAAAAGCCAGAAGGTTGCATTGACTGGAATAGCAGCATAGCAGTGGACTGTACTAAAACAGTACTCAGCTAGAAAACTGAAGAAAAGATGGAATGGAGATAAGACAGAAACAATGAATATAGGAAAAGAGAATGGCATTAAACTGAAGACATTTATGTACCCCATAATTCACTTGGGGCAGAAATGAGGCTGGGAAAATGAATTCTCCATTGTAAGAGAAAATAGAGATAGCTTTGAGGCCCCAGCTCCCAGGGAAAACACTATCACACATGAAGGAAATAGAGAGTGAGAGATAGGGTATAAAAAGTAAATAAAAGATAGAGACTCTAAGGTGAAATAAAATACTAAATTTACCAAATGTCTAGGAGGAATAAAACTAAATTAAAACTTTTAGAGTAAGTAGAAAAAACAACAAGGAAGATACTAACAATTGAAGGGATTATGATCTCAAGGTCATCTAAATGAATCCAGACATCTATGAATAACTATTGCAAAAGAAAAGAAAATGGGGGGGCGGAGCCAAGATGGCCGCATGAAGGCAGCGTCTTACCGGAGCTCTCTCACAAGGTCTGTCAGATTCCTATAAAAAAGTGAATTTGAACAGATTTGAGAGAGTCAGAAACCGCGAGCAGTCTGCGTGGGGCAAATTTCCGAGCCGGGAGAGTCTGAAAGGCTGGAGGAACGAACCTGCAGGCTCGGAGAGCGCTCGGTGCGGAGCTGCTCCAGACCAAAGCGGAAGCGGCTGGCCGGGAAATCCACGTGGGAGACGGGCTGGGAGAAAGCTGGGCGCCCGAAACCGGCAGAGATCCCCAGGACTCCCAACACAGGACGGCAATCTGTGGAAGTGACGAGAGGCAGCGCAACGCCACCAGCCGTGAAAACACCCAGTCCTGACGCTTGTAAAACCCAGGAACTCGGCTTCTTGAACTTCCGGAAGACTCAATGGCCAGGTAAATGGCTCTAATCCCTCCCCCCCTCACCCAGAGAATTCCTCGGGGGGAAAAAAAAGAGAGAACTGAAACAGAGGAGAGAGTAGTGGGGCATCACAGGACAAATACTAGAAGCTCATTAGTCCCAGAGGGGCAGAGTCGGCAGGGGACAATGCCAGGAGCCCAGACGTAACCTTGCTCCCCCAGGGGAAGTGCCAGACATCAGCTCAAACAACAAACAGCTGAGACCATTGCTGAAAAGCAAGTACTGGAGAGCACCCACAGGGAGTGAGATGCCAGGGAGCCAGACCCCTCCCCCACACCTCAGGAAACTGAAGGTTATAATTCTAGACTCACAACCCCCAGAATAAGAAAGCTGGGACAGAGAGCCCAAAGACAGAAATTCGTTGTAATGCCAGGAAAAGGGAAAACAACAAACATGAAGAAGAATACAAAAAAACTGAGGACAATAGATTCTTTTTATGGAGACAGGCAGGATCAAAATATCGATATGGAGGAGGACGGCAATGACACGGTAGATACATCAGATACCTCAAAAGCTAATATGAACTGGTCTCCAGCCCAAAAAGCACTGCTGGAAGAGCTAAAGGAGGATTTTAAAAACCAAATTAGGGAGCTAAAAGAAAATATGGAAAAAAGGGAGAAAAAATCCACTGATGAAATCAAGTCCCTAAAGAATAAGATTGGCAAAATGGCTACGGAGATTCAGAATCTAGAGAGAGAAAAGGACACCCTGAGAGGTGAAATCAACCAATTGAAAATGGAGGCTCAAAAGCAAAATGTAAACACGAACTCATTTAAAATTAGACTTGAGCAAGTGGAAGCTAATGAATCTATGAGGCATCAAGAAGTAATAAAACAAAATGTAAAGAATGAAAAAATAGAAAAAAATGTGAAATATCTGATTGGCAAAACAACTGACCTGGAAAATAGATCCAGGAGAGACAATTTGAGAGTTATTGGTCTACCGGAAATCCACGATGAAAAAAGGAGCCTTGACAGTATCTTCGAAGAAATTATCAAAGACAACTGCCCAGAGGTCCTAGAACCAGAGGGCAAAATAGTCATTGAAAGAATTCACCGATCACCCCCTGAAAGAGATCCCAAACTGAAAACACCAAGAAATATTATAGCCAAGTTTCAGAGCTATAAACTCAAGGAGAAAATACTGCAAGCAGCCAAAAAGAAGCAATTCAAATATCGTGGAACTACAGTCAGGATCACGCAGGATCTCTCAGCTCCCACATTAAAAGACAGGAGAAATTGGAATATGATATTCCGAAGGGCAAAGGAGCTGGGACTACAACCAAGGATCAACTACCCAGCAAAACTAAGCATAATTTTCCAGGCAAGGCGATGGACATTCAATGAAATAAGGGAATTCCAGACCTTCCTGATGAAAAGGCCAGAACTCAATGGAAAATTTGATCTCCAAATACAAAACTCAAGAGAGACATAAAAAGGTAACCAGGGGGAAAAACCCCACAAACCTCATTAACCAATAAGCTTAGGTTGTTTACATCTTTATGTGGGATTATATCATCTTATGTATGTTTTTTATGCATATATATAAGTCATTCTTGTGAAGAAAAGAAAATGAATCAACATCTGATGAAACAAAGAACCCTCTTGATTCCCCAAAGACCTTGCAACCATAACAGGATGTTCCTGAATGGTTCCAAAGTGAAATGAAAATTGTCAAAGCAGAATTTGTGGATTGCACAATGAAAATAATTGACAGAACAGAAAAACTTGTATTCATGGTGTCAAGTCTCATCAAAGTAGGAGATAAGATAACATTTGATTGGGAATACAAATAGAAGAAAATTTTCTCATAATTTTTGAATACAGAAAACAAAATATCAGTAAAAAGAATCCATAGATTGCTTCCAGGGATAGGAAAAAAAACAATCTTACTCTGAAAATTCCAAAACTAATAGCTGATAAATTTAATAATTCCAAGGACAAAATCAAATTCTACAAGCAACCAGGAAAATGACCATCAAAGATAAAGAAAATAAAATTTGAATAATTCAAGACCATTCATCACCCACCAGAAACTATAGGAAGGAATGGCATATTTGAGCAAAGGAGTTCAAGATATAAACCAAGGTAAACATACTCTGCAAAACCAAACTTAATCTTTGATGAAAAAAGATGGAATTTAACAAAAAAGGAAACATTTGAAGAATTTCTACAAAGAAAACAACACCTAAGCAAATTATTTGCTTTTCAAACTCCCCAGACAACAGAAATACAAGAAAGGCAAATAAATATAGTAACCAAGGAAGGCACAAGAAATGAACTAAATTATTCCAGGCAAAAAGAAGGAAAAAAAAACTTAAAAGAAGAAATCTATGGACAACAACAACAAGGAAAATACAAAATAACAGTAGTAATACCATTAAGCGATTTCAAGTACAAAGAGGGAAAGTATAATCTAAATAGAAGTATTGATGGTAGAAGAACAGGCCTGAAACCATGGACTAAATTTCACAATACCCCAGCCACAGGCAAATTAATATTTTTGTGTGACTTATCTGGGGAATGAGAGGGCACAGAAAAGGGGAAAGAGAGAAGAATATATACAAGGGAATAACTCCGGCAGACTCTTAGGAAGAAGATGGCCTTCAGGAGAATGGATGAGGTGGCAAAGAGCCAATTGAAATGGAGCCAGAGTGAAATCTCAATTTGTAATTGAGAAATAGGTAAATAAACATAGGTCAGTCAAAGTAAATCAGCAGTTATATTTATTTATCAATTATTTTAGTACGTTGAAACTTAGTGTATTTGGGTTTGTTGACAAACTCATTCAGAAATACTAAGTACTCTTCCATTATCTCATACTTAGCTTGGCATTCAACCCTCTTTTATCCATTTTTGTTCTTTATGGTCCAGCCTAAATGTTATTCTCTTTCAAAGAGAATGATTGAGTATTTCTGCCACTGTATTATCTCAGTATATGTCTTCCTATCAATGGTATGTGCTTTGTATTGATAAAATGTCGCATCCTATTTATGCTTAATATATGTCCTAATATATGAGGCAACTGATGACATAGTGGATAGAGGTGTAGGTCCAGAGTCAGGAAGAACTGAGTTCAAATTTGGTCATTGACACTTATCAGCTGTGTGACCCTCTGTAAGTCACTTAACTTCTGTTTACCTTAATTTCCTCAATTGTAAAATGGAGATGATAATAGCATATAGTTTGCAGGAATTATTGTGAGGATCATATGAAATAATATTTGCAAAAAAGTGCTCGGTACAGTACATGGCAAATAGTTGTTGTTGTTCATCCTTCATTTTCAAAAAGGACCAATGATATCATGGAGTGATGTCTTGATTTGTATGTGAATTGGATTTAAGTGAAGTAGAGTTATGCAAAGTAATCAGCTTCTCTCTCTTCCAGAGTCATCAAAGTCCAAGGGCAAGACAAAAGTCAAAATGATTGGTGATGTCCCAATATGCATTGGATGACCTTGACATCTGTGATGTCTGACCAAACTCTAAGCACCTCATGGCACCTACTTCAGCCACCTTCCTGATCATTGGAAAAAATTTTTCTCATCTACCTATTCAAATAGTAAGTGCTATGTAAATGGTTATTCCCTTCTCCATTCCTTCCTTCTTTGAGTGAGCTGAAACTTGTTTTTCTGAAATTCTGCTACTTTATGTTTGTACTCACATAGCATCATAGGAACTAGTGTTTTTAACTAGTGTTAAAACAATGTTTATTTATTTTATTATTTCTGGGAAAACCCTGAGGTTTTTGAATTTCCTCAATGTAATTCAGCCCTCTTTCTTCTTCGTATTGAATTCTAGGCTCAGTTTATTTCCCATCTACAGATATATCACATCATCTATCCAATAATTAAGTATGGGCAGACCAGATGAGTGGGCTTTCCAGTTAAATGTATATTAGAGTCTGTAAGGTAGGGAAAATGTATCCACTTGGTTTTTCCTGTTTGGATGATTTAATTTTTTGAATGGCTTTAGCTTTCATTTAGGATTTTCTAAAAATATTTTATGTTTGGATGCAAAGGACAATTTCATCTACAAATAGATGCACAGCCATCTATAGGGAATCTCTTTTAAATTTAGTTTTCACAATGGACAGTCTCCATGACATTGGAAAATGCCTTTGCAGAACATGTAACTATCTGTTTTATGTCCTGACATTGATCATCAAAGAGAAAGTGAATGATTATCTCTGTTGTTACAACCCTTCCTCAAAATGCTCTCAAGACCCTACATAATACAGTTTAAATAGCCCCATAGTTTAAATAGTTAATTGAATTCCCTTTCTTCTTCTTAGTGTTATTCCTTCTATTAATTTAGTTTTACTTTTAATCTTCAGTCTAATGATTCAAAGCTCTGAGTATACACAGAAATCTGATTTTAAAGTAATTCCCACATTAGTAACTACTCATTTTCTGTCTATTAGGACAGGGCTATCCAAAATATGGCCCAAATGTGATTTTATGTGGCCACATTTTATGTGGCCCACCTGTGGGTTTTAATTTTCACGAGTGAAAAAATATAATAATAATTTGCGTGGAATGCATATTAGACTTTTTAATTCTATCACTAATCAATAATCTCATTGATGTTGATTTTCTTTGGTGTTTTTAAGCAGTATTATGGATGGAACACATCACATGGAAGTTTCAATCAATCTGTAGGACACGTTCCATCTGTATGATGCAGACTAGTCAGTATGCACCTGCCTTTATACCGCTGTGTTGTTGCTTTGTTGTTTTGTGTTTGCTTTCGCGCTTCACACCTTCACCTGTCATATTGATGACACGGGTTCCGCCACTTTCTATTAGTGTACTATATTTTTTATTCTGGGTGTGGCCCTCAAATAATTATTTTATTTTAATGTGGCCCTAAGATAATATAAGTTTGGACAGCTCTGTATTAGGATATAGCAAATTTCCTCTTTTTAAAAAAATATTGTTTAATTCTTGCTATGTCCAGAGCCTCCCAACTCCCTCCTTCAAGAAAGTAATTATGATAAATAGACTTGAATTTTCAATGTAGCCCATAATCTTGTCTTTTTTTTCTTTAATTTTGAGCCATAATTTCCAACGTGTCTTTTTCTTTCCTTCCCTATGCCTGCCTTTTAATGAAGTCATTGAATAGGATATTACATAGTGATTCAATTTATGTAGTTTTCTTGAGATTTTCCATAAAAAATTTCTCTACGTAGACATCTTCTGCTACAGAAGTTAGAATACAACTGGCTATTATATTCATAGTGGTCATTTTACTAGTAATGCTTATTACAGATAATGTAATAAAAGATGAGAAAGCATCATCTTATTTATTCTTACCTTTGGATACATAATAATAATGATAATAGTAACACTCCTTTGACTTAAAAAATACTTTTCAAAGAGAAGTATTATTTGTAATTTCCTTATGTCTTCTGGATTCATTTATAAGGTAAGTGTTGAGTGATACAATTCTTTTCCTTTATTTTTAATCCACTTATTTGTCAAATACATCACCTTCAGAGCACCAAGTTACATTTAAAAAATACGTTTTATTGATATCCTTGGTTTCATTTTACATACTTTCTCCCTTATATCCCTTTCTTATAACTCTCTCAGGGAATCATTCTTTATAAGAAAAGATTTAAAAAATCAGCAAAATCAATAACACATTGAAAAAGAATATGGGGGCAGCTAGGTGGCTCAGTGGATAGAGCACCAGTCCTGGAGTCAGGAGGACCTGAGTTCAAATCTGGCTCAGACACTTGACACTTACTTAGCTGTGTGACCCTGGGCAAGTCACTTAACCCTGATTGCCTGGCAAAAAAATGCTTTTTTATAAAAGAAAAAGGATGATTATGCAACATTTTACAGTGGTGAATCCCCAACTCTTCCAAGCAGAAGCGGGATAGGATGTCTTCTCATTTCTCTTCTTTAGGGCCAACTTTAACCTTTATGGTTTTCCAAAACAGAATTTCAATTGCTTTAGAGTTACTATTATTTTCTGTCTGGATAGTGGATCATTTAAAGTCCAAGGGTTTAAAAAAAGAGTTCTTCTGTTAAAAAAAACATAACAGTGCACTTAGGTAACAGCAGCTCCCAAGATGGCTAAATGCAGTCTAGGATAATAAAAACAGATAAAATCTGCCAGGAAGAAGGTAAAAAGCAGTTGTCAAGGAGGTTCCCTGGTGTCTGAAGACCTCTCTACTGAGGTCCTAAAAAGTGCTCTTATACTATTTTTTTCCCAAAGAGCTCGTAGCCAGATCCCAGATTAATACCTCTAGGGGCAAAGATATCATAAACTATTATAGGTCTAAACTACACCTGCCTTGCTAACAGTCCTTGCCAATGTTGTGGGAATGTGAAGAGTTAATTCATTCCACACCTACCCTGGCCAACAAACATTTCCATTTGCATTTTGGTTGTCACTGTTTATATTGCTTTTTCTGCTGTACTTATATCACCTTCTATTTGTTAATATGTCTTTTCATGTTTTTCTGTATTCATGATATTCCTCATTTTTTCGCTGAAAGTAATATGAAGGGTTGTTTTGATTTTCATTTCTCTTATTGCAATTTAAAGCATTCTATCATATTGTTACTAATAGTTGGCAATCTTCTTTTAAGACACTGGTTCGTATCCTTTGACCATTTATTTATTGGGGAATTTATTTTGGTGTTATATTTTCTATTACTTGTGTTTATATTTTACATTTCAAACATTTACAGAGATATTTAATATAAAAGTTTTTCCCCAATTAACTGCTTCTCTTATCACATATACATTGAATTCTGTGTTCAAAAGCTGTTCAATCTCAAATAATCACTAATCTATTTCATATTTTGTAATTGCCTCTATTCTTTTTTACATCAAAAGTTCAGCCCTTGGGGCAGCTAGATGGCGCAGTGAGTAGAGTACCAGCCCTGGAGTCAGGAGGACCTGAGTTCAAATATGGACTCAGACATTCACACACTTACTAGCTGTGTGACCTTGGGCAAGTCGCTTAACCCCAATTGCCTTGCCTTCCCCCTCCAAACCCTCCCCCCAAAACAAAACCAAAAGCTCAGCCCTGACCACAGCTATGAAAGGTATAGGATTTACTTCTTTTCTAATTTTTATGGCATGATCTTTAGTTTTCAGATCATTAATCCATTTTGCATTTATTATGGAATATGATGCCCCATGCCTAACTTCTCTCAGACTTAATTCCAGTTTTCCCAAAAGTTCATATCAAATAAGAAATTCCTTCTTGTTGTTGAGTTATTTTTTCAGTTGTGCCCAACCCTTTGTGACTCCATTTGGGGTTTTCTTGGCAAAGATACTGGAGTGGCTTGCCATTTCCTTGTCCAATTCATTTTATAGATGAGGAAACTGAGGCAAATCGGGTTAAGTGACTTGTCCAGAGCCACATAGTTAGTAAGTGTCTGAGGCCAGATTTGAAGTCAGGAAGATGAATTATCCTCACTCCAGGTCTGGTGCTCTATCCACTGTACCACCTAGCTGCCCTGTATTTTGGGCCTTATTCAACACTGGGCTATTGGGCCTAATTATTTCTGTTTGCATCATGCCCTTTCAGCTTTATTGATCTATTTTTTTATTATTAAGCAGTACAAAATATTTTTATTTCAAAAAATGTATTATTTATTGTAAATAAATTTATACACATTACCACACATATACAAATGTTTAAATATTTCCAAAAAATCTGGTTTTCTTACCTTACCCATGTTGGAAGTATAGAGGCTAATTGAGGGACCCATCCCAGAACTAATCTGCAAACGAGCTTCTCTGTTTCTACCTTGCTTCCTCCCTTCTTGGGCAACTGGTATCCCCCATCTTCTCCAATCCCTGTCCTACCAACCTCTTCCCTTCTCCCTCACCCCTGCCATTTTCTGTTGACCATATCATTCTTGGTTCATATAAATCATTTTTCTTCTTCCATGGATATACTATGGAGATCCCTTTAGGCATATCATAGTTTTTTCTGGGTTCCTACTCTTGAAACTACCTTTCATCAGTATATCTAGTTTGTTTCCAACTTTGGATGCAGCTGTTTGGAGATTCTCCTAGGGCTATTATGTCCTAGCAGAGTCCTAGTTGAAATGCCTCAAATTGACTGATTCAATGGAAGATATTGTGTCCTCGTTCACAACTAGAGCACACCTCTGACTGAACAATTCATTAAACATTAAATTCATTAAACAATTGATCCTACCTAATAAGGACATTAGGGCAGCAACATGGCTCAGTGGATAGAGAGCCAGACCTGAAGGGAGAGGGACCTGAGTTCAAATCTAGGCTCAGATACTTACCAGCTATATGACCCTGGGCAAGCCACTTAACCTTGGTTGCCTCAGTTCTTCATCTGCAAAATGAGCTTGAGAAGGAAATGGCAAACCATGAGAATCTGAAATTTCCTTTTTATATTATCTAGACTAGATAGTTCTTAATGATTCATAGACTACAAGCGCATTAAGTAGCCTTAAACATTATCTAATCTAACGTGTCTAATCTTCTATCCAGTATCTTTGTCAAGAAAACCCAAAATGGGGTCACATAGAGTCAAAAATGACTGAAATAACCCAAAACAACAATAAAAGTAAGGGTATCAGGACTAGGTAGGGTGATGGATTGATTGAATCAATTGACCCTCATCCTTAGGAAGGTTTTTTTTTTTTCCTAACAGATTCATTTAAGCATTTTATGGTCTTTTAATAGTCCCAACAGTTTGGCACATGCAAAGTAAGTTACACATACACTTTATTTCCAGATTTTTAAAATTCTAATACATTACCTCTTTCCTTCTCTTACTTAACAATACAAGCACGGCACACACACACACACACACACACACACACACATTTCACCTACATCTCTGCTAGCAAATGATTATGATCATTTGACCCAACTCATTAAAGTACTTGAAGGCTTTGAGTTACATTATGGATCAAATAAAAAAAAATCCTTATATTTTCCTTCAAAGCTCTTAACCAAACTACCCCAGTCATTTCTCATGTTTTTTCATTCACTCTAAACTTATTTATCTAGTCATACTTCTCAAAATCCTCTTTATCTAATCTTTTCACTTCTACCCTGATTCTTCTCTACGCTACCTTTTCTCCTAACTTCCTATACCTAAACTTGCCAGATCATCTTCTCTATCTAAAGGTTTTTAAGACATTATTACATTCACGTATTCAATTGGAATCTTTTTGCTCATCCCAGGTTAAAAATATTGAGCTTTTACATGTATTTGCCCTAATCTTGCTTTTACTTAAAGAGGTAACCTTTCTACCAAATACTAAAATGGGCTTACTAAGGATGTCTTCTACTTTGGCATAGTTTAGTCTAGTCAAACTTAAATGAATGGGAATGAGGCCAGGAATTCGTACATAAGGATCCTTGTTGGCCACATACTGACTTAGTTTTAAAATATAATGTAATCTATGTTTTATGGTATTTTCACTTATTTTGTTATATTTTTATGTAACAAATTTAATTACATTTTAATATGTTTGGCTGCCATTGGGAGTGTTCCAGGCTATAAGCATGCAGACTACTTTTGACACCTATGCTTTAGTCTATTGGCCAGTGGGATTCTAGAAGTAAACTGCCTACTCAGCTTTCCAAATGCTCCACGCAGTGGTATTAGGGCCCCACTTCAAGTTGAAGCAGGGTCATAGGAAGGCACTATTGCCACAGCCCTAACTGCATAGAGGGGAGAGAATGTAGGGAGATATTTTCCCTATCCTGATATTCTGTAGGTTCTATAACTAAAGAGGTGGAATCCCCCCATTCAAAAAGAAGAGTGTGAGACAATACCATCTATAAATGCTGTAGGGTTTATAATTCACTGGTTTAATGTTTTTATTTTGCTGTTCATATGAACTATACAAATATATCCATGCCAATTTGTCTTAGATTACAAACTTGTACTGGAAAGAAAGGGACTGGTTCTATGTAATAAATTTATTCACGTAAACAAATCTTAAGTGAGGTTCAAGTCACCAAATTAGAATCTGAAATTTCCTTTTTACACTACCTAGACTAGATAGTTCTTAATCATTCGTAGACTAAGAGTACATTAAGGAGGTTTAAACATCTCTAATCTAATCTTCCATCTAATCTAACATCATCTAATCTAACCTTCTTTTACAGATAAGGGAACCTGAGACCTGGAGAGGTACAGTGACTTGCCTAGAGTCACACAGCTACATAATTGCTGAATCAAACTCCAATGAGGAGACTCTACTCCAAGAGTTCTTAATCTGTGGTATAAAGAGATTGTCCAGTCTGTGTTCTGAAGAGTGGATGCTAGAAGACTGAATGTCAGATGCCCAAGAGCTAAGGTATCAAGTCCATTCTGGGTTTGGAAGGCAGTCCAGCAACATCAATGCCTTGAGGAAGGAGGAGTAACTCTTGGGATGGTAGATGGAATAAGTACTCATCTGACTGTAATACTGATGTTGCATTTGGATATGAATTGTCTGGGACTCATAGCATATAGTAATTGGGTTAAGGATGAATGGGCTTAGATTTCATACAGTTTGGGCTCACCAAGTTCCCATCCAAACACATCATTAGCTTTGTTGACAGAAGAGTCTTTATCTCATCTACTATCCTGAAAATCACTTTTCACTCCTCAAGGTACTGAGGAGGGCTTGCTACAAAAGCCAGCATGGATTGGATCCTCAGAATCCTGGATCTCTGTTGATTTGCTTTTCTTACTTTTCAAAACTCACAAGGTCATAGCCTCCAGATTAATCTCCTTTATCTAAAATGTAAGAACAACACAAAGGGAAAGAACTGAGGCCAGCATGTAGTCTTACAGCATTATCTGTCCTCTCTTACCAATATATAGACAGACTGGAAGAAGCCAAACTATAACCTTAGCAACTGAAAAGAAGGGACAAGGCCAACTAGTGCCTCTTGAATGTCCACATCACCTCCCTCCCCCCAAGTTCAGGCTCTGAGATCTCAGCCCATCAAAGAAACTGCTCTTCGTTATGTGACAAATAGTCTGAAACTACAGTTTCAGAATGTCTGTGTATTCTCCAAAGACTCTACGAGGCATGTTTGTGAAAAAAATATTGGCACCCCTACTCAATTAAACAGTATTTACTCAGTTTGTTGTGATTAAATGGATATCAGGGATTGTATTAGTGAGTTAAGTAGAATAGAATTAAGTTTGATTTATTTATGTTCATTATACTGTTAAGAATAAGAATCATAATTAATTAATCCACTATGTATTTATGATAATATTGCTTTTACTAATTTATGGGATAGATTTATACCTTATTAGTTAGGCCTGTTATAAGGACTAGTATTGAGTAATGTTTGGAATTTGCTCTGTTAGTACTAACCCCCACCCCTACCCTACTCCTATAAGAGAACTATTTGAAAAACCACAGCTTCCTTGTTCTCTTGTCAGTTTGTTCTGAAGAGCCTGTGGAAAGTCCTAGAATACTGCTAATAAAGTACTAATCCTTGATAGACATCTCCCTTAGCCAATCATAGGACTTCTCTCCTCTCCTTTTGAAGATGGCCAATCATGAATTGTAAAAGCCTAATTCAATTTTTATTGACCTCCCAAGGTCCATAAAAGCACCTGGTCCATAAGCAGAGATATCCTTAACTACAAGGAAGGTCTTGGATCCAATTGCTTAGGGATCACCTGTCTTTCTAATAATTTTTTAAAAAAAGTTTTAAGAGGCAATTGGGGCTAAGTGACTTGCCCAGGATCACAGCTTGCAAGTGTCAATTGTTTGAGGCTGGATTTGAACTCAGGTCTCCCTGACTCCAGGGCCAGTGCTCTAACTGCTATGCCATGTAGCTGCTCCTTCCCTAATGACTTGATTATGCTTGGAATTCTGCCTCAGTTTCTTTTTGTTGTGGACTGGATTTTATGGCCCATACTTCTATTATATGTCAACATGATTCTTCCAAAAGCAGGCTTCCCAGACTCTTCCATTTGGGGAACTGCATTAAGGGCACTCTGCCAATTTTCATAAGGACTAGGCTTTGTACTCATCCCCCCTCAATTGCAGAAATAATCTCCAAGGTCTCTCTCACATCTAATATTCTAAAATTTTATGACATTAGTTGTAGAGAGCCTTCACAATATATTTACTTCTGTAAATGGGATTATCTTTAGGAGTCACCTAGAATTATTAGAAAATACCCCTAACTCACACATAGGAGCAATAACTATGGGATAATATAACCCTTCACCATATCTCACTACAGAATTCGAGTTCTCAGACTTAGAGGTTTACTTAATTTCTCTTGCTCTTTATTCAGTTGTTTAATTACTTTAATAAATTGCCTTGTTCTCTCTCCTTAACTCATTAAAGATAAGAAAAGAGTTACCTTTTTGGAGTAGGAGGTGGTGAAATTGAGATTTAATCTTTGTGGAACTTCTTTGTAGCTTATAGTCCGCAAGTTGTACAAGGCACTAAGATATTAATGTGAGTTTCTCTGGTCACAAAATCAGTATAGAAGAGAATTCTTTCTGTGTCCTAGTGTGTGAACTCTACATAACTCCCTGGTTTTTGTTGAAATCTATGGTTACAATGACTCACAAACTTTACTATTGCTCCTCTACCTCCACCCCACCAGAATCGGCTATGGATAATAGGAAGGTGACCTCCATAGTCACATTGGAAATGATGATCTTAACCTTGACTCATCCCCACAAAATGACAATTTTCTGGAAGATCAGACAATGTTTCTGCTTCTAAGTTAACTGTGTAACTGGGTAATTCTAAATTCTGCTTGTCTACTATATTTTGGATGTAGCAGCATTATTTTGGCCCTGAAAGTAGTTTACTTTTATGGTTTAATAATAAAACATCTCCAATTCTTGATTATTAACTACATATTTTAGAGTGTAAAAAGTCTCTGATTTTGTGCATAAGTATCCCTACTTCCTTCCTTTAAGCACAATGAAATCCAATTAGACAATTTGAAGACAAGGGAGGTAGATTTTACTCTTTTTTCTCTAGACACCTTCAGATATTGTACTCAAAACATGTGGATGAATCTTAGAAAGATTCAATTATGACAGGAAACCTCAAAAACTTGGTTTTAGACATTTAAGAATTGATAAATTTCCCACTGGAGTAATCATGTTTAGATTTAAGTTCAGATTTGGGGTGGAATATTTTCTAGTCTAGCCTACTCTTCTAAATGACATTATTAAGAAATTATCTTCAAATGGTAGATTTTGACTTTTCTAGAAACCTCTAAAGAAGGAGTTCCATTAATTGCCCATTGTAGTATTTTACTTAGGTCTGTTCTCCGTAAGCAGTTTCCTATGCTACAAAATTTCTCTTCATTCCCTTCCCCATCAAAATAGTTCTTAGGGTCAGGATCACATTTAAATATCAGGGTAAAAGGTAAGTCTGATACTAAGCAACACAAACATATAATTAAGATGTCATGTGTCATATTTTTAAATGCAATGCTTCACCAAGAGAATGACTATCTCATAGTGTATTTTTAGGCATTTCAGCAAGTAAATGGAGAGGTATTTGGGGTGAGAAGTAATTTATCTGATCTCTTAAGACACATTACAGGTTATTGCCTATTCTGAATATGAGCAATGCCTGTCCCATTAAAAAGCAATTGAATTGGGATTCTATCGCCAGATTTGATTTTAACTTGGAAGTGACCTAGGAACAAGACACATATCTCAATATAACTCAGTTTCTCCATCAATAAAAGTGGATATACCATCTCATAATGACAAATTTAGGATTAAATTAAATAATGAGTATGAAAGCATATATCACTAATACTATTAATAGTGAAATAATGATACCTATTTTCTTCCTGCTATAATATCCCTATTATTCTCCTTCTTATTGTCTGTGAGCAAACACAGCTGTTCACTACTAACAGAAGAATTTTCCTGAATATCCCCCAAATCATTATTAAGCAGGCTTCCCACTAAGATAGCTATGTGAAAGCTTCTAGCCGTATCCGCATCTACTGACAATGAAGAAAAGAACCATTTAAAACAACAGAAACAAAGAAAAATAAAATCACTGAGATTTTACATCCCATAAAGGATTATACAAGAAGAAGATACCTGAAACAAGAGCTCATAGACTGGGGGGTCTGTGTCTCCGTGGCTGAAGTCAGTGTAATTTGGGGTCTAGGAATGCCCTAGGAGACTGGCCTAAAGATTGCAGTCTAAAGTTAATCCAGTTCAGAATCAAAGCCTAGAATTACAGAACACCAGCTATAGCACAAGGAAATGGTGAACGGCAAATGTAACCTGAGGCCTCTGACTCTAACTCCCGGAAATAAATGGATGCTACAAACTGCATCTGCAGGTAGAGATTGGCACCAACCCTGTGACCCAGACCAGTATCGTGATCCTCATTTAGGATTGTGAAGAAGAGAGAGATTAATTCCAGGCAGCCTACCACACAGGGACTATAGGGAGTCACTTCTAGACCACCTTGGAAAACAGGACCTGGATCTAACTACTTCCTCCAAAATTGTAGAAAATATCAGACCTCTAGTTCATAACATACACACACATACACACACTCCCTTTAGGACGCCTTGCTCTAGTCCCATTCTCTTCCACAATTTTTTAAAATTAAGATAAATACTTCAAAACATTAAATAGACACATCCTCTCTCTTTTCAATTAAAGAAACATTAAACATTTATTAAGTGCCTAACATGTGCAGAGCACTGTGCTAGGTCCTAAGGGGTGATGTAAAGTTGAAATAAAACATCATCCCAGCCGTTATGGAACTTACAATCTGGTAATAAGTCATATGATTGCAACAGTAATTATTGTACCATGAAAGATTTTACTCTTTTAAGAAATAATTTGGCACCCACAATTTCATCTAGAATTAAAAGGCACTTGAAAAGAAATATACAGTGAGGCCTGAGGGATTTACAAACCAATACTGAGACAAAATCTTTGTTTACAAATACAGAAGTCAAAACCAAAGAGCTTTTATAACAAATCATCGGGTCTATAAAAATGAACATTTTTCTAAATAGATAAGTATGATCTCTTCCAGAGGACCGTCATATAATATTAATACATTATAAGATACAGGAAAACAAAAATATTCTAACATCCTTCTAGTCCTTCAGCAATCATTTTAAAGCATCTGCTCTGTACTGTGAACAGACACAGGGATGCAGAGATGAAAAAAAAAATGAAACAGACCCTCTCCTTAAAGAGTTTTCTTCTATCAGGGGTTGTTTAGCTATATCAGGCCTCTCTAAACTGATTCATCCTTCTTATTCTCTAGTCCTACCTCTTCTAAAACTCCCAACAGACATACTTAAGCCTAGGCTTTATTGTGATTTCAATAGGACACACAAAGAGTATTTATTCTGAAAATCATCATAAGTATGTCATACTCCTTAACTTCAGTAGAAAGCTGCTATGAAAGGTGCTAAGATCCTTTATATATTCTGATCCCCGGGGCCAACAAAGGGTGTAGGAAAGCTCTAATTCCAGGGACTCAAGCAAAACAAAACATTCAAAACCAAGCAAAACCAAATTTCACTTGACCCTACCACCCCCTCAAGCTTGCATCCAATATCTTCTTTTTTCTTTTACAGACAAATTTATATAGGGTTGTCTATCCTTGTTGATTCCATTTCTTCCCACTTCTCATTCTCTTGCAATACAATTTCCTATCCACTGGACAGGAACTTCACACTTTAACTTTATCAATAATATAAAAAATGGTCAACATAAGAAGGTTTTCTCAGTCCTTTTTCTACTTGACTGCTCTTCAACTTCTATCACCCTCTCCTCTTGAATATTCTCCACATCCTTCTGGTATTTGTTACTCTAGTCTCTCCTTGTCCTTCCCCTCCCTGTTTAATTGCTCCTTCCCAGTCTCATTTGTTAGATCATCATCCACCTTCCATACCTCATGGGTCTGGACTAGTTCCTCTCTCTGCATATTTTCTTTCTTGGTGATCTCATCAGCACATGAATTCATTTCAATTCCACAAACATTTATTAAGTAGCCCACTCTGTGCCAGCATAGTACTAAGTGCTGGGGATACAAATAAGAAAAAGAAAGAGCTCCTGCCCTCCAGGAGCTTACAAACTAATAGGGGAAGATCCCATTGTTTCCATCTATGTCAATTACTTCTACGCCAATCTCTCTGCTGAAATCAAGTCCCATATCAGTTGTTGGCTATCTCTTTCCACCTGGATGTCCCATTGATTTTTCAAATTCAATATGTCCCAAATGGCACATACCATATTTTCAATCCATCTTTACTCTAAGGTTTCTCCCCCACACACACCTTTTTTGGAGAGTACCACCATACTTTCAGTTACCCAGGGTCATCCTTTGAGTCATCCTCTATTTTTCCTTATCCATCACATCTATTTACAAATAGTTGCCAAATTTTCTAATTTCTACCACTATAACACCTCTCAAATATGTCTCTATTTTCTCTACTCATTCAGACAACACTCTAGTTCAGAAACTAGACTACTGCAATACTGTTCTTATTGACGTCTATTCTTATTGTCTTTCTTTTCTGTGATCCCTCCATCACATTGCTGATAATTTAAAATTTCTATGACACATGGTCTGACCATGTTCCAACACTATTCAAAATCTTTTAGTGTCTCCCTGTTGCTTGTAGAATAAAACCTGGCATTTAAATTCAACAAAAATTTGGTTCTCATTTACCTTGTAAGACATTTCATATCATCATTCTCTTCACCCCTTAAAACACGCCTTAAAACACTCTGTCTTCTATCCATACTAGATTAAAAAATTTTCGTGAACTGGATATGCCAATTCCTATCTTCATACCTTTGCATCATCCGTCTTCATACCTAAAATGTACTCCCTCTTCACTTTCCTCCAGCTTTCTTTAAGATTCTTTTCAAAAGTTACCTTCTTCTTGAAAATTGTTTTATAGTTTATAGCCTGCCCCAAAGTTGTTAGTACTTTCTTCCTAATCAAATTAGTTTGTACTTTCTTATCTGTGCATGTGCACATGTGTGATGTCTCCTTAATTAAATGTAAATTCCTTGATGATAGAAACTGTTTCTTTTCTTCTTAGCATCTGGCATGGTACATTGCTCATAGTAATTGCTTAGTAATTATTAATGGAATGGAATTGACTATATTTTCTAGGTGTTCTTTGGGAAAAAATCTTAACCATTAAAATGTAGCAATAAGGAATGGGGACATCAGGGGTGGAAGAGTTCAGGACTTTGGTGCGGAGAAAAGAAGTGAAAAAAAAGGCAAAGGAGATAAAGTCTACTCTCAAGAGATTGTACTAGTATTTAGGGAGAAACAGTATTGTGAAATAAAATTAGTGCTTAATTTCAAATCAGAAAACATGAATTTAAACCCCCATTTTGCTCCTTAAACTTGGGTGATTTTAGGTCCTGCACCTAAGTTTCCACATCTGTAGAATGAAGTGATTTCACTAGAGCATGTCTCAAATCTATTACAACTCTAAATCCCATGATCTGAAAGGAATAATAGAAAGGAAGAAAGGAAAATTTCTTTGGCTACATATACAATAGATATTGCCAATAAACTTAGCTTATATCTAAATTACACAGTATAGTTATACTTTTACATGCATATATTATATTTATATTTTTTATTCAATCATGACATTCATCTTTGACTCTTCATAACCCCGTTTGAGACTTTCTTGGCAAAGATACTAGAGTGGTTTGCCGTTTCCTTCTTTAGTTCATTTTACAGGTGAGGAACTGAGGCAAACAGGGTTAAGTGAGTTGCCCATGGTCACACAACTAGTAAATGTCTGAGGCCAGATTTGACGTCAGGAAGTTTAATCTTCCTGACTTCAGGCGTAGTACTCTATCAGCTGGTGCCACCTAGCTGCCTCAATATATTATATATACATGGTATAATTATAAAATAAGAAGAGAGTTTTTTTAATCTCATAGGACTAGTATTAATACCTTACCATCACTGGAAAATCTGGTCATATTTCACCCTAATCCTAGAGGTAACTGATGAATCCAAAGAAGTTCCCACTAAGCTTCAAAGGAATTTTGCTAAGCCATATATACAACAACATGGGGTTTGATTTTTATTGGTAGATTCAAAGGTACATACGATCTGTTCAGATTGGTACATTTGTTAAAAAAAAAAGCCCAACAATTAGCTTTCCAAGTTTACTCCAGAATGGACAACAGTATAAGTAATGTTCTGGGATGGCCCTGACTCAGAACAGTCTGGAAAGTTTAGATTCAATGTTGGAACAAAATGAAACACTTAAAGGTCTTTCAACAGTTTTTTTAAAAAAGAGATTTACTTAGCCATAGCAAGAGAAGGATATCAAAAGGACAATTTAAGTTGATCCGTCTGAGTAAAGCTCCTTGCTGAGTTACCTATCATGATCTACTAGCCAAGCATCAGAATGCCTCTGAAGCATCTTGTGGCTGCTTTGAACTCAAGGAATGAAGGAATAATATCAACAATTTAAGCCTTTAGTCCCCTGATCCAATGAAGTTTCAAGGAAAGAGATCATCCTACAACAATCTTTTCATCAGTTCTAATACCTAACTAGGTAGAATAAGACAGAGGAAAAGACCAATATAACTAATAAATACCAATGTATAAGTTTAAAATAAAAACATCAAGAAGATTACACAGCTTCATCCACAAAACTGTTTGTGGGGGCCAAATCAAATTCATGCCACATATGAAGGCATGGTTCAACATTAGGAAAACAATCTATGGAAACATTTCTATTAAAAACAGAGATTTCCCAAACCAGTACTGATGAGATAATTAGCTCAGAGGCACAGCATCACAGTAAATGATTATTTGAGGAGCTTCTGATTTTAACAGCTTATCACAAATATTGCTGTATTCCTAACTTCAGAAGACAAAAAAAAGGAAGAAGGAAAAGTTATGGGAGCAATTAGACAATCTGCTTGAAGTTGTATCCATATTTTTTTTCCAGGAAGATGTTAAAGAAAACTAATCCAGCCACTTGTATAAGGATTTGCATACAGAAGTGCTTGAAATTAGTACTAGAGTGCACTAGCAATTATCTTAAGATAGTATTCGTTTTAGGCTACTGCTACAGGCTTTGTGTTACGAGAGCTGAAAAGGAATTAGGAGTCCAAAAAATGGGAAAATTCAAGCTTTATAGCAGTTACCCTAAACAAAACTTTACATTTAATTTTACCCTGTTGCTACAGGCTGGGTTGTTATGATGGCTGATCTGCCACTGAATAGCTGTAAAAGAAAATCAACAAAGGATTGCTTCAGTGATTTTCAGTGCTATTTATTGGAGTTTGTATCTTGAGGCTGCTGCTGCCTGTTGGGATAACGACACATGATGGGTGATTAAAGTGCAAGTGCTTAAATCAAAGCCCTACTGAAGGTCTGAAGAGACAGCAAGCAGCACTCAGAGCTTGTTCATCTTACAGATAGCTCATTAGGACAAAAAAGGGTGGGGGTGCATTCTATTAACAAGAACAAGTGTTTGTGTCTAGGGAACCTTTTACATGTTTGCAGAATGTACCAGAGCTCCTCTTAGACAGTGGCAGAAGAAAGGCAAATTGGGAATAGAATACAATCCATCACAGCTTCTCCAATGACTAGGGAGAACAATTCTGGGCATATATTTACATATACATACTTTTCTATCACTGCCCAACCCCCCCCTCCCAAATTAAGCAAATTGAAAAGATAATTACTAACATTTAAGGCAAGTTTGTTTGTATTTTTATAGACCTCCCCGTCTTCCTGGCACTTCTGTATTTGTAGTTGTCTATTTGTTGCGTGTGTGTGTGTGTGTGTGTGTGTGTGTGTGTGTGTGTGTTTTGTTTTTTGTTTTTGGTAGGGGAGTGGGGTGGGGTGGGAAATAGTGGTAAAGACACACCTGGAGAGGAAAAAGAAGTGCATTTACATCATTATCTGTTTTCTTGGATATTCACTTTTTAAAACCAAAGTTCAAAATGGCTCACTGACAATTCTTGGAACTTCACTCTTCATTGGCAGGTAAGAGACTAAGGCTATCCAATCATGGTGGTGAGGCCTTAAGTAGGAGAGTGGCATTCTAGCAAAGGCAAGAACTTCGAAGTCACCTTTTCTTAGATCGGAGGCAACTGGAGAAGAGAATATTTGGGTAATCAGAGAAGAGAGTAAATCAAAGAGGCAACCTTCAACAGAATTGGAGAGATAAAGCCAAGAAAGAGTGACAGTACCCTGATGTTGGGGAAGAGAATTTGTAATGGATCTTACTTGGCCAAAGCTTCCTATGCTTGCCATACCACATATTTTTTTTCTCCTGTTTCACTTCTACCTGCAAGTGAGAACTCTATTACTAAGCTTCTATACTATTCAAGTTTATTATTAATTTGATCTTTGAAAGTGCTTTCCCTTACATGAAATGTTCAGAAGTAGCATGCTATTTTACTTCTATAAATCTTCATGACAGAATTATAGGAAACTTATATGTTGTACTAATTCTAGAAGACTTGGAAATCTGACCAGTTGAGTAAAATCATAAGACCATTAAACCTCTTGAACTGTTTTGTTTCTGTCTTTCTGTACAGTGCTTGGCAAATATTAGAGACTTGAATGTGTGCTTGATCCCATCCCCTCCCATCTTCTCTTGTGAGAAACTGAAGATCTTCCCCTCTGAGAGTGATTTCTTTGTTTAGGTAAAAGAGGCCACTTTTTGCCTCATTTCTTACCTAGCTTTAATCACTGAATGAGCATTGCCTCAGACAAACTGAGACCTTGGAAAGACCTTAGCTTAAAAAGGCCAAGGTTTTCCATCATATCTCCGGCCATCTCCAGTCGTCCTGATCTATATCTTGCCATTGGACCCAGTTGACTCTAGAGCAGAGAGCAAGGCTGGTGACTCTGCACAGCTCTGCCTCACTTAAATCCAATTCACTTGAAGTCAAGACATCACACTCATGATGTCATTGGTCCTCTTTGAGAATGAAAGATGAACAAAAATCTGGTCTTATATGAAACTCCATGAGTGATTGATCAGACTACGTATATATTGCTTATCTTTGCAAGATTAGTATGAAGTGGGCAAAGGAAATGGAAAAGGTGAACAACTAGCTAGAAATACACAGAATTTTAATTCTGATATTCTCTCTGAATGTTAGGAAATTTTTATAATGGTTGCTCTGATAATGAAATTATTTTATTAATAACTTTTTGTCTTATATAAGTTCTTTGACGTAGCAAAGATTATGATCCATGTGGACAAGGAGGATTATTTTTCTTCTAGTGGGAAAACTAGTATATTGCTATAACCAAGTGTGGCTGATCAAACCTTATATAAGATTCTAAATACTGATACAAAAGAGGTGGGAGACAGATGATGACTAAAGAGAAAGATATACCTGGGAGATGAGCAGGGTCTAGGAGGATTCAGCTCCTATCCCTCTTTCCTGTTGAGAGGGAGTATAAAAAGCATGAGTGACTTGCCAACTGTGATGCACAGCAATATCTGTTTATACTTTGTTCAAATAAGTTAACAAATGAGGGAAATACTATTGTCTTTTGTGTAATGTGGAAATAAAAATTTACATATGACGAAGACATAGAAACTAGATAATACATTTAATTTTAGACTTGTGGAAAAAAGGTGAGAAGAGAGACATTAGTATAGAATTATATAAGTATAATGTGGTACTGAAAGTTCTATTGAGAATCTACTCTTTGTTTCTGTTAAGATCATGCAAGAACTACATTTGGCATGACTTTAGATGAAACTTAAAGAGCTTCTGAACTCAAAGTGTGCTTATTGATAGATCAATGTACATCTGATTGGGATTGTAGGAGGTATGCTAGAGGCTTTGCTTTGCTCAAATAACAACTAAAGTATGATATTCCCTTATAGATCTAAAATTATATGATTTTATATTCAGTTTCAGTGGCTAGACTAAAAATACATAGTCTTCTGAGGTTAACAATGGCAAAACTGAGCATGTTCAGATAGGCGATGAGGATAGTGTGCATACTTCAAACTATTTCATATATAATAAAGTAGTGGGGACTGGAATTACATAACCTAGAAAAGAAAAGACTTGGGTAGTCATGATCACCCTCAATAGATATCTGAACATATTTATTCTATCATGTTTATTCTGAAGTAATTACTGTTTCATTCCATAGGACAGATCATTGATATAAGATCATTGGATAGAAGTTATAAAGAGATAAATTTTTACTCATTATGTTACCTAGTAAGTGGAGTTGCTAAAAAATAAAATGGACTGACTTATGGGACAGTGAGTTCTAGATGACCTGAAGACTTTCAACTCTTAAGATTTTATTATTACCAGGAGGAGAATTCTCTCAAGTTAAAACACATTATGACAAGCAGATAGAATTGGTCATCAGTAGATATGTTTTATATATACACTACAGATGAATAATGAATAAAAATCAGAATTAAATAGAGGCTGAAATATGTTTGAGAAATTCAGCAGTACTTTTAATGACCCCAAGTTTCTTCCTGAAATTAAAAGGCACCAATATTATTCTAATAATGACTGCCAATTATAGAATCCTACAATTTCTGAAGAATCAACATTGTTTGAATGTAAAAGGTAATGGGAAATTTCATAGTGAGCATACATAATCTGCAATTTATAATCTGTAAGAATTGTATGTTAAGAACAGTGTCAAAAGGAACTTTGGAAGACAGAGGAGTTCTGAGATGATAGTCAAGTAAGAGATTACGTAGGGTAGTCATATCAAACTCAAAGAGAAATGGGGACCGTTAATTCATATGTAAGGATCCTTGCGGGCCATATATTGACTTAGTTTTAAAATGTTAATATTATCTATATTTTATTTGTTTTGTTACATTTTCCAAGTCACATTTTAATCTGGTTCTATTGTACTTGGGAGTGTTGTGGGAAGCAAGAGGCCTGTGGCCCACATGTATGACATCTCTGATTTAGGATACCTCTCAGTCCTAGCTATGCCAAAGATGGAGAAAAGCACCCTCCTAACTCATAAAATCAGCAAAAACGGGGAAAGGAATATTGAAAGTACCTGCCATAACATAATTCTTAGAGAAAAAAATAGCAATATCAGTTCACTAGGAAGCTGTTCCTGGTACTATCATCCCCTGAGTGCTGCTGTCTCTCATAGTCAGAAGACATGCTAGTTTATGGCTAAGGTAGCCTTGTAACTTTCATGGCATCTTCAGTCTAGGCTATCTTTTTGCTGTTTCTCTACTGTCTATAAAAAAACTCATGTATCCCTAATTCCCCCAAACCCTCACTTGATCCATCCATCCCTGATAGTATAACCCCTTTCTTCAATATTTCTAAAGAATTAAAAAAAATGTATTTACATCAACCTTTCAACAATTAAATCTATAACCCAAGAGAATCAAAGAAGAGGTCATTTTTCTAATCAATATTTCTAATATAATGGAATTATCAAATAAATATGAGATATTATCTTTATCTACATTACAGATTGTAATCTGAAGTAGCGTGTTTTAGGATGACACAACTAAGAAATTGCTAGATCAATGCATTTTTCCAACACTTTGTCTTAATGCCAAGGAGTACAATAAATTCTGACTTATCAAAAGCATCTTATTAGGAGAGGCAAATTTCACTTAAAATGAGACTACAATAAATGCAATTACACTTGGATCTATTTCCCAAATGGTATCACACAGAATCTCAAGTTGTAATTTCAATTATTTAGAATTATATGTTTCACATAAGGCCATTTGTTCAAAGCATTTCAGATTATAAGGCCCACTATTTCCAGTCAATCCACTGCCAAATATTATAAAAGTGGTAGTATGATACTAGGTCCTCGTCTACCACAATGATCCCACTTAAAAGCATATTTTAATTTAGTTCAAATCTGGGTTTTACAACTACTGGTGGCAACATTTAAAATGTCAAAAAGAAGCCATTTCTTTTAGTTTCCTTGTAGCTCTTTATTACTTTTCTCTACCTACTTTGAAATCAAGTCCCATGCTCAGGTTAAAGTACACTGATTTAATTTTAATTGAAAACTAGAAATTACAAAAGGAAAAGATTCATTTCATATCTCTATTTGTCCTAAGAATTTTCTGAAGCTTTGACTTCTGAGTCTGCTACAAGTCAGGTTAGATAAGTATCTGGTAATCTTGCCCAACCACCTTTCAGGATGGTTTATAAGAAGCTCTTGTTTTATCAAGTGCTTAAAATTAGAACTTGTCCATATTATATATCAAGCACTATATAAAACGTTGGCTGTCATGATTTTCAATGCTCTATTCTGTTTTAGTTGTGACTACTATATAATACCTTAAGTGTTTTCTTATATCATGCAAATTGTATTAACTATCTTTATGTTCTGTGAAAACGTTCAGGGAATTGAGATGGATCTTGCTCTGCCAGCATCAGAACAAACTCCTTTAAGTTTCTGCTTGGGCCAAAAATCAGTCCTCCACCTAGAATCTTAGAGTGATAAATTTTAACAGCAATGACTTATAACATTGAACCCAGTACACTTTGAGCTAAACTATAACAGGTGTGAATTTGAACTGGCATAGCTGTATATGTATTTTCTAATACTGTTAATACTTATATTGTGAACTTGGTTAACACCAATATATTTAGAAAAAATGACTTTTCTTGTAATTTAGATATTATTAGGTTATAAATTCAATTGTTAAAGAGTTGTATAAAAGCTGCTATGTCAAGCATATTATTAAGTAAGATTATAATAATAGTTTCAAAAATTTCTTCACTGTTTTATCTGACAAGATGTTTGAGATCTGCTATTTGACATGGTTATAAATTTGTTTCAGTTCTGCTGTTGATAAAAGTTTTATAATGCTTAAACCTGAGAGCTATAAGATCTAGAGCTGGAAGAGCTAGTTTCATATCTAACTACAGTGGGAAATTTTATAAATCAGTTCAAATTATAAATCAGCTTATGTTAAGGAATTAAGCTGCTCCTAAATGTGCTTAGCTAAATTAAAGCCATGTGTGATAGGATGATTTTCTGTGTAAAGTACTTTGGAAATACATCTGACTGAACTAATATCATCTGATTAGTACTGAATTTTGGTTCATGCAGTTAATTTAAATTCATAATATTGTGAATTACCATGTTTCTGAATTTTCTTCTATTGTGAAATTTGGTAAACTACTGTATCAGATATGCTATTAGCAATGCAGCTTCTCTCTTAAGCTGGATGTTGCTGGATTATAGACTGAACCATTATCAGAAAAAGCATTTGAAAACTGTTACGTTATTATATCAACCCTGCTGATCATGTGTTATAATATTCTGAAGTACTGTAATTTAAGAAACTGGAAACTTCCAGGTTTCCCAATAGTAAAGAGGAAGTGTTATCTGAAATTATTTGTCTATCTCTTATAAAAAACTGTGAAACTATTGATTAAGTTATTAGGGGTTATGATGTTAATGTTCAGTAGCTCTATGAAAGAATTTGTGCATTGCTCCACTTAGAAAACTAAATCCTGCCCCCCACTGCAAACACTCTTTGATGAGAGGGGGAAGTAATTAGGAATTTGTTTACAATATAAGATTTTTTTTTGTGAATTTTGAAGTTATATCTGGATTAGTCTATACTGATGTTTCATCTTTAACAACTTAGTCTTAACAGACCACAGTCTCAGAAATATATTTTTGTTTTAAAGGATTAGTAAACTGTCATGTATTCACTATGTGAACTTATGGAATATTTTATTAAATTCTAATAACTGCCTTTCTACGTCAGTTTGAATTTCAAGTTGTATTTGAGAAAGAGTAATACTAAAAGAAAAGAATGTTAGGTAGAATCTTTTGTATCATTTTAGAAAGCCTGATGACTTTTTGTTTCCTAGCTAATTTGTTGCAACAACTAGAGAGTGTTGATAACAACTGTATCCAATCCTGTTGTGATTAATGAGACTGTTTTCTGAGGTGAAATATTTTGGGACTGTGAATTTTCTTTTTAAGTTTCATTTTCAGGTTTGTCATGTCTTTGAGCCAGTGTTTCCGTCAGTGAAAATGATAGTAGCTCAATGGAAGTGAAGTCTATAGATGGCCAGTGTATATCTGTCCCCAGAAAAATGGTTGGAGTGGGACCAGGAGGAAGGGATTCCTTGGGAAGGCTAAGGTATGACCCTCTTGATTCAGTTTCCCATATAAGAAATCTTCCTGCCTGGTTAACTCTGGCCCTGTCTGTGGCATCCCATTATACACTTGGTTGTTTGTACTATTCTCACTTGAAATCAAATGGAATCAGGGAAGCTTTATCCTGTTATACATATATTGAGTCATTCTGTGCCCCTGGACTTTGGCTTGGAAGACCAGTAATGATACTGCTATAGTCCTAACCTGCTTCTTCCTCTCATAGCAAAATTTCTACAACCAGGGCAAGTTAACCTATAGTTCCATCTTCATACAATTGTTGTTGCAGAACCTTAGTACCTCCTATTGTTTTTAATCTGAGGTTATAGTCATTCCCACATCCTAAACACCACATAAATGGGTATTTGGCCTTGTTGTGTGTCTGTTTATAGCTATATTCTCATGCATAAGACAAGGTCCTTAGATTTTTCAAAATGTTATGGGAGTTATTAGACAATGGTATAAGAGTTTGTGGGATCAGAATATAGAGCTATTAATTAGTTTGTCATAAAATCAGAAACATCATTGTTTTGAAAAAAAATTTCAGAGCAATCAGTTTTTTTTAAAGGAGAGTAATTTATGGAATATCTTATGCTTCCTCACAGAAAAGTCAATTTTTGCTCAGGTTTGTCATTTATTTGGGATTAACACCTGTGTATTGAGCATGTCCTAAAGTGCAAAAGTGTTTTTAAAATTCATGTCTTTTAAGTGAATTTATTTGTGTACTAGAGGTTTCTTTCTGTAGCAAGGTTGAGCCTGATAGCTCCCACCCTTGATGGACTGGTGACCTTTTCAGCTAGCTCCTTGTGTGCTTGGACTCTCTCCTTAGACTAGTAGTATCATTTTCCTATTTATACTTTTCAGATGTTGCCTTGGTTGTTCAGGAAAACTTGGGACTAAGGGGACTAACACAATCATAGTCCAGAGTGCATTAAACTCCTTGACACCTCCCTTGATTAATGAAATTTATCTTGAGTGGAAAGGGGGAATGTTGAAGGTAGTTGGCTATGAACTGACCTTTCCCTCTCCCCTGCCCTGACCCCATAGCCAAAGACTGCCTGAGGATGATCAATCTGATACAAACCATGTAAAAGCAGTTCTGTGGTTTCTTTCAAAACCATAGAATTGTTGCACCTGGGGACCACTATTCTAGACAGATGTCACCATTCTCTGAGCCTCCCCATCTTTCTCTGTGGACTTTTGATGATTTTGTGAAGCAACTCATGTAACAGTTTCTTGAGACTATTGAAGAGTCCCTTGCATGCACTTTGTATGCATTTCATGTCTCACATTGTAATTCTCTTGCTTGATTAAAGACCCTTGCTACTGCACCCTTTGTAGTCTTCTATTTTGGTTTGACATTCTCAAAGTCCAGGTAAAACTATTCAAGGACTCTAGGGGAGAGACTTTTAAAACTGGGGTTAAACGCCTGTCGACTTTGTATATGTTTTATATTTACTTATATGGATACATCTCTTTATACCTAGAGAATGTAAGTTTCATGAAGGAAAGGAGTGGTTTCTTTTTGACCTTGTATTCCTAGACCCTAGCACAATACCTAACAACACATAGTAAGCACTTAACACGTGCTTATTTGACCAAGCATTTATTTATTTATTTTTCTAAAAAAAATTAGCATTTCATTTTTCCCCAATTACGTGTAAAAATAATTTTTAACATTCTTTTTTAAAAACTCTGAGTTCCAAATTCTCTCCCTTCCTCCCTTTCCACTCCTCTCATTGAGTAGTCAAGCAATTCAATGTAGGTTACACATGTGTAGTAAAGCAAAACATATTTCCATATTAGTCAGTCATGTTGTGAAAGAAAACACAGACCAAAAAAAAATTCAAGGAAAATAAAGAAAGTTAAAAAGTATGCTTCAATCTATTCAGACACCATCAGTTCTTTGTGCGGGGATGGATAGCATGTTTCCTTGAAAGTCCTTCAGCATTATCTTGGATCATTGTATTGCTGAGAATAGCTAAGTCACTCAACAGGTCTTATAATATTGCTGTTACTTTGTTCACAGTACATTTTACTTAGCAACAGCTCATGCAAGTCTTTCCAGGTTTTTCTGAGAGCATCCTGCTCATCATTTCTTATAGCACAATAGTACTCCATCACAACCACATAGCACAACTTGTTCAGCTATTCCCAATTGATGGGCATCCCCCCAAATTTCCAATTCTTTGCCACCAGAAAAGAGCTGCTATATTTTTGTACATACAGGTCCTTTTCCTTTTTTGACCAAGTACTTAAATGACTATCATGTAGAAGATATTTGTTCTGCTTGGTCCTAGAGGGCAAAATTAGGAGGATTGAGTTAAATAAGAAAGGCAGACTTGGGCTCAGTTTAAGGAAAAATTCAGAAACAATTAGAACAGTGCAAACATGATAGTTGATGGTGGAAAGTTTTACTATTATTCTGAGCTAGAGGGTCTGAATCCTCTTACCATCTGCATACCTAGCATGCAAAGCACTTGCTTTTCTGGGTTTTAGTTTCCTCATTTTAAAAATAAACAGGGTTGGACTAGGCTTGGGGCTCTTAAGTATTTTGTGCATGTTGTTGGACTCATTTAGCAGTCTGGTGAAACATATAGACTCTTTTCAGAATAATGTTTTTAAATGCATAAAATGACCTACTTAGGATTTCAAAGAAAACCAATTATTTTGAAAAACCGTTATCATTTCCTTTATCTAATTCACAGACTCCAGGTTAAGAACTCCTGGTCTAAATGATTTCTAAGATCCCTTTCTATTTTGGGAAATGCTAACTAAAAGGTTAAAAAAACCAGCTCAATATTATTCCATTATAATTATTTTTTCATTTTTTAAAGAAAATCTAGACTATAGTTAGATTTTAGGATTTCCTAAGACTCCTTAGTAACTTAAAACAATTTTTTTCTGCTTAAGGAATTTTAGGCTTTGTGTATGAGAAGCAGTGGAATATAAATATCTTGAGGGCATGGATTCTGTATCATTAAGACCTACCATAGTGTATTGCAAATAGTAGAACCTCAATTCATGTTGGTTAAACTTATTTGTTGAGAACACTGAGTAGAGGTCTATGTTATCATTTCATATCGTATGACAATATAACTCAACATAAGTGTGTAGGATGAAATAACAAAAGAAAATCATTATGGAAACAGATTCATAAAAAAGAAACCTTGGTGCCTTATGTGATAAGCCCTTTGTTATTTAATCATATCCTATTTTAAATAGGCTTTATTTCCCTCACCCCCATTCAATTTGAAGAAAACAGTACAATCAACCACCCACTGATAGTAGAACATCTCTGCTTCTCTCTATAAAGAGACTATTAGGGTGAATTTGCAGAGTTTGGAAAATGTATTAGGTATATTCAATTAATACAAAGAAATCCCATGGAGTACTGATACAAGAAGTGGATAAAGTGGCTTAGAGAGCTGTTTAATTTGAGGATTGATAGCTTAGGACATGAGTAAAGAACAGGATTGATATGAACATCTGGAAAACACAGACAGACATGGATTATTTTTGAAGAAGATTACAGACTATCAAATGCCAAGAATACAAAATTGATTATAGGTGATGTGAAAGGGCCAGAATGCTATCCTAGAGCTTTAGCATTCTACTTAGCTGTATTTCAGAAACAATAAATACTTTATTGGCTATTCGATTAAAATTCATACTTAATGTAGTACGTGCACATATTCATGCCAATACATACACACATTTTATGCTTGTAATAATAATGGGAAAATCTGATGCAGATATCAAGGGAATTAATCTTGTGTGTGAATATGTTCATATGTGCACACCTGTGCACATGAGTATAAACTATGAATATGAGCTTCTGTATTTGTTATCTGAAAGCCAGATAATTTTTCATTAGTTTCAAAAAGTAACCGACTCTAAAGAACTTCCTGCTTTGATTTGATAAGGTTTTTTTTTAATTACAGTAGAAAATAGATACAGAAACCACTTAGACCCTGTGCAGAACTGACAGCAAAATAAGTTGCTTTTCATTATGGGTACTGAACCACAGAAATCTGCAGTAAATATACAGAATAGATGCAGGACAAGAATCAAATATCATTTAACTATTTGAGAGGAACATTAATGACAATCTACCCTGTTGTAAAAATTTCACTTGAAATGTCTAACTGCTTAGGAATTCTTTTACCATGAAGAGGCCACATTTCTCTATGCTTTATGGATTTCTAAATCTAGTGGAAGAGACCTTTTCTGAATGTGAGAGCTTTAACTGACAGATAGTTACCTAATGGACCTGGTGGCTGCCAAGTGAAGGATCCTCTCCTAATGTGGGTAGGGACTGAGTACCATCAGCCAGAAATCCACCCTATAGTCTTTGACCCAGTGGTTCCACTTCTTGCTGAGCTCAGAGGCAGGAGAAAGAAAGTAGATTTGGGCAGAGATGGGGGAACTCCCACCAGTGCTAGGATAGCTCCTTGTTTCTCTCCTATCAATGTTCTGGGATGAAGAGGAACTCCTTGCCTTGAGGGAGAAGGAGCTATTATGGAAGCTGTCTCCAGAAACTGAGGTTGTTTCTGGACAAGTTCAGACAGAAACCTCAGGAGTCCTTGGAACAATAGCTGCTGAGGGGTGGGTCTAATGAAGTCAATACTTACTTCTATATTGTGGGGGAACTCTGAAGACTTATTTCAGCAGAGTCATCTAAATTTTTTGGATCCTTTAGAGGAGGAATGTTCTTTGTTGCTTTTTAAGTGGCTGAGATGGGTTTCTGTCTATACCAGGCCTTATAAAGATGAGTTTCTCTTGCAGTTAGCTTGCCAGGGGGATCTCTGGGGCAAAGGAGTGAAATTTCTAAAGGAAATGGATTTAATAGATTAGAGGTCTATAGCCTCCCCAAAGCCTATGATATCCCATGCCCAGTCAATCTCAGGAGCAATTTGATCTTGCCATCTGGACAGAGCCCCACCAGAATGATATGTCTTTATTGACATTACAGCTGTGGGCTGATCAATAGGAGGTTGGAGGCAAGACTCTGGGACAGTTGTGGCTCAGGAAGTTGTGATCTCAATTCTAATAGGGATTCAGGGAATGGGGAGAGGATTCACAAAGGCCATCTCCATTTAGCGAGGTGGACAGAGGGGGAATAATATCATCCTCAAGAGAGAATATAGCTCTTAAAATGTGGGGTTCACAAGAAATCTATTGTTAGCCAGGTTTTGGGAGTGTTAATAAAGGTCAGTAGGGTCCTATCAACCCTACTCAGGCCTGAGAAATCTTCTAAAGCACCTGCTCCATTTGGATCATTCAGGGAAGGCTACAGAGGGCAATGCATGGAGGAAAGCTGTATTATAGGCTCAGTTTCTTGGCAGGCTATTTCAACAACTTCTAGGGCCAAATGGAAAACTTAGAATTACCCAAGCTAGACCATGTAGTTAACATCATATAACATCAAGTGGTATATATGTGTGTATGTAAAAGATGTCTTCTCTAGTGATTGAGGTGAAGGGAGCTGGGGTTCTTCCACATGCCAGATCTCTACGACCCTGTAGTACCTGCCAGGAACCAGGCAGCTTATAGTGGACAATAGGGAGTTGCTATGCCTGATCTTATCGATGTTTTCAACTAGGTAGACCAGTCTCAGGAGATACCCTAGGGATTGAGAGTTGTGGTAAGTCCTCCTAGGCTGCATGTCTGCAGTGTGAAAGAACTTAGAGGGAAGGAGCAGAGATCTTCATCTAACCTAGTTTCCTGGGTGCATAGAACTAGACAATTAAAGGCTCTCCTGTTTGGGGTCAGAACCAATGGAAGAATTTTGCTGGTGATGACAAATGAATACAGTTTGTGCAGAATGTCAACATGCTTAGGAGACATGAGAACATAGCCTCATGTTTTATAGAAAAAATTGAGTCCATTCATCATGAGCTCCTTCTTCTCCCATTTTCCTTCTCTCATATTATTCAAATGCCTTCTACCGCTATCTCATCCTTCACCCCTATCCCATAAGAAGAGGTAGCCTTGATTCTTACCAAGTCATCTCTTTCAAAAAGATTGTCTTCTCTGTTATCTATCACTTATATTCAATCTCTCTATGTCTACTATTTCCTTCCTTATAGTACATTCCAATGTCTCCCCCACCCTTCAAAGAAAAATCTCTTGATTGTTTCCACCCATATAACTATCATCCTCTATCTTTTCTACCCCTTGTGGCCAAATTCCTAAAGAAGGCTATATGCAATAGGTGCCTCCACTTCTCACTCTCTTCTTATCCTGTCACAATCAAGCTTCTGAACTCTACATTCAACTGAAACTGCTTTCTTTAAAGTTACTAATGATCTCTTAACTACCAATGGCATTTTCTTAATTCTTGCTCTTCATCTCTCTCCTGCTTTTGACACTTTTAAACATCGCTTCTCCTTGATGTTCTATCCTCCAGGTTTTAAGGACACAGTTCTGTACCAGTTCTCCTACTTAGCAGACCATTCTTCAGTCTCCTTTGCTGGCTTCTCAACCAGGTCATATTCTCTAACCATAGGTGTCCTACAAGACTCCGTCCTGGGCTCTCTTCTCTTCTTCCTCTCTGCTACTTCACTTGAAGACCTCAACAGTTACAATTTACTGATCTTTTCTATGATGATTCTCAAACCTACTTATTTTGCCCCAGTCTCTCTGCTGACATGAAATCTCAAATTTTCAACTTCCTTTCAGATATCTAAACTTAGATATGTCCAAAACTGAACTTATTTTCCCCCTTAAACTTTCCGACTCTCCAATTTTCCCCATTATAGTCAAGGATATCACCATCCTGTTAATCTTCCTGAATATCTTTATGTTCCAACCAAACTGGAAAATGTATCTTATTCTCACTTCCATGAATTTGTTCAAGTTGTTTCCTATTACTGAAATGCCCTCTCTGTTGAATTAAAATATCACTTCAGTAAGCTTTCCCTGATTCCCCTAGTAGGGAGAATATTTTCCCCTGAAACTTCACATAAAATTTTGTTTGGCAATTCCTTAATATGTCTATGTCACTTGTGTGTGTATGTGTGTGTGTGTGTGTGTGTGTGTGTGTATACACACATGTGTGTATGTGTATGTATATATGTAGATGTGTATATATGTAATATAATATCAGCTACATATACACATATAACATAGCACACACATATATTAGCTATGTGTGTGTGTTTGTGTGTGTGTGTGTGTGTGTGTGTGTGTGTGTGTGTGATCTCTAAACTAGGTTGTAATCTCTCTGGGACTGTGGACTGGGTCTTATCTAAATTTTGCATTTTCTTTAGCACTTGACCCGATTACCTGCAAAAAAATAGGTGCTTAACAAACAAAATAAATGCAACCAAGATTAGAAAGAAAGCAGAAAGCTGGGAAACAATTTTTATAGCAAATGTCTGATAAAGGCCTCATTTCTCAACTATATAGAAAATGGAGCCAAATTTATAAGAATACAAGCCATTCCCCAAATGATAAATGGTCAAAGGATATGAACAGGTAGTTTTTACATGAAGAAATCAAAACCATCCATAGTCACATGAAAATGTGCTCTAAATCATTAATGATTAGAGAAATATAAATTAAAACAACTCTGAGGTACCACCTCATACCTATCATATTGGCTAATGAGACAGAAAAGGAAAATGAAAAACGTTGGAGGGGATGTTGGAAAATTGGTACACCGATGCATTGTTGGTGGAGTTGTGAACTGATCCAACCATTCTGGAGAACAATTTGGGTATTATGCCAAAAAAGCAATCAAACTATGCATAATCAATACTACTACTATGTCTGTTTCAAACATATTTTTTAAAAGGGGGGGGAGGACCTACTTGTACAAAAATATTTTTATCAGCAATTTTTGTAGTGACAAAGAATTGGAAAACAAGGGGATGCCCATAAACTGGTGAATGGCTGAACAAGTTGTGGTATATGAATGTAATGGAATACTATAGTGCAGTAAGAAATTATGAACAGGTAGATTTCAGAAAAACCTGAAAAGACTTACATGAACTGATTCAAAGTAAATTGAGCAGAACCAAGAGAACACTGTACACTGTAACAGTGATCTTGTATGATAATCAACTATGAATAACTTAGCTATCCCCAGCAATACAATGATCTAAGACAATTCCAAAGGACTAATGAGGAAAAATCCTATTCACATCCAGAGAAAGAATTGATGAAAGCAGATTGAAACATACTATTTTCACTTCATTTTTCATAGTTTTTTCTTTCAGTTTGTTTCTTCTTTCACAATATGACTAATATGGAAATATGTTTTACATGATTGCATATATATAACATCTATCAAATTGCCTATCATCTTAGGGAGGGAGAAGGTGAGGGGGAAAATTTTACACTAAAAATTTTCAAATGAATCTTTAAATTTGTTTTTACATGTAATTAGAAAAAATACTATTTAATAAATATACATAGTATTGAATTAGAGGCAGTGGATTTAAACTACTCTTTTTAGATCAGAAAATGGGAGAAGAGAGGGTGATAGTTTGACTTGATGGCAGAGTCAATGGAGAGTATGCTTAAAATAGAAGAACATTAAGCAGGTATATAGGTTGAGTTCAAGAAATTAGAATAGCAGGAAAGAATGGAGATGCTTGAGCAAGAAGAGATTATTGGAGCCAATTCACAGAGAACATGGTAATTTTTTTTCAAAAGTACAAGGGAAGAGGATATTTTTAAAAGGGTTTTTTCAAACTTTTGTCAACCTGTAATCTTTTTTGCCTCCAAGAGGCTTTGCTACCTATATTACTATCCAAGCAAAACAAATAAAAATATCCAACCCTGATAAGTCTAGAGATGTCATAAACATAAAAGGGTGTTTCTGATGAAAAATATTTAAAAAATAGATGAGGCCAGAGTGATCTTTCCAGTATTCCCACTCAACTGTGGTTATTTTGTGAACTGATTAGAACTCCTCATTATTCCTCTTGGATGTCCAAGTTCCTAATATGGATAAAATCCACTGTTTTAACATGCTGACTTCTCTTATAATAAGCAGAAATTTTTGATTATTTAAAAAGGAAAATTCTGCAATCTCCTTCTTTTATGATTTTGAAATATAGCTTGCCTTTGGTGGCAGAGAGACTCTGGGAGAGGGACAATATTAATTACAAAGTAAGAAGAGGACTGATTGATAAACAATGAAAAAACCTATTTTAAACAAATGACCTCAACTAACCTTGTCCTGTACAATACAATGAAACTTAATGGAGCTAGGTGGTGAAATATATAAAGCACTGGGCCTAGAGTCAGGAAAACATAGTTCAAATCTTGCCTCAAAGCTTTTACTAGCTGTATGACTCCAGGGTCACTTAACCTCTGTTTGCTTCAGTTTCCTCATCTGTAAAATGGGGATAATGATAGCATCTACTTCCCAGAGTTGTTGGAATTACATCTATCTGTTTCTATTAATGTAGGCAATATAATTTTCCAGTTCAAGTTAAATTCCTGATCTTTAATGGGAAAGGGAGTGTCCTAAACTTAATCCAAAGTTTAATTTCCTTCCCACTAGATCCCATTTCCAATGAATACACATAGAAAATAACAAAGAAATCCATTTATCCAAATTAATAGCAAAACAGACACCAGATAGTATACATATGTGAGAACATATACCAGACAACACAGATTAAATGAGATATACTTTGGGGAGCAAGGTAACTCAGTTCAACCAAGAGAGTCCTGGATCTTATTCAAGGAGAAATTACTCAAGTCTCTAGTGTAGTAAACAGGCGACAGGGATATGATAAACTGACATCTTCTCTAAATTTCATTTCTTTCCAGAGTCTTTCTCTCCCTTCAGGAACTTGAAGAGATGTTGGAATGACATGTCTTCTCTCCTACGTTCACCAATTCCATCCTGCTGGCTGTGTGAATTTAGTAGTCAATATAAACCAATGAGGATGGCATCTATCCCTTTGAACCACAAATTACACAGAGAAAAGATAAGGATCTTCCTTACTCAAGGAAGGAGATAGTCCAGGGGCTTAAGGTAAGAATGTTAGCAGAAAATGCAACCCAGGCGTAGCAATTTTGGATACAGATGCTCTTAGTCAATATGTAGCTTATTATTTTCATTTTTCTTTTCTAAACCAACAAAGAAATAGATTTCTTGAGAGTAATTTTTACAGATAGATATAACAGTATTTGCTTGCTATAAAGTGGGATTCAATCAGTTCAATTTCAGAACCCATCATAAATTGATTTATCACTAAAATGCTGAAAGAATTGAATATAATGCACTCAACTTTAAAGTAGCCCAACAGCATGAATCCCAAGGATGATGCCAAAGTAAAGCTTTAGTGCATGTTTGACATTTGACTGCCAGGTGTATGGTTTCACAGTAAGCTTCAGAAGAAAACCTGTATGTGTTACATATGAAAAAAAAAATCATTTCACGTATAACAAGATATATAAAAATGGAACTTTGAAGAGAATTATTTCCATCACCAATTTATAAGATGTTCCTGTAATGATACCACTACAGTAAGACTGTCGGTGCTAAAGACATTAGATAAGACACATCTGTTAGATTTCTTGCAACCTATACCAGTCATTATTGTCAATGGAAATAGGAAACAAAACTTCTTAGTTTCGTAACATTTGTTCAGTTGTGTCTGACTCTTTGTGACCCTGTGAACCATCGCACATCAATATCATTCATGGGGTTTTCTTGGCAAAGACATTGGAATGGTTTGCCATTTCCTTCTTCAGTGGATTAAAGCAAACAGAGGTTAAACTACTTGCCTAGTGTCACACAGCTAGGAAGTGTTTCAGACCATATTTGAACTCATATCTTCCTGACTCCAGACCCAGCAGTCTAGCCACTGAGCCACCTTTCATAGCATTTAAGACATGCTAAAAGTGTAAAGTGTTAACATTTTACTAATTCTCTCTCTCTCTCTCTCTCTCTCTCTCTTTCTCTCTCTTTCTCTTTCTCTCTCCAGAAGCAAATATATATGGAGGGAGTTGGGGAACTGGGGAATAGATAAAGGGTGGGGACAAATGTATAAGTTACAAATGCATATCACAAGAAAACTTTTAGATATTTAAAAAAGCATTTTGTCTCTTACTTTTAACAGTGAGGTACATGGATTTGCTGACATCTGCTCCCACATCATTGCTGACCTTGCAGAGATAGTATCCACTATCCTCTTCTACAACATGTTTAATCAACAAAGAACCATTTGTGAGAACCTGGATGCGGCCATTTAAGACAATTGCTTGGAACTGAGGAACACCAGCACCTAGAATAGGATAAAAAAAGATGAGTCAAATGGAGATAAAATATAATGGTAACTTCAAAGTAGGAAGATCTATAAAACTGAATTTTTACATTAATATCATATCAGATGGAAATATCACACAGTAACCTAACTGGCTGTGTACCTACTCAAATAAAAATACTATGGAAAGAAATGCATTAGTTTGAAATGATAGTATTTCACAAGAAATCAGATAGTGAGAAAGATAGTCCACAGATAGTTTCTGGGTAAAAAGCCAAATTAAAAGTAAAATGGCTAATGTAATATTGAAACTGAATAATGAACATAAAAAGGAATAAAAATTGAAGAAGAATAGAAATAGACACCTCTCTTAGGCCCAAATGACTTTCTTATGATTAGAGGAAATAATTTTAACTGAATAAGGACACTTCAGGGATGCTGTATTCACAGGCCATGTTAAAGTTACAAGGAGCACGAGTACAAAATGCATGCTCTTTTGAACCGCATGTGAAAAACACTGAGTACCTATTAGGATAATTTCAATTCTATTTTTATTCAACAATAATTATTTAGACACAAATTGCAGAATTGAGTAGTAACAAAAGATAAAATAAACAAAAGATAAAATGACAAATCCAATAGCAAGAACATATTGACAATCTTTATAGTTGTGCTGTGAAAAGGTTTTCTTTGTCTTTTTAATATATTTATCATGTGTTCTGAAAACATCTCTGAACAACATCCTTTAAAATAAGTGTTAGTTTTTAATAAATTTGATGTTATCTGTTTTTATAAATATTATAAGGGGATTTATCTGGCCAATATTTGAAGGGTTTTGCTTGTTTTTGTTGGGAACAATTCCTTTGACTTGAAACCCATATTCTTTTTTATTAGGAAGGTCTAGGGAGAAGATTTAAATTTTATTTTGTCTTTAAATTGTCTTCCTAAAAGATTTCATGTTTCATTAAAAATGATTAATAGTTTATGTTTTATGTTGCCTGTTTTCCCAAATATGCCACCCCCTTTTTATTCTCCTAAATTCAGCCCTTATAACAAAGAATAAAAGAAAAAAGGAAGTAAAACAAAAACATCAAGCCCAACATATTTGCAATGTTTCACACCCATAGTCTCCTATTTCTGCAACATTTTATTTCTTTTTAAAAACTGTTATTATAGTCATTGTTCTGTTTATTTAAACATAGTTCTGCATATTATTTATGTGGCTTTATATATTATATACATAGTTCTGTTCAATTCACTCTGGATCAGTTTGTAAAGTCTTTCCAGGTTTCATTGAAACTAGCCCTTTTCATCATCCCTCATAATGCAATTTCCATTATATTCATATATCCTACTTAGCCATTTCCCAATTGATGGGCATTCTTTTAATTTCAAATTCTTTGACACTATGAAAAAGTTCTGCTATAAATATTTTGCACATATAGTTCCTTTTCTTTCTTGATCTTTTTGTGGGTATGTCTTGAAGTGGCATCTTTGTGTTTGAGGATAAGCACAGTTTAATGACTTTGGGGAATAGTTCCAAATTGTTTTTAGAATGGTTGGACCAATTCAGAGTTCCATTGACAGTATATTGACGTGTCTTTTTTTCTTATCTCCCCTCCAACAATTATAATTTTTGTTTTATTTTTCAATTTGATGGATGTCTGGTGAAACTTTTGGTTTGCTTTAATTTTCATTTCACTAAATAATAGTGATTTGTAGCACTTTTTCATAAGATCTTCATTGAAAACTGCTTATTCATAACATTTGACCATTTATCTTTTGCAGTAACAGTTCTTGTTCTTATAAATTTAAATCAATTCCTTTGCATATTGGTTATGTCTCTCATGTTTGCAAAGATGTGTGTGGGTAATTCTGCATGAATTCTCTTTTCATTAATTCATACAGGTATGCCCATGCTTCTTTGAAATCCTTATACTCTTTTTGCTTATAGTATAGTAACATTTCATGCACCACAATTCGAACAGCCAATCCGCAGATGATGGATATATGCTTCCTCTCCCCAACCCCTGCTCTTTGTTGTTATATTCATATGCTATAAATATTTTCTTGAAAACAGAATCTTTGCTTTTATTATTGACTTTCTTTGGGTATGTGCATAACATTGGGATATCTGGGTCAAAGGGTGGATCTATATTTTTCAAAGCATAATTCCAAACTAGATGCCATGTTCTATGTAAATTATTCTTTACATGTTTTAGTGTCATGTTTTAAAGAGAACACATTTTCCCCCATTGGGATATCAAGTAAAAGGGAATATCAGAGAAAAGCTGAAAAAACCAAAAGATCAAAAAAGAAAACTTGACTAAAGACCCAGCCCACAAAGAGATAAATCAACAGAGAAGATCATAAGACAGACAAAAGACTGAAAACAATTTCAAAAAGAAAACAAAGAACTTTGAACAAATATCACAATGAGCCAATAGTACCTAGTGAAAGAGAACATTCAGGAGATGCCCCAGAGATCAGTTGAGAGTAGCAAGAAACTCTAGGAAGAGGATGAAATTCATTTCCTACAAATTTTCAGTTTTTCAGGCATACAGTGATATAAAATTGATTCTGACTATTCTTACTATTTTAGTGATTTTAAATTTGTTTTGTTAATTTGATTTGTCCTTCCTCTCTTTTTTAATCTTATATTCATTTCGAACTTATTGTAGATAGTGATGGAAGTCTAATCCTAATTTCTACCATATTGCTTTGCAATACTTTATAGAGCTTTTTCCTAATTAATTCATGTTTTGGGGTTTGCAAACACTTGGTTAATGAACATGTTATTTAAAAAATATTCAGTGTGGCTTTTGTCTATATGCTTTCTATTTTTCAACCTGTACAAAGCTATTTTGATGATTTTTGAAGTAGATTAAAGTCTAGAAGTGTTATTCCTCCTCTTAAAAACTGAAAAACTATTTATCCTCTGATATATTTTGCCTCTTCAAATAAATTTGTCAGGATTTTGGCTAGATCTGCAAAGTATAGTTTTGGTTGATTTGGTATTGAACTAAATCTGTAAATTAATTTCATCATAATAATTTTATTATACTGCCATAGTTCATTCATGATGATTGTATATTGTTGTAGTTATTTAAATTGTCTTTCATTTAAGGAGTTATTTAAGGAGATATTATTATATCCATGCAGGTATTTGGAAGGTTTTGCTAAATTGAATCATATTTTTGCATTTATGTAATTAAAAAAATTACTTAACCACAATCTATTTTTTTCTCTTCTACATCTCATCCTATTGAAAAGAAAAGAAAAAGAAAAAGAAATTCCTCATGATCATATATGTATAGTGAAACAAAAAAATTCTCATCGGCTGTGTTAAAAATCACAAGGCCTTATTTTATATCCTGTATCCATCACCTCTTTGTTCCGGAGAAAGAATATTTTATCATTGATTTTGTGGAATCATGGATGGTCATTTTATTGAACAGATTTCTTATAGTTTTCAAAGTTGTTTGTCTTTACAATGTTATTGTAACCGTATAAATTTTTCTGCTGATACTGATCATTTTATTCTTCATTAGTTCATAAAAATCTCTAAACATTGTTTTAAAAAATAATAGTGATATTATGGTACTTCTCATATCACTCCAACATTTCATATAAGTCTTTCCATGTCTTTTTGAAATCACCTATTTCCTCAATTCTTGTACCATAAGAGTCCCATCACATTCACATACCACCATTTGTCAGGCATTTCCTTAATTGATGGACACTTTTAGTTTTCCACCATGATAGAGCTGCTGTATATATTTTATACATGTAGTACCATTCCCTCTTTCTTTTATCTTTTCTGAAAATAAATCTAGCAGTGGTATAACTAGGTCAAAGAGTTTAACAACTTTTTGTCACTAACTTTTGTATATACAGACAGTTTATGCTTTACATAAATTTGCATTATTCAAATTCAATTTTATGGAATTCATTCTGAAAGAAAATTAAAAAAATAACTTTTCAATACAGTTCTGTTCCCTCCCTCCCTCCCCCCTCTTTCTTTCTCTCTCTCTTTATCCCTCTCTCTTTCCCTCCCTCCCTCTTCCCCCCACCACACTCCACCAAAACACCCCAAAACCCTCCAAGTAAAGGCAGAAGCCAGTGGATCAGGGCTTGACTTGAGACATCTGACAGACAGAAGAGACTTTTGTCTGCTTCACCCATAGGCCAACATGTTTGGCCCCTGTGTCTTCTTTCAATCTACACTGGAGTACTACCAGTCTGTCCCCATTCCACTTGTAGCCTGTCCTCTCCTGTCAGTGTCCATGTCTGGCCCCATTTTGTGTGTCCCCATTCTCTGTCCCCCCTCCCATTTTCTGTCCTGGCCCCCATGTGTCTTTGAATAATGTGCCAGCCCCCTCCACTGGTGAACCTCCCTCTTCTTTACTCTTTTCATCCTTCCTTCCCTCCTTCACTTCCTTCATGTAGTCAGGAAAATTTGCACTATGTAAAAATCACTTTACCCAGAGGTCTGTGGAATAGTAGTATGCTTACATAAAATAAGAGTTGTCTGTAATTCTAAATTGCTTTTCAGAATGCTTGACAATAAGCACATCGAGTGCCTGTTTCTCTGCAACCTCTCCAACATTTACCATTTCTTTTTTTTTCAGCTTTGTCAATTGTTTGAGGTGGAATCTCAGAATTACTTTGGTTTGCATTTTTCTGATTAATATTGATTTGGAGCATTTTTTTCATGTGGCTATGGATAGTCTAGGTTTCTTCCCTTGAAAACTGCCTCTTTATTTATATTGTTTATCAATTGAGAGATTTGTTCTTTCTATAAAATTGAATAATTTCATGATAGGTCTAAATGAGATCTTCATCATTTAAATGAGATCTTTATCACTTAAACTTGCCTCAAAGAGTTTTCCCAGTTATTTTTTCCTTTTAATCTTAGCTTTTTTGGTTTGGTTTGCACAAAATCTTTTTTTTAAATTTTATGTTATCTTCTGTGATTCTATACTTACCTTTTTGAGCATGAATGTTATCCCTATCCATAGATCTGAAAGGTAATTTTTTATACATTTTTCTAATTTGTTTATAAAGTAACATTTTATATTTAGGTCACTATATACAATATCTTGGAAAACAGTGTGAGGGGCTGGTCTGAATCTAATTTCCTCCATACTACTCTCCAATTTTACCAGGAAATTTTTTTGTCAGATGATGAGTCTTTGTGTCTGTCATTTGATATGCTTCAAAGTTCATTTTGTCCTATATGTCATATATTTAATCTCTTTCAATATCAGTCTCCATTTTTTAATTCTTTTGTGAAACTAGTTTCTTGTAGATGATGGCTTATTACTATGTCAACTCCAGTGATTACAGTGGCATCTGTTCCTTCACCCTCAGGACCTTCAGCAGAGGCATTTCTACCACTGAGTGAATCATCAATGGTACCCTCTGTCCTACTGACCATATTCCCCTCCACCTCCAAGCACAGCCCATTCTTGATCTCCTGGATCCTGTCAATGTAGGAGAACATCTCTTCATGGCTGATGAGGTCCTTATAGATGATCAGGTGGCAGAAGGAGGGAGATGGTGGTGGTAGGGCTGCTTTATACCTTTGGTGTCCACCTGCCTGAGAAGCTGTGGCATGCACAATAGCCACAACCTGGTAAAACTGTTTCAGCAGAACAGCTAAACCAGGTTGAGGGGAACTGATGGGCCTTAAACCCATAGTTGAATTGGGTGGGTGACTACCTCAAGTATGTGAAGACATCCCCAGTAGAATAGGCAGAGGTGAACAATTTGTTCCAATAGGCCATGAAGGCTGATGAAAGAGGAACTGTGGCACATTTAGAGCTTGGTTAGACATAGAAGGCACCAAGGTCATCAACTGAATCATGAGTCATCCTATGATATTACCAGTCCTCTTGAGTTTTGTCTTGCCACTGGACTTTGATGACTTTGGAAGAAGAGTTAGGCCTATGACTTCAAGCAACTCTGCCTAACTTAAATCCAATTTGTTCATGAGTCAAAAGACATCAACCATACAATTTTACCATTTTACCTACTTTGACATCCTTTGGCAAAAGTAAGTGAGAAAGCAATAGGTGCAGATACAACGGGAGCTGTAGTCACAACCCTGCACCCTGGCGATCCATACCATAGCGTTGTCTGCTCACTGCACTGAAGCAACAGTAGGATTTGGCAGGCCCTTGGGTATCTGAGCAGCCTTTTTGAAGGACCACACTGCTTACTTCCTAGGGTGAGGAAGGGGCTAGAAAAGTTGCCTTAAAAATTGTCTGCTTCTCCTAACCTAATACTGGCCTGCTTACCATGACAGGAAGAGAATCTACCCCATAGTCAAAATACAAAAAAAAATGTACAAAAACTTGTGCAAAGATGATTCCATTCACCAATGGTACATGGAATATGCACATGCTTCTGGACAACATGAAATCTAGTAGATGTGAAAGACAAATAGCTATTGTTGTGAGAAAACTCAGCAGGTATCACACCCAAGTAGCAGCCCTCAGTGAAACAAAGCTAGCAAATGAAGACCAGCTTACCCAAGTAGGAGCTGGGTACATGTTTCTTTGTTTTTTGTTTTTTGGACTAGCAACAGTGACGGTGAGTACCATGAAGCTGGTATATATGTTTTGCAACAAAATCTAGTCAACAAGCTTATATGCCTCCCCAAAGGGGGAAATGCAGGCTTATGACAATGTGATTGCTACTTGCAGGCATATTATGACACCATCATCAATGCATACGCTCTCCCCATGATGATCCTTGATGAGGTCAAAGAAAAATTTTATGAATAATTGGAGACCCTCATCATCAATGTGCTGAAAGAGGACAAGCTTGTAATTCTGGGTGACTCTAATACCAGAGTAGGCACAGACTATCAGACATGGCAGAGAGTCCTTGGGAAGAATGGAGTTGGAAATAGCAATAGCAATGGTCACTTACTACTGAAAACTTGTGCATCCACCATCATCAACAATGTCTTCTGTTTGTCTAGATGCAAAAAACCTTCATGGACACACTCTCACTGCAAATATTGGCATTTAATAGACTATGTCATTATAAGGAGAAGAGACAGTAATGTGGGGTGCAGAGTACTGGACCAATTATAGACTTATCCTCTCCAAGCTAAACATTTTTATTCAATAAAAGTGGCAACTCCAAGGCAAAATAATGATTAGAAGACTTACTGTCAACAGATTATAGTGCTTTTCCATACCTGAACAGTTTGTTGCTAACTTGAAGAGAAAGCTGAGCCAACAAATGGTTGGCAACAGTGGAGGAGAAAGGGAGTGGGCAACTTTCAGAGAGTTAGTGCACAGCACTGCATTTACTCATCTGTGCCAGAACATTCACAAACATCAATAGTGGTTTGATGAAAGTGATGGGGAAATTCAAAGCTGTTAAGCAAAAAATAAAAATTCCACAGGGTTCACCAGCAGGATAGTTTATCCTTCTCTAAGAAGGAAGAGTTTAACTCAATCAAAAGTAAAGCTTAGAGAGATGCGAGATTCTTAGCTCAAGTAGTAAGGCAGAGGAAATTCAGTTTTACACTGACAGGAACAATTCAAAGTGCTTTTATGATGTACTGGAGGCTATTTATGGGCCAAGGGCTTATGATGCATCCAACTACTCAGCACTGATGGAGCCACATTGGTTAATGATGAGGATATGATCCTGGATAAATGGACTAAACATTTCCATAATGTTCTCAACAGAACATCATCAACCAATTCTGAAACCACTGACCATGTTCCTCAGGTTGACGTCAATCCCTATCTAGCCAAAACTTTCAACTGAAAAAGAGGTGTTGAATGTCATTGGTCTCCTATACTGTGTAAAAGACATGTTTATTCTGTTCTAGCAGATTGACAAGGCAGGGGGTCCACTGCTCATGCAAAAGCTGACTGAAATCTTCTGGGTTATATGGAAGGTTATCCTCTAGAATTTCAAGGATGCCACTATTGTCCATTTCTATAAAAGAAAAGGAAATAGGTTGTCTGGTGACAATTACAAAGCAGGGTGGTGGTAGGGATCTCTCTTAGTCATTGCTGGCTAGATTCGTGCCTGAGTGCTCCTTAACAGGCTGATCCTTCACTTGGCAGATGGTCACCTATAAGAGAGACATGGTGGCTTCAGAAAGGGCCAAGGAATGGTAGATGTAGTGTTTGCTGCCTGACAACTTTAGGAAAAATGCCAGGATCAGAACAGAGGTCTGTATGCAATGTTCCTCAATCTGACCAAGACCTTTGATACTGCCAATCATGAGGGCTTGTGGAAGATCATGGCAAAATTTGGTTGGAGAAGTTCTTCAGTGTTGTACACTAGTTCCATGAAGGCATGCTTGCCTGGGTTCTGGCTAATGGATAGTGCTCTTGTTCTTTCCCAGTCACCAGTAGAGTGAAGCAGTTCTGTGCACTTACTGCCATGCTTTTTAGCATGATATTTTCAGTGATGTTGTCAAATGCCTTCAATGAGCACTAAAATGACATCAAGTTCAGCTACTACACTGATGGCAAACTATTTAACTTGAAAAGGCTACAAGCCAAGACTAAAGTGGAGGGAGTGCTGGTGTGTCACTCTTTGTTTGCACATGACTTTGCACTCAGTGCAGACTCTCAAGCTGAGATGCAACAAAGTATGGATTGATTCTCTGCCACTTGCACTAATTTTGGCTTGACAAGACCAAGAAAACAGAGGCTTTCCACCAGCCAGCACCACATCATGCATATGTGGAACCATCAGTTACAGCAAATGGAGAAATTTTCAATGCTGTGGATAAGTTTGCTTACCTTGGGAGTATACTTTCTAGGGATGTACACATTGATAATGAGGTTAACACACACATTGCCAGAACTATCTTAGTGTTTGAGAGGCTCCAAAGGAAAGTGTGGTGGAGAAGAGGTATTAGACTGCTTACAGGTCTACACAGGTCTACAGAGCCACTGTGGTGACCTCATTGTTGTATGTCTGTGAAACCTGGGCAGTACACCAGAACCATGCCAAGAAATTGAATCATTTTCATTTGAATTGGCTTAGGAAGATTCTGAAGATCACCTGGCAAGATAAGGTATTGGACACTGAGGTCCTTTCTTGAGCTGAACAGCTAAACATTCAAACTCCACTGCAGAAAGTACAACTCTGATGGCCTGGCCTTATTGTTACGTTGTTCAAATGTCAAACATATGTTTGCCTAAAAGTCTATTTTATGCAGAGCTCCCA